>NW_004443967.1:10122992-10166290 GCF_000243295.1 Trichechus manatus latirostris | reverse complement strand
ATAAACAGAAAAAAGATTGAAGTTGTCAAGGATTTCATTTTACTTGGATCCACAATCAACACCCATGGAAGCAGCAGTCAAGAAATCAAACGACACACTGCACTGGGCAAATCTGCTGCAAAAGATCTCTTTAAAGTGTTGAAAAGCAAGATGTCACTTTAAGGACTAAGGTGCGCCTGACCCCAGCCATGGTGTTTTCAATTGCCTCATATGCATGTGAAAGCTGGACAATGAATAAGGAAGACTGAAGAAGAATTAATACCTTTGAATTATGGTGTTGGCAAAGAATATTGAATATACTATGGACTGAACAGAAAAATGAAAAAATCTGTCTTGGAAGAAGTACAACCAGAATGCTCCTTAGAAACAAGGATAGCGAGACTTTGTCTCACATAATTTGGACGTGTTATCAGGAAGGACCAGTCCCTGGAGAAGGTCATCATGCTTGGTAAAGTAGAGGGTCAGCAAAAAAGAGGAAGACCCTCAATGAGATGGACTGACACCATAGCTACAACAATGGGCTCAAGCATAGCAACAATTTTGAGGATGGTGCAGGACCAGGCAGTGTTTTGTTCTGCTGTACGTAAGGTTGCTATGAGTTAGAACTA
Source organism: Trichechus manatus latirostris (assembly GCF_000243295.1). Taxonomy (NCBI): domain Eukaryota; kingdom Metazoa; phylum Chordata; class Mammalia; order Sirenia; family Trichechidae; genus Trichechus; species Trichechus manatus. The sequence goes on along the minus strand of NW_004443967.1, from coordinate 10,165,682 downwards.
ACTCCATGGCCCCTAACAACAACACCACAACATAAAAAGGAATGAAGCTCTGACGCATTCTACTACATGAATCTTGAAAACATTGCACTGAGTTAAGGAAGCCAGTCACAAAGGACCACGTATTGTATGATTCCATTTATATGAAGTGTTCAGAATAGGCATATTCATAGAGAAAAGATTTTGTCATTGCAAGGAACTGGGGGAGGGAGAAACAAGCACAGAATTTCTTTTTGACATGATAAAATGGAATTAGATAGTGGCGATGGTTACATAACCTTGTGAATATACTAAAAACCACTAAATTGTACACTTTAAAAGAGTGAATTTCATGGTATGTGTATTATACTCCACCTTTTTTTTTTTAAAGAAAGCTCTTTCTGAAGAACAAAAGAAGAACTTGTTAAGAGTCCTACCTACTAGAGCAGAGTATAAAAAACTAAAAAGTATATTTTCTGCCAAAGACAGAGGTTTTAAGCTAGGGCAGTCTATTAATTCTTGAAACATATGACCAACAGGGCAAGCCAAAACATTGATGAAAAGATGTAGCTGTTTACAGTAATGTTTAACAGAATAATTAAAATTATTACAATAGAAAGAAAAGTAAAATTATGAACCGAACACTGAGAGATTTCCAGGTAAAATCATTCCCTCTAAAACAAAACAAACAAACAAAACCTCACTGGAAATAAGAGGCATCTCCCTTCCTGTAATTACTTTGCCTTGGGTGAATCAAAACACAGCAACGAACAAAAAGTCCAGGACCTCGAGTAGGAAAATGCATGCTGAGTTACAAATATACTTTTTATAGTCTGAATTTTAAGCCAAGAAAAATGTAAAAGTATAACCTCACTATTGTTTAGCAATCCTAGTATCCATTCAAGTATAATTTTGTACATAAAAATTTTTAAAGTGCCAAAGCAAGCTATTGTTAAATTAATTTATATTACCCACCAAGAAAAGAAACTCGGCTCAATTAAAGTTGTCACAGTGAGATCTAGATATATAGTATAACAGAGTTAAAAGATAATCTCATCTAGCCGGGTCTAATGGCATAAAGATACTTTTTCAACTTAATAAATATATTACAATGGAGGAAAATTAAAGTCAATTTTGTAACCCTGGCTCCTCCAGGAAAAGAAAGACAAGGAAACTTCCCCAGCGAGATAAGAAAACTGATAAGGAAGTGATTATGTTGAAAAGAATGACCAGTAGGGCAAGCTAAAACAATAGTCCCGGAAAATATTCAATTACTAGCAATGTACAATAAGTGATTCACTTAAAAGGAGTAAGTAATTGTGGGGTAAAGACTTTCATTCAATTTGGGAAAAAAATGTTTTCCCCCTACTCATCACATCACCTCTATATTTCTAACTACATGGCTATCTATCCTACTGGCATATAGAAAGGATATGCATTTGACCCAACAATGCAGGTTGAGCAATCCTTTATTTTTATTAATCCAAACATACAGGGAATATATAAATACATTCCACTTGTTAAAATAAGTAAATAAATGTTACAGACACAACTGAAGCTCCCTTTGACCACTATCCTCAAACTCATGAATACTCTTTGGATCTAATCCAAACCCCCGCTTTGTGAGTTCTCCCGCATAAGGAGGCCAACGAGATGGAGAACATTTGGTATTCTTGGGATTTGTCCATTTAATTTTACTTGGGAGCTTAAAAATGACTTTTTTTTTTCTTTAGCATACAACCATAACTTATTTTGTAGCCTCTATTTCCACTGCTCAATCTCAGATACCTGGTAGTTAAAAGTATATTACATTGGACTTCCACTGCTCTCAGTGACTAAAGAGCCAATTATTAATTTGCTCACCTTCCAAACACAGTAGCTACTCAGTGTTTCTTGACTGGTCATTCTGCTGCCTACTAAAGTGTCCTAAATATGGGTCTATAGAAAATTGACAATGACTCACAGGGAGAGCATCTAGGGCTAGACGCAGTTTTAATAGGCTCTGTTTCAAAAGTACCAAATGGTGCAATTAGATAATATTCAGCTTAGCTTGTAAAGCTTAGGACTAAGTTTAAATTCCTAATAAAGATCTGCCATAAAATGAAATAATCTACAATAGTTTATAAAAATGTAATCCCTTTTGCATCTATAAAAGATATAAAAGTCTTAGAAAACTGTAAAAGTCTTACTTATAAAGTACTGTTGGGGAAAATGATGTCCTATATAAAAGTACATTTTCCAGATAACTACAGCTTATCCTCCTAAGTTGCTAAAATGTCTTTTTGTGTTTATTGAAAACTTTAATACATTACATACTTTCATATCTATCAAATACCAGTATTGCAAACATAATCAGGATTTTTATTCATGATGCAGGTTTATCACCATGAAGATAAATCACTGCTTTGAGAGGTGACATAAGGATGCTCTCAAAGTTGGAAGTGACTGGCTCCTACATGAAGGGACCCAAGACCGTAAAAAACCGGATAACCAAGTCAATTAAATAAACAATCTTCATTCTCTGCTCTGAATGGCTGATACTGGCCAAATCTAAGTAAGTGAGAGAAATTACTATATTTATCAAGACTATCCTTTCTCAAGGAGCCCTGGTAGCACAGTGGTTAAGAGCTCGGCTGCTAAGCAAAAGGTTGGCAGTTCGAATCCACCAGCCACTCCTTAGAAACCCTATGGGGCAGTTCTACTCTGTCCTATACGGTTGCTACAGATTACTAGATTCAGTAATAATTTTATTATAATTATTTCCAAATGTTCAGTAAGTAAAAAATTCAAAAAGAATATGACAGAGGGAATAAATATAGAAAGTACCTTTACAGGTGACCCACACATAGTCATTCTTACCTTAACAATCCTCCTCTCTTTCCAAGGCTAAAAACCAAAGCTTCTAATATCACTGCCATAGGAATCACTGAGGAAAACAACTGATGCTTAAGAACAAATAGGTTGATGAACAGAAAAAGGAACAATGGGGGAATAGTGTAAGAGGCAAGTTGGCCTGACTCTAAATGTCTCTGCCTGGAAAATATAAAAACCTTTCAAAGATGTACTCAAAAATAAGAAGTATGTTAGTTTAACTACCCTCTGAGAAAACTCAGAACTATGGGTCACACTCATGTGACTACTTCAAGCCCAGTACAATGCTCTGACCAGGAAATTGGAACCAACCGTACTGAGGGGACTGGAGCTCAGGTTAAGGACCAGGGCCAAGCAGGAAATTCTGAAGCATGAAGTGATGGAACAGGCTGTGGGGAACAGAGAAAGGATGGTATGAGTCACTTAGCACCTGGATACCTGGGGAGAGGGTAAAAGGAAGAGGAAGGAAGCAAAAAATAGAGATGAGAAGATGCCAAATAAGAGAATTCTCTCACACCACTGAGCTGCCTGCTTCCAAGATCCAAAACTATTAACAAAACAGGAAAAATAACTATAGTTAAAGAATCTTTTCAGGGTGAACCAGGAACCTAATTACTAAAGAAAATCTTACCTGGAAAATAAGTAATTCTGAGATCCTCAAGAATTACAAAATGAATATATAATGACTGTATTCGAAATACATTTTAGATAATTTACATTTTCGTAGAAATGTTCTGTTACAAATTAATACTGTTGCTTTGAAGGAAGTATTCTAAAAAATTTCAGGACATGAAAAAAAGAATCTATAAGTTACCAAAACATACATGTACTTAAGTTTTTAATTAAGATAAGATCAGAAGTAATGACAACAATCTACACCAAAGAGCTATCTTCTGTTTTAAGTTTTTCAACTGCTTTCTTGAGATATGATTTACATACTGTAAGCCTCACTCATTATAAGTGTAAAACTCAATGATTTTAATAAATTTATAGTTGTACAACCATCATCACAGTCCTTGACTGTTTTTAATAACCTGAGTTGTCAGTCACTAAAACAACCTGCTTATCTCACTATGTAATTGTACACAGGCCATTAAACTTACATTTAAACAGAAGCAAGATCTAGAAGGCTCAGAAATATTCAGAGCTCTGCCGGGCTCTGCCATGCTTCTCTCTGTTTCTCTCTAGTGCCCTTGAGGAGTGGAGTTTTCCAGTGTTTTTTTAGGAAAGTACTAACCCACTGCTGTCAAGTTGATACCAACTCATAGAGACCCTATAGGATAGAGTAAAACTGCCCCATAGAGTTTCCAAGGAGTGGCTGGTAGATTCCAACTGCTGATCTTTTGGTTAGCAGCCATAGCTCTTAACCACTACACCACAAGCATTCTCATTCATCACTAAAATATAAAAAATGGTTTATATTTATGCCATTATTGTCGTATCAAGAAAAAGTTTCCATAAACAGCAGAAGACCAAAATCACACTTTTTAAATCATATGCATAATGCATTTTACCATTTTAATGATCTTCACCACATCAAAAGTGGAAAAAGAGCAGATGGTAAGTACTATTTTAATGAATGAGATCTATTTGAGTGAATTCTGTCTATGGACTATTCAGTACTACAAGTAGGAATTCACTTAATTACTAAACAAAGAGTCTCTTTTGCCAAATCAAGATTCCTGACAATTTTCTCTTCAGACTATTTCTGAATATATCATGGGATAAAGGGCAGACTTTTGCTAACGAATGTCTTTGCTTTTTATATTCAGATACGTCTTAAGCTAACTAAGCTTACCCTCTTCCAAATCTTCAAAACAGATTTAAACTTAAATAGCTTTTGTGATGCATTTAAAATCCCCAGCATAAACCAATCTTTTATGGATTATCTGTGTAAAGATACAGCTATATCCCGGACATTAATCATGCAGAAAATAAATAGAAGAAACACATCAATAATGTGGGGCATTTTCCTCATTCCCCACCCCTCATCTCTCACCCAAAACCACGCATGAACATACATACACATGCACTCACAGGCACACATACACTGGCCCTGTCTAGATTATCTCCACTAATTTTTCAGGCCTCAACTCATACAGCACTTCCTCGGGGATGCCTTCCAGGACTCCCCACCCCCACCCCAGCCTGGTCAGGCCCCTCTGATACACGCCACAGCACCTCAAACTTTTCTTCAGAAGCCTAAGCCTGTAATGATAAAATATCCATCTCTTGCATTCAAGTCTATGCTCCTGGAACCTCAAGCTTTGTTTCCCCTGCAGTCTCCAGTACTGAGCTCAGCACTCCATAAATATTCGTTAAATTAACCAGTATCTGCTGAGTATTTTTGAATAGCCCCTGCTGTGAGCCAGCTCCTTGCCAGACAAGGGGCACAGCAGTGAGCAAAACACACAGCCCCTGTCTTCTTGGAGCTTATCTTCCAGAGGGGAGACAGACATAAGAATAAAACAAAAAATCAACGTGTAAGTACAATTGTGAAAAGAATTTGACTATCATTCTGTACTTCCTCCTGGACACTAGAGCCAATCAAAAACATCGATTTTCATGGAGCCGTACTTTCCTTTTCTTTAATCTATTTGTCAGGAGCCCTGGTAATGCAATGGTTAAAGTGCTTGGCTGCTAACTGAAAGGTCAGGAGTTCGAACCCACCAGCTGCTCCCTGGGAGAAAAGACCTGGCAATCTGCTCCCAGAAAGATTACTCTTGGAAATTTTACAGGACAGTTCTACTCTGTCCTGTAGGGTCGCTATGAGTTGGAATCAACTTGATGGCACACAACAACAAATCTATTTGTCACATTACACGTCCCTCCTACTTCTTGTTTCTCAAACTAATTAAATCCCAAAGCCAGATACACTGCAGTTGTTGGGGACAGACTGCATTCCACTACCTTACGTAAACTCGCCTGAAAGTCCACCTGCCGGTTAATGTCTAGGGAAGAAAGCTTGTGACCCACGGAAAGGCAAACAGTTGTAAAGAGAGATTTGCTAAGCACCAAGGTCAGCAGAAGAATTTTTTGGCAGAGCTTGCTGAAAACAAGGGTGATTATCAGCACAGGATACCACAACCAAAAAATACTTTAAAATTCTCCTATCACATTTGGGAAGTGGGCACGTAGTTTATGAAGTATAACCTTCACTAAATGCCACTAATATTTTCCTCCCACCATGCAGTCTTTTAGTGACATGTTAGTATGACAGTTTCAGCAAACATTAACATTACTGAAAAAAAAAAGTCCAAGTTTCAAACTTGTTCAAAATTGATTCTCTAACATTTAAATGATTCTCTAGTAGAATATCTGACCCCTCAAAGTACCATTAAAACTAAGGAAAATAATAGTCATAACAATAATGCTCACTACCACCAAGAACTGTACTAAGCACTTCACATGAACTTTTGTAAATTTTCACAATAACTGTACTAGGGAGGTATTATCACCTTTGTGTTATAAACAGGCAACTGAGGCTTAGATGAAGCAATCTGATGCAAAACAATGCTTAAGGAAACAATGCATGGCCTCTCAGGAATTGTCCATCTCTGGGGTGAGTACCTAGTCAATGATGTCTGGGAAATGGCCTATCTCAACCTGAAATAAAGGCCAAGAAGAAGGAAAACAGTTGGCAATATTGTTGTCATTGAATGCCGTCAAATCGATTCTGATTCATAGCGACCCTATAGGACGGAGCAGAACTGCCCCATAGGTTTTCCAAGGAGCAGATGGTAGATTTTAACTGCCAGCCTTCTGGTTAGCAGACTGAGCTCTTAACCACTTCACCACCAGGGCTCCAATACTGGACTACTGCAAATTCTCTTTGACGTGCTTTCAATAACCATTGTTGTGGATGTTAGGTTCCTCAGTCCCATGAGCCTGCTACATTCCATGAGCTCAGAGTTCAGTGAGAGGAACAGCAGCACAGTTCACCCACGCCGTTTTTAAACTGTCAGTGACATCTGTTGAAATAGATTTATGTTCCCATCTCATTAGGCAAGAACAAAAATTAATATATTAATATGTATAGAGTAAGTAGGAGTAGGAGGGGAATGGGAGTGAGAAAAGATTTTAAGTACAGCATTTTCTTCCCTCATCTTCTACCAAGAAGATGCTCCTATAGGAAAGTGTATCTGGACTTCTAATGCATACTAGGAACCTAGCTTCCATCCTGGCCAATCTGAGGGTATGGCCACTTACTCAGGGCAAGAGGGCACAGGGAAGGAATGGGGCGAGGCACCCCCAAGGACAGAGAACAAAGAAAGAGAAGAATAAGATGGATGGTTAAAGGGTGCGGAGGTGGGGGATTGAGTGATGCAGAGAGGTGGGTTTGCGGCTAGTTCCCTTCCAGAGTGAGGGAAGAAGAGTGGCAAAGGGGCCCAGAAAAGATTTACCTTTGATTCTTCTCTGCCCTGTTTTTCAACAATCAAACCTTATAAGTGATATAACAAGGGGAGAAAAAGATACAGGAGTTAAGATAGTGAAAAACTGAGGATTTCCCTGTCCTTTCATTTTTTTACATTTTCTTTCCCCAGCCCACTCTATTTCCCACGTCTCCCCATTCTGTTGCTGTTATTTGCTGTCGAGTCGATTCCGACTCATGGCGACCCCACGCGTTACAGAGTAGAGCTGCTCCATAAGGTTTTCTTGGCTGTAATCTTAACGGAAGCAGATCACCAGCACTTTCCTCCCATGTACCTCCAGGTGGCTTCGAACCACCAACTTTTAGGTTAGCCGTTGAGGGCAAAACGTTTGTGCCACTTACAGACCTTCTCCCCCTTCTAATATATCCTATATAACAGGTACCCCCACTGCCTACCAACCACCTGTTGTTGCTCCAAACAAAGGCTAACAATGACCATACCTCCACCACTTCATAAATGACCATATGGTACTGCATCATAAATTCACCAGCCATTAACTTGTATTTGTACACTGCTTGTAGAAGACAACCTCAGGGTTGCCTGCCAAGTCCAAGTCCTACAGCTCTGACTGCCCCCCAACCTGGGGGAGTGGGTTTCTGGAGCATGTCTGAACTTTGTGACCAGGGAAGGCTCATGGCCCAGTGCTGGGCCAATAAGAGCCTCTTTCTAGGAGTCTGAACTAGGTTAGTCTCCAGTGGTTACAGGGAACAGATGTTTGTCAATTTGAGGATGTCATTTAAGAGCAGAAATACTTGGTCTTACATACATAGAAACAGAGAAAGCAAAGAAAAGAGAGGAATAGGAATGAAGTGGACACATAAGGAGTGGTAGTCAGAGACCCCCGGCCTCTATAAAGTAATCTCAGATCATATACAATGTCCCCGGAGCACTGGTGGCACAATGGTTACAAGAGTTCAGTTGCTAACCAAAACTTCGGTAGTTTGAATCCACCAGCCACTCCTTGGAAACCCTATGGGGCAGTTCTACTCTGTCCTATAGGGTCATTGTGAGACGGAACCAACTCAACAGCAACAGGTACAGGTATACAACGTCCCACTTCTTGGTTCTGGTACCTTGGTTCCTTATAAAACTTTTTTTTTGCTTGAGCTAGTAGGTTTGTATTTGCAACCAAAACAGCCCTAGATAAAATAGAAATTTATAATTTAAGAAGTACTTTCAGGTATATCATCTCATTTGACTCACAAAACCCTACAGAAATCAAGAGAGCAGCTATTTTTACTCGTTTTTACTGTTTCTTAAGAAGTTGAGACTCAGAGACATTGTGGTCAACTGTTACACTGGTGGCCGGCCCCATGAACCAACCTCCTGGGATTCACGCCCTTGTAAAGTCCCCTCCCACACTGGCTCTGGCCTGGGCCATGAGACTTCCTTTGGCCAATGAGGTATTAGTAAGCTAAGTGATGCAAGCTGAGGTTGATTAAGTACTTGCACATTGAGGCTTGTCCTTGGCGCCCAGCCACCACCACCCCTCTGAAAAAACGTTCAGGCTATCCAGGTGAGAGGACTCAAGGTGAGTCCCTGTGACATGAGACACCTGGAGAGAGAGGACACATGAAGGAAAACTTAGGCACCCCAGCCCAACTCTCAGCTGAATGCTGCCAAACGAATGACCCCAGCCAACACCACACAAAGCAGAAGAGCCGCTTGGTCAACTCACAGACTCATGATATTATACAGTGGTGTTGTTTTAAGCCATTAACTTCTGGGGCAGCTTAAACCACAGCAATAAATAAATGAAACACACATTGAGTAACTTCCCCTATATTTCAAAGCTAATTCATAGAGCTTGAACCCAGGTCTTCTGATTTCAGTGACTGCTTCACTGCTCCAAGATGTGAACAAACTGAAGAAAAGTAATTCAAAGGTTTCCTAAACATCATTTAAATAACAGAAAATGTATTTTAGTTCAAAAAACTAGCTATGAAACTATCCTCTCAGCATGTAAATAAATTAAAAATATAAGTATGTAACAATGCGGAAAATGTAACTAATGTCATTGATAGTTTGTGTGGAAAATGTCAAATGGGAACCTAACTTGCTCTGTAAACGTTCACCAAGAACACAATAAAACCTTATTTTAATTAAAAAAAAAAAAAAAGTCCACAGGACTGTACAATACAAAGATTGAATCCTAACGTAAACCATGGACTTTAGTTAATACTGATGTATTAATATTGGTTCACCAGTTGTAACAACATACCACACTAATGCAAGATGTTAATGACAGAGGAAACTGCAGGGAATGGGGAGAGGAGAAGGGGTATATGGGTACTCTCTATACTTTCTGCACAATTTGTCCGTAAACCTAAAACTTCTCTAAAAAATAGTGTATTAAAACTAAAAAAGTAAACGTAAAAAAAAAATGACTAAAGAAACTGACCAATGGTTAAAAATATATATATATGTAAATGTGGATCTGTAGGACTAATTATTAATTACTAATAAAATAATTAGCATGGTTGAACGATGTCTACATGCCACTTAGCAACCTTCTCCCCTTCTAAAAAACTACCGAAGGCAGAATGTACAAGAATGTTCATAGCAGTATTATTTGCAATAGCAAAAAACTGGAAACAACTCAATTACCTAATGACAGGAGAAAGGATAAATTATGCTATATTCACACAATGGACTACTATACAATAGCAGAAATAAAGAGCCACAGTTTCATAATCATCATGTATAAACTTCAAAATTAAAACGTTGAGTGAGAAAAACAATTTTACACCCACAGTTTAATATCATTTATCTAAAGTCCCCAAAATACAATCCTTAACAACACATTGTTCAGGGATACAATAAGTAACAAAAACTACAGTGAAAATCAAAGGGAATAATCAACACAAAATTCAAAATGGTAGGCTCTCTTGAAGGGAAGGAAGCAGGATCCACTTGAAGAAAGGTACCCAAAGGGCTCCAGAGACACTGGTCATGTTCTGTTTCTTCATCTGGGTGGTAGATACATGTGTTTGTTTTCAAACTACTTATATAGTATATCTGTGACATTCAGCTTTTTGTTGCTATAAAATACTTCATAATAAAAACTAATTTTTAAAAACCAACCAAAGAATCTAGGGAAGCAAAATGAGATTATCTCCAGCAATATGTGCTTTATAATACACAAAAATCAACCTGGCTCCCAAATGCTCAATGATTTTATTTCAAAAGAATAAAAAGGGCACACTCCAGAGGGTAGATATTCTCCCAATTACACAGCAATAATGACAAAGCCTCCTATAGTTAATAAGTCATATTAAAATTGATACCAAGGGAAGTAAGCTATTTAACCATAGTGCTTAAAAATATTCAATTCAGTCCTTTTTCATTAGCTTTTGGGTACTCAACTTGTTTAACACCTATTATATTTCCCAATAACAAAACTGCCTCCAAGCCCAGGGCACAGGTGCCTATCCTTCCATCTAGGGCCGCCAAAAATGACCTAGACCTTTCTCCCACTTGCCTGCCCCGGAAAAGGCTCCTGGAAAGGACCACACCACATATTAAGAGACCTAGACTCTTCCTGGCCACAGCTGACTATATTAGAGATGGATACCTGACCCAAAGCCAGCCAATCCATGTCTGCCACCTGGCTACCTCTCCATCCTTATTTCTGCTATTCTTTCCCTTGATATCACACTTGGTATCTTTCTTTCATAGTACCTACCACAATTACCAAATAATTATACACTTCTTTTAGTGATCATTCATCAACGTCTGTCTCCCCTAAACTGTAAGTTCCATAAGGATGGGAATGGACCTGTTTTTGCTCACTACTGTGCTCTACCAGCAATTCCTGACACATAGTAGGCATTTAATAAGCATTTTCTTAAACAAAAGAAAGGACTATAATATTATGCCTCCTTTTCTCTAAAGCTTTATTTTTATTTCATTTAACTTAAGTGGAAATATGCCCATTTTAGACAGACCCAAAGTTAAGGAAAAGTAATCAAAGACATAACAGAATCTACATTTATCCATAAAGAGGAAAATTTTATAGAATGCCACATTAAATCCGACAAGTTTAAGGTATTTATAGAAACATACCTGAATGAAGCTGAATTTTCCCAATAACACCTTCTACCAACCCCAAACAAATGGGATTCCAGGCAAGAAGTAGGTCAGTAGCTAAAATAAAAAAAAAAAAAGCAGTCATGAGAAAATATTCATCAGAAAATATATTAAAACAATCATCTTTAGCAGTATATTTAAAAAATGAACAAGGTCCCAATGAAGCAGTATGAGCATCCAGAACTGAATATATTACCATACAGCAACTTATGAAAAAGCATTAAATCCGAGGCCTGAATAAGTCTCCTGATACAAGGACAGTTATGGGGAGAGAACCAAACTTCTGAAACTCTTCCCAGAGAGGAGGCAGTAGTGCAGAGCACTATGGCAGAGGCAAGAAGCTGGCTCATCACAAGAGGGCGTAGGGGATGAGTTACCCAGTCATACAGGCATAGCTGGTCCCAGACCCAAAAATAAGGCCTGACTAAATGCCATACAGATGCCAACTTCCTAGATCACACTCAGGAAAATGCCCACAGTCATACAGGCATAGCTAGTCCCAGACCCAAAAATAAGGCCTGACAAGATGCCATACAGATGCCTGCTTACTAGAGCACACTCAGGAAAATGCCTTTCCTAGAGATGTTTACACCAAGCAAAGACATCCAGAAAGCCACTGTTCTTTTCTGTCACTTCTGGGACAAAAGCAATAGAAACAGCTTCCATTTACTGAGTGCCTTTTATGTGCCAAAAGGTGCCTGGGTGGTGCAAATGCTTTGCTCTAGACTACTAACCAAAAGGTTGGCAGTTCAAATCCACCCAGTGGCACCACAAAAAAAAAGTCCTGGTAATCTGCTTCTGTTAAGATTATAGCCAAGAAAACCCTGTGGAGCACAGTTCTACTCTGAAGTACACGGGGTCACCATGAGTTGGAAATGACTGCATGATAATGTCTGGGTTTTTTTGGTTACTACATGCCAAGCACCTTAACCAAGGTTCCTCATCCGAACCTTGAACACAGACAATGACTGAGGTGACTGCTTTCTCAATTCTCTTAAGAATGGCACGTAACTAGTACCATTCTAGATGCAGAGGAGAGAAACTAATTCAATACTAGAGAGATGTCTGATGAGGACATTAGGTCTTGATTATCTTGTGGAATTCAGGTTGCAAAAGGTTGTTATAGATACTATCATTTCTAATCCTGACATCTCATCTCTGCGCATTAGTACTATGAGTTCCATTTTACAGATGAGGAAATGGAGGCTTAGGCAAGTAACATGGTCAAAATCATACAAGGGATAAGAGGCAGAGTTGTATCCAAAGCCAGGTCTGCATGACTCCATGGCCTGTGCTCTTGATCATCATGCTACAGTGCCTCTTTCAGAAACTATAAATGGAACAAACCAGTAAGACATTTAAATTTTTACATAATATGCACTCTCACTGCAAAAATAACACTGCATAAAACTGGAAGACATGGGAAAAAAATGTTATCACCTCCAACCCCACTACTCAGAAATAACTTATTATTTTGCCACATTTCAAGTTATAGGGGTGTATGTGCGTATATAAAATTGTAATAGTATGAATATGGCATTATATACTGATTTTTTCTTACAGCATTTCATGGGTATTTTCCCACGTCTTTAAAACATTCCTGAAAAACATAATTTCACGGCTGCTTAATTTACCAGTTAAGGAAGCACTTTCTCACTCTTGGGCATTTAAGTGATTTCTAGTTTTTCCCTATTATAAAAAACACTGTGACAAACAGTTAATATTATGCAAATATCTTACTTGCATCCATAAGTAATAGCTTTAGGACAGATTCCTAGGAATGAAATTACTAGGTTAAAATATTAAAAAAATTAAAGTTTCAAATATACCAAGTTAGATATCTTCCAAAAGCATATGAAAAGGCTTGTTGTAAAGTACTTTTGCCAGCATTTTGATTCTTTTTTAATTTTGCCGATTTGATAGCATCCATTGCTTAATGTTTTTTTTTTCATTGCTGGTAAGATTAAACATTTAATTATAAAACTGGCTGTTTATGTTTCTTCTTCTGCTGTGATGTTCTTGTTCATATCCTCTAATAATTTTTCTTTATATTCCTTATTGATTTCTACAGTTTTTCATTTTTATACAAATCTATCATTTTTCAATAACTTTATGCTTTAAACATTGTTCCTTACCCAATATCATTAGATATTTACTAATATTCTTATCTCTTTGGTAATTTTTAAAAATTTAAATCTAACTCCACTGGAGTTCATGTTGGTGTAGACAATAAAGATGCCCTGATTTCTTTCCAAACAGTAATCCAGGATCCAGGTATCAGGCAGGCCAAGTCTCAACACCTGCTAACACAGACATCCCTGCTAAGGAAAGCAGCTCTGGATACCCAGAACCCTGCCCTCAGATAAACAGATGACAGTTGTAAGAGTCTGTCCCTTGAGTACCAAATGAGCTCGAGGAGTTTGGAGGAGGAAGAAGTTAGAGCTAAAGTAGTCAGGGACACTTACATGGAAGCAGGTAAATTCTGAGCACAAGGAAAGCAGTAAGGACAATAAAGTAAAGGAAAGAAAGCACAAGGTTCGTTCTGAGGGGTGACCCATCAGTGGGGAAGCATTAAGTACGTGCCAGGAACCAGGCAGTGTATTAGACTAAGAAGACATAATAATAAAGGAACAAAACAGTTTAGGTAATAGAAGACCAGGTGGTACAGTGGAGATGTGAACTGATAAGACTGGAAAGGTAAACTGAGGCCAGTTATGGTGAGGCTTGAATGCAAGGCTAATGAGTTCACACTTCCTGGAGACCCTGGCAGGCAAGTAATGGTATCAGCAAAGATTACGGCCAGGGATTAAGAGGACAGCATTGGAAGAAGTTGGAAGACGGGAGTAGGCAACCAGTGAGAAGGTTATTGCAAGAGTCCTGGCTGGAATGACATGGAACTAAGTGGGGAGTGGGGTTGGCAGTATATAAAGAATGCACACAGATTAGCCAAGATGTAGAGAAATTAGAACCCTCATCCATTGCTAGAGGGAATGTAAAATGGTTCAGCCATTGCGGAAAACAGTTCGGAAGTTCCTCAAAAAATTAAACCTAGAGTGACCATATGACCCAGCAATTCCACTCTTAGGTGTATACACAAAAGACTTGAAAGCAGGGACTCAAACAGATTCTTGTACACCAATGTTCACTGCAGCATTATTCACAATAGCCAAAAGGTGAAAACAGTCCAAGTGTCCATCATTAGGAATGGATACACAAAATGTGGTATATACATACAATGGAGTATTATTCAGCATAAAGAGAAATGAAGTTCTGATACATACTACAACATAGATGAACCTTGAAAACATTATGCTGAGTTTTGAAATAAGTATGAAATAAGTCAGACACAAAAGGACAAACACTGTATGATCCAATTTATATGAAATATCTAGAATAGGCAAATGCATAGAGACAAATGTTTATCAGTGGCTACCAGGGGCTAGGGGAAGGAGAGAATGGAGAGTTATTGCTTAAGGGGTACTGAGTTTTTATTTAGAGTGATGAAAAATATTTGGAAGTGGATGGTGGTGATGGTTGCACAACATGGTGAATGTAATTAATGTCGCTGAATCATACACTTAAAATGGTTAAAATGGCAATTTTTTTGTATTTTATCGCAATACATTTTTTTAAAAGTCAACTGACCAAAAAAAAAAAAAAAAATGCACAGAGATTAACATGAACCGCCTCAAAGGAAGATATATAAAAGACAAGAGAAGAGTAAATTGAAGATGACACTGAAACATCTATTCTCTCTGGAGAGGGAGAAGATGAGCACGTGACAAAGGAGAGTAAGACAATAAGGCAGAAAGGATGGGTATACAGCAGCAGGGAGACAGGCGAGCGAGAACCTCCTAACTGAATACCCTTTTTGCATCTTTTGCATTTTGAACCATGTGAATGTATCATCCATTTAAGAAAATAAAAATTCAGCTTTAAAAAAAAAAAACAGAAAAATATTTTCAATACAAAGTTTTTAAAAACTATAAAGATGACTAAGTTTTGTAGTCTGATGACTAAAAATAATAATCACTGATAATCTTAGCAGTTCAGAGAGAGAACCAGTTAAGCCCATTAAGACTGAGCTCATGATGGGATATTATTGTTGTTGTTAGGTGATGTGGAGTCGGTTCCGACTCCTAGTGACCCTATCTACAAAAGAATGAAACACTGTCTAGTCCTGTGCCATCCTCACAATCGTGCTATGTTTGAACCCATCATTGCAGCCACTGGGTCAATCCATTTCGCTGAGGGTCTTCTTCTTTCTCGCTGGCCCTCTACTTTACCAAAGCGATAATCAACGGGAAATGTCTAGATGTAAGCAAGAAGAGATACTGAAGGAGGAGAAGCAGATGATGATCAAATCAAAAGTACAGGCATAAAAGTTAGCCTTGGAAAAGGAAGACAATATTTTTTTCTAAGTCTGGAACAAAAGATGAAAGGCTAAATACAGAAATGGAGAAGAGAAGCAGATGAGCGTATCGGACAGCCTTGACTCAGTAAAAATAGGAGTCAAAGACATCTTTGAAGTCTGCAAGAGAAGGACAGAGGGGAACAGAAGGATACTGGAGGCTTGGCAGTGGCTAGGGGAATCCAGGAAGTCTCTTAGTAAACATTCTGTGTGTCTTTAAAAAGTCTGTGTATATTACCCTACTTTGGTGAGCAGTGTCTGGGGGATTAAAGGCTTGTAAGCAGCCATCTAAGATAAGATACTCCACTGGTCCCAACCTGTCTGGAGCAAGGGAGAATGAAGAAAATCAAAGATACAAGGAAAGATTAGTCCAAAGGACTAATGGACCACAACCACCACAGCCTCCACCAGACGGAGTCCAGCACATCTAGATGGTGCCCAGCTACCAAAACCAGCCGCTCTGACAGGGATCACAATAGAGGGTCCCCGACGGAGCCGGAGAAAAATGCAGAACAAAATTCTAACTCACAAAAAGAGACCAGGCTTACTAGTCTGACAGAGACTGGAAAAACACTGAGAGTATGGCCCCCAGACACTCTTAACTCAGTAATGAAGTCACTCCTGAGGGTCACCCTTCAGCCAAAGATTAGACAGGCTCATAAAACAAAATGAGAACAAATGGGCACACCAGCCCAGGGGCAAGGAAGAGAAGTCAGGAAGGGACAGGAAAGCTGGTAATGCGGAACCCAAGGTCAAAAAGGGGAGAGTGTTGACACATCACGGGGTTAACAACCAATGTCACAAAACAATATGTGCATTAATCGTTTAATGAGAAATTAATTTGCTCTGTAAACCTTCATCTGAAGCACAATAAAAATAAATAAAAAGATTTACAGTCTTGGAAACCCCATGGGGCAGAATCGACTTGATGGCAGTGGGTTTTGGTTTAATTGTTCCATTGTTGGCTTACTTGTTTTTCTACCACTACCATCAGTTGCCATTGAGTTGATTCCTACTCCGGGAGAAAAAAGTCCATATATCTTTTTTACTGTGTTTTCAAAGAAAAAAAAATCTATCAGTCCATTAATCAAAAAACCAGTTGCCATCCAGTCAATTCCAACTCACGGAGACCTCATGTGTGTCACAGTAGAACTGTGCTCCATAGGGTTTTCAATGGCTGATTATTTTGGAAGTAGACGGCCAGGCCTTTCTTCTGATGTACCTCTGGGTGGACTTGAACCACCAACCCTTCAGTTAGCAGCTGAGGGTAAACCATGTATACCATCCAAAATCCATTAGAGGGTTATGAAATCAATTTTGTATAATAAGATCAGCATTAACAACAATGAAATAGAACAGAAAATAGAAAATTGCACACTGTAAGGGTAAATCATTTCATGAAATTTTTGTTTCTGGCACTTACATAGATGTATCTGTTCACTAGATCATAATGTAAAAAAGATTTCTTACTATGTATGGCGGAAACATTTGGAAATTATTTAACTTTTGCTTGAGGGTTCATTATACCAACCCTGTGAATTATTTTATTCAATTTCTCTATATACTTGCTAGTTTCTTTCTTTCTTTCTTTCTTTTTTTTTTGACTGCTTGACCTATTAGTTTTTGAGTGAGGGCTATTTAAAAAAATCTCCTCGTGGAAATGAAGACAATCAAAGACACAAGTGAAAGATTAGTCCAAAGGACTAATGGACCACAACTACCACAGCCTCCACCAGACTGAGTCTCACAACTAGATGGTACCCAGCTACCACCACTGACTGCTCTGACAGGCATCATAATAGAGGGTCCTGGACAGAGCTGGAGAAAAATGTAGAACAAAATTCTAACTCAAAGAAAAAGGAAAAAATAAAAGACCAGCCTTACTGGTTTGACAGAGACTGGAAAAACCCTAAGAGTATGGCCCCCGGTCACCCTTTTAGCTCAGTAATGAAGTCACTCCTGAGGTTCACCCTTCAGCCAAATATTAGACAGGCCCATAAAACAAAACAAGACTAAATGGGTACAGCAGCCCAGGGGTAAGGACGAGAAGGCAGGAGGAGATAGAAAAGCTAGTAATGGGGAACCCAAGGTCGAGAAGGGAGAGTGTTGACATATCGTGGGGTTGGCAACCAATGTCACAAAACAATATGTGTGTTAATTGTTTAACGAGAAACTACTTTGCTCTGTAAACCTTCATCTAAAGTACAATTTAAAAAAAAAATGTAACAACTGTATCACAGGAACGCAAGATGTTAATAATAGGAGAAACAAAGTGCAGGAGGGGAGAAGGATATATGGGAACTCTCTGTACTTATGCGCAATTTTTCTGTAAACCTATAACTGCTCTAAAAATTAAAGTGCATTAAAAAAAAAAAAAAAAAAGAATCTCACAGGATGAAGTTCCTAGGCTCCAAGGCAAAGGACCACAGACTCGGGGGACATCTACATCAACCGGCACAACATAGTTCATAAAGACAATATTGTACATCTTACTTTGGTGAGTAGCACCTGGGGTCTTGAAAGCCTGTGAGCGGCCATCCAAGATAAAACTATCGGTCTCTTCCCTCTGGAGCAAAGGAGAGTGAAGAAAACCAAAAACTCAAGGGAGCAATTAGTCCAAAGGGCTAATGGACCACATGAACCACAGCCTACGCGACCCTGAGACCAGAAGAAGCAGACGGTGCCTGGCTACCACTACTAACTGCTCTGACTGGGTCCACAACAAAGGGTCAGAATGGAATAAAAATGTGGAACAAAAAATCAAATTCACAAAAAGACCAGACTTACTAGTCTGTCAGAAAACTGGAGGAACACCTGAGATTATGGCCCTAAGACACCCTTCTGACCTGGGATTCAAGCCATTCCTGGAGACCACCTTCCAGCCAAACAATAGACAAGCCCATAAAATAATAACACCCAAGAGGAATGTGCTCCTTAGAACAATTATACGAGATCAAAATGACAACATCTGCCCAAAAGCAAAGATGAGAAGGCACTGAGTAGAAAATCAGAATAAGAGGAAACAGGGAACCCAGGGCGGAAATGGGGAGAGTGCTGACACACTGTAGTGAATGACACCAAGGCTGTGAAACACTTTTTGCACGAGCTATCGAATGGGAATCTCATTTGCTCTGTAAACTTTCACCTAATGCACAACAAAAATTAAAAATAAACAAATAAATCTCATGCTTTGTGTATTTTTTTCCATTTCTCCTTCTTAATTTTTTTTCTTTTTTTTTTTCTTTTGAGGTTATGTTGTCAGACATATACACATTCAGGATGATTATATCTTCCTGGGGAACTGTCCTATTTATTGGGAATGCAATAAATGCCTTTATTTCAAGTAACGCTCTTTGCCTTAAAGTCTAGTTTGTATAACATCAATATTGTGAAAGAAACATATTAGGCATTCAAAAGGAATAAATGTGAACATTGCTAATCTGATCAGGTTACTTCTACTCTCCACAGCCTTGGGAACAAAGTCCAAATTCCTTGGACAGGCTTGTAAGCCTGCATGGGCTGGCCCTGTCCACCTTCTTCCTGACTCCCCATCCCCCAGCCGCAGCCCCCTGGTCTTCAATCATTCAGAACCACACACAGTGCTTGGCCTGGAATGCTGCTCCCATCCACTTCTGCCTGCTCTTCATTCAAGACTTAGAACAAGCCACTGGTCTTCCCTGCCACATTCCCCACTCCACCCACCCAGAACAGACCAGCTCCCTTCTGTGCCTCCCTTGAACCCTGCACATACTCCTGCACCTGACTGCTGATTTGCCTATCTCCCTAACTGACCAGCAAGCATGTCAAGAAGCTCTTGTTTATGTCCCCACTGCATGATACACAGCAGGCTCCGAAATGCTGAACAGACAGATGAATGAACAACACATAAAGGAGAGGCAGATTGAGATCAGAGAAGAATTTGCATTGAATCAAGTTAGAAGAGTTGGTTCACAGAACTATATAAAGTGGCAAACCTGGTCTGCTTCAGATAAAGACATGAGGCTGGCCGAGGTAAAGTGACTACCCAGCATAACACAGCCTGTTAAAATCAGAACACAATTTCCCACTCTTTCTAACACCCTAAGATTCCCTACCAAATGTTCTCTGGTGTAATACAGTACTCTCATTTCATATTTTGTATGGGGCTTTCCGCTCACCACCATGGTTCCAGCTGCCCAAGCCAGAACCTGAGAGGGACATCCTCACCAGGTCCTAATGCTTCTATCTCCTCAATATCTGGTGAATCTTCACTTCCTCCATCCCTAATTCTGCTATCCTTGTCAGGGGCAAGACCTTCACCACCAAGATCATTAAAAGAGCCGCTTTTTCCCAGCATCTAGCAGGCTCTCCAATACTCACTGACTACACTGAGAACTCTAAGCAGTTTGGTTCTGTTGGCTCTAAGGTTTGAGGCAGGGAGCTGTAAGAATGCGGCTGAAGAACCAAGCCACGAGCAAATCAGGAGGACACCAAAAAGGAAATTCGGGAGCCCTTTCCTCCAGACAGGAGCTCTGGTGGCGCAGTGGTTAAGCACTCAGCTGCTAACCAAAAGGTCGGAGGTTCGAACCTACCAGCCGCTTCGCAAGAGAAAGATGTAGCAGTCTGCTTCCGTAAAGATTACAGCCTTGGAAATCCTATGGACAGTTCTACTCTGTCCTCCAGGGTCTCTATGAGTTGGAATCAACTTGACAGCAATGAGTTTGTTTTCTTTTTGGATTCTGGCACTATAGGTTAAGCTATTTCCTTTAATCCTCCCAACAGTCCTAGGAGGGCTCTCCATGAGTCAGAACTGACTGGAAGGCACACAATGACAACAACGACAACAAGAATCATACATAACGCTTATATAGATAGCACTTCCCATGTGCCAGGCACTATTCTCTCTGCTTGTCACATTCTAACTCATTTAATCCTTAGCACTCCTATGTCATTTACCAGGAGCCCTGGTGGCACAGTGGTTAAGGTGCTTGGCTGCTAATCGAAAGGTCTGCGGTTTGAGCCCAGCAAACACCCTACGAGGGAAAGATGTGGCAGTCTGCTTCCGTAAAGATTTACAGCCTTGGAAACCCATGGGGCAGTTCTACTCTATCCTACAGGGTCACTATGAGTCTGAATGGACTGGATGGAAATGGGTTTCGTTTTTTGGTTTCCTCCAGACAGGGCAGATTGGCATTTGAGATTAAACATTAAGACAGTTGTGTAGAGGGCAGATATGAAAGGGCAGGCCTGAGGCTAGAGATCAAGGTGACAGATAGCTTGGACAGGGTGGCCTGGGGCTGATTCTGGAGTTTGAAGCCAGAGGGAGTCCAGGGACAGCAGTCCAATGTGTAAACTGCCTGCACTTTGACATCTGGAGTCCCAGGTGAAGAACCCAGGCTCTGCTACCGGGCTTTGGCAGTCTCTGAACCCCTCTCAGCTTCGGTTTCCTCATTTGCAAATGAGAATTCATCTAACTTATAGGATTTTTATGAGGATTAAATCAGAGAATGATGTGAAAGTGACTAGCACAATATATGGCACACAGCAAACATTCAATAATTTTAGCTGAAGTTGGGAAACATATGCATTCAAAATTCTAGGTTCCTAACTCTCCATAACCCCACCAGAGATGTTTTTACTTCAAGAATTTGCATGTAGTTTAAAAAAAAAACTTCAGTAAGTCTTTTACTTCGTAAACCTTATGGTAGGGCCATAATTTCTGAAAGCCATCTAAGAGCCAAATCTGTCACCATCGAGTCGATTCCAACTCATAGTGACCCTATAGGACAGAGTAGAACTGTCCCATAGGGTTTCCAAGGAGCGACTGGTGGATTCTAACTGCGACCTTTTGGTTAGCAGCCAAACACTTAACCACTGCACCAGAAGTGCTCTATGAAAATATCTTAGATCTGCCCTCAGAACTACATCCTTTCTCCTCAGAACATGAAACGGAAGTCTGCAGCTCTGATGCAACTCAGAACCCGGTATCCAGTCTCAGTACCAGCAACCGAATTCTGGTCCAAATGGCCAATCAGGCATGACTGCCAGCTTCCTGCTCTCCTCCAAATCCCTACATGGAGGGAACCTAGAGGTGGAGTGTAAAAGGAGGTAAAAACATGCTTGGGAAAATGAAAGAGACACTGACAAACTTTAGTTGTCTCTGTGAAAATAAGTACTACTGGGTACCTGCTAACTCAGAACTGAAACCACTCCCCAAGTCCACCTTTCAACCAAAGATTAGAGAGGCCTATAAACAAACACCACACGTGAGGAATGTGCTTCTCAGTTCAATCAAGTATATGAGACCAAATGGGCAACACCTGCCCAAAAGCGAAGCCAAGAAGGCAGGAAGGGACAGGAAAACTAAACGAATGGACACAGAGAACCCAGGGTGGAAAAGGAAAGGGGAAGAGTGCTGACACATTTGCAGGGATTGCAAGCAACATCACAAAACAATTTGTGTATAAATTTTTGAATGAGAAACTAATTTGCGCTGTAAACTTTCACCTAAAACACAATAAAATTAAAAAAGAAAAAGAAAATAAGTACTGGGTCCTATGTTTCAGGAAACCACAGAAGAATACAAATAGAGGAATGCATAACTTTTAATTGGCAACAGAGACACCTGACAAAAACGCAAGCTAGCCAATGGAAGGTAGGAATAGACGGTAGGTGCAAGAAAGAAAAAAGCATGATAAATAGAAAGCACAAATAAAAGATAGAAATACTTCCTAATGTAGCAATAGTTATAATAAATTGTTATGGATTTGTGTACCCCCCAAAAATATGTTATAAATCCTAACCTCTATGTCTGTGGTTGTAATCCCATTTGGGAATGGGTAGCCTTTGTTATGTTAATGAGACAGGATTAGTATAGGATGTATTTTGAGTCAATCTCTTTTGGGATATAAAAGAGATAAAATGCAAGCTAGCAAGCAGAGATGCGGCAAGAGAGATGCCAAGCCACATGAAGACCTCTCAGGAGCAGAAGCTCTGAAGAGACAAGCAGCTTCCTCCAGAGTCGATACAGAGAGAAAGCCTTTCCCCAGAGCCAGCACCCTGAATTTGGATTCTAGCCTTCTGAACTGTGAGAAAATAAATGTTTGTTAAAGCCATCGATTTGTGGTATTGCTGTTACAGCAGCACTAGATAGCTATGACAGAATTTGGTACCGGAAGAGTAGGGTGCTGCTCTAACCGATACCTAAAATGTGGAAGCAATTTTGGAATTAGGTAATAGGTAGAGGCTGGAAGAGTTTTAAGGTGCCTAATAGTAAAAGCCTTGATTGCCTTGAAGAAACTGTTGGTAGAATCATGGACGTCAAAGGCAATTCTGGTGAGGGTTCAGAAGGAAGTGAGGAGAGCTATAGAGAAAGTCTCCATACCTTAGAGAATACATATGGTGCCAGCAACAGAATGTTGCTAGAAATGTTGATGTTATATGTGCTTCTAAACTAAAACCAAACCCACTGTCATCGAGTCAATTTGGATTCATACAGACCCTATAGGACAGGGTAGAACTGCCCCATAGGTTTCTAACGAGCACTGGTGGATTCAAATTGCCGACCTTTTGGTTAGCAGCCAAGCTCTAAAAGAAAATGATGAACACGTGATTAGACAATGGAGGAAGGGTGACGCTTTTTATGCAGTGGCAAAGAACTTGTCTGAATTATGTTCAAATGTCTGGTGGAAGGTAGAACTTATAAGTGATGAACTTGGATATCTGGCTGATGAGATTTCTAAGTAAGATCTTAAAGGGGTTTCTCCTTGCGGCTTATAGTAAAATGTAAGATGAAAGAGATAAGACTTAAAAATGAATAGGGCAAAATAAAAATACAACTTAAAGATTTAGAAAATTCTGTTGTACAAACTAATGACACATGTCCTAGAATGTTCACCAAGGTCGTGGCTACACAATCTTCTGTTAGAGAGATTAAGCCAGTGACTGATGGATCTAACCAACTACCACAGCAGAAAACCCAAAAGCTTAGACTGAGAGGGCCAGAGAAAGAACACAAGGAGAGAATGCTGTCTGCCTCTTGGAATTCTACAGGTAGGAAACAGGCCAAAGGAGTTAGATCTGTTGTCCTTCAAGAAAAGAAAAGAACGATCCCTGGAGCGGCTCGGAGATCAGCAGAACTACTGGAAGGAGCACAAGAAGAAGGACTTTCTTGGTTTCAAAGGGTGGGGCCACGGTTTCCTAGATCTCAAAGGGTGGGGAACACAGCCGCCTAGGTTCCAAAGAGTCAGATCTTCACCAACTCAGTTCCAGAGTGTGGGGCTGCCATTAAGGCATGCCAGGGGGATGGGGCTGCCACCCAAAGCTGAGGGGGCAGGGCTGCCATACCCAACAGGCAGAAGAACGAGGCCTGACAGGGCTGAAAGGGTGGGGTTGCCACGTAGACAGACTAAGAGAATGTGGCCACCCAAAGACGAGGGAGCAGAGTTGCTGTTCCGGTGGGCCTGGAAGGCATAGCTGAAGCCCAGGGATGAGTGGTCTCCACCCATAATCCACAGCGTGGCCAACACCCAGAGTCTGGAGGGCAGGGCGATTGCCCAGATGGCCTCAGAGAACAGAATTATTTTCAAGCCTTGAGAGCCAATGTAAATTGTTCTGCTGGGTTTTGGACTTGCTTGGTGCCTGTTATCCCTTCTTTCTCTCCAATTTCTTCTATTTGCAATGGAAATGTCTACCTTGTGTCTGTCCCACTATTGTACTTTGGAAACATAATTTGTAATCTAGATTTCACAGGTTCACAGATGAAGAGGGATTTTGCCCCAGGATGGACTACGCCTAAAGTCTCACCCATATTTGATTTAGATGATTCAGAGGATGGGATTTTGGACTTAGAGCTAATTTAAGACTTTTGAGACCATGTGATGAGATGAATACGTTTTGCATGTGGCAAGAACATAAATTTGGGGGGGCCAAAGGGTGGAATATTATGGATTGAATCATGTCCCCTAAAAATATGTGTTGTAAATCCTAACCTTTATGCATGTGGTTATAATCCCATTTGGCAATGAAAAGTCTTTGTTGTGTTAATGAGGTGAGATTAGCATAGGGTGTATCTTGAGTCAATCTCTTTTGAGATATAAAAGAGAGAAAATGCAAGCTAGTAAGGAGTGGGGAATGGCAAACCACATGAAGACTGCACCAGAGAAGAAGTTCAGAAGAGACAAAGACCTTCCTCCAGAGTCGACAGAAAGGGAAAGCCCTAGAGCCTGAATTTGGACTTCTAGCCTCCTAAGTTGTGAGAAAATAAATTTCTGTTCGTTAACGCCACCCACTTGTGGTATTTCTGTTATAGAAGCACTAGGTAACTAAGACGTAAATGTAAACAGTTTCAACTAACCAAGCAAAAGCAGACTATTAAGTCTTAAGGACTTATTAAGTCCTATATCGGTTTACTTAATTCTTTGACTATTTTGTTTACTACTGAATACCTGTGGCCTAGCACAGTGCTTGACACATAGCAGACACTCATTCAAGTTACTGAATCAAATGAGTAAATGAATGAATACAAGTAAACATGAAAGAGTGAATTGGAGAATGGATTTCTACCAACTGCTTTTTTCATTGACTTGTAACAAGGTTAACACCTTAAGTTTTTACTGTTTTTTAAGGAAGCCCCCCAAATATCAGTCTTTGCCTTATTGGTGCTTTTAATAATAAAAGTATTTACCTTTCAGTAAATATAATAAATGATGACTGTGATTTCTCACAATGAAAGATTTATCTAAAAATTCTGGACAACTTCAAATTATCTTAAAATTTCTAGCAGGTATACATGGCTTCTCATACCAATAGAGACAGATGACAAGAGGGAAGGTCCCGAGGAGACAATGTAACTGGCACAACAGAGCCTCAGTGTCTGTCTTGATTAACTGCTGTGTCACTGCTGCCTGGTATTGTGCCTGGCACACAACAGACACTTCAAAATGTGTGTATTTTTTCAAAAATCTGTTACTCTTCACTAACGAAATAAAACAAGCTGACATTAGCAGAGTTTATTAGTATAGGGGACATGTGTAGACAATTTTAGTTTAGGCATATGCAGCAACTATACTTAGTAGTGGATACCCTCAGTATCCCATATTAAATGGCTACTCTGGAGGCAAAAGGCGTTGGAATTGGCAAAGAAAATGGCCAATGGTGCTTATACCATCCTTCCATAAACAAAAAACCAACTGTCATCAAGTCGATTCTGACTCATGGTGACTCCATATCTGCTCCATAGGGTTTTCAATAGCTGATTTTTTAGAAGCAGA
Organism: Trichechus manatus latirostris; assembly: GCF_000243295.1. NCBI lineage: Eukaryota > Metazoa > Chordata > Mammalia > Sirenia > Trichechidae > Trichechus > Trichechus manatus. Next base: position 10,139,652 of record NW_004443967.1, on the reverse strand, counting down.
CAGCCAGGTCTTTCTTCCTAAGTGCCTCTGGGTAGACTCCTTTCAGTTAACAGTCGAGGCCATAAACTGTACCACCCAGGAATTCCTTCCATCAAGAACAACTATGTAATTGAACTACTCCAGCAAACATTCTGTTTTCTAATCCTTCATACAAATTCAAAAGATAAACATTTTAAATTCTCAAATAAGCTTGAAAGTTTAAGATCAAAGTTATCTCACTAGGAGTAGAGCTGCTTACAAATTATGAAACATATAGCATTTTAGAAATAGTGCCAAATTTCAATTAATGAAATAATTAAATACCCCTAAAGACATAAGCTTTTTTTTAAAATCATAAATTCAACTGTTAGACCCATTAGGTCAACATTTCCACTCTTAGATCCATTTGGCAAGACAAGGCTTCTGTTTTCATATGCCTGCCTCTTCCTGGTACACAGAAAACAAGTGATTAAGTACTGTATGCTGGCATAGGGCATGAGTCATTCATTCCAAGAGCCCAGAGTGAAGAAGGCGCTCCCTCAGCCCAAGAACAAGCCTGTGGTTTGCACAGCAGCTGAAGTTCATAGGCAGTTTCACTTGTATCTTTAAAAAAAAAAAAAAAAAAAAAGGTGTCAGGGCATGCATAAATAATCAGACCCAAGTTTCATTTCCTGCTTAAGACAGAAGATATTATTGCTCTGAAAAGACAATCACCAACACCAATGTCAAACAGATGAAGAAAAGGATTCTAAAATGAGGAACTGAAAGTTCCAATTGCTAGCTCATCCAGGCTTTAGTTTTCAGAATTTAATTAGGTCAGGAAAACAAGTTAAGGAATAATTTGATTCAGGTGCCATCTTTCAAATGCAAAGTTTGCTACGTTTCTTTGAACTCTCTAATGGTAGCTATTCTCCAGCATTCAGCAAGCTAAAAAGCAAATGCAATTTTAGAAGTCCTAGAAGCTGGTCATTTCCCAGTGTGAAATCTAACTCAGTGGTTTTCAATTCTGGCTGTTAATGACCATCATCTGGGAGCTTTATAAAATACTGATGCCTGGGCCCCACCCCTCAGAGATTCATACTCAATTGGTAGGTCCTAGCATAGGTATTTGATCCCTGGTGGCACAGTGGTTAAGCGCTATGGCTGCTAACCAAAAGGTTAATAGTTCGAATCCACCAGCTGCTCTTTGGAAACCCTATGCGGCAGTTCTACTCTGTCTTACAGGATCACTATGAATCAGAATCAACTCGATGGCAACAGGTTTTTTGGTCTGGCATAGGTATTGTCTAAAATGTCACCCAGGTGATTCTAATGTGCAGCCAGGTTGACAATTACTTGTATAAATGATCACAGGTCACTGGGTGGAACCTGAATTAGTAGTTTATTTTTATAATATCAATCTGATTCAAAGATGGTGCCTATGGTGTGTGTAACTATGACTATTTCATGTAATAAATACCATAAGCTGCATAAAAAAACAGAAAACCAAACCCACTGCCATTGAGTCGATTCTGACTCATAGCGACCTTACAGGACAGAGTAGAACTGCCGCACAGGTTTCCAAAAGATAAAGGATATTATTGCTCTGAAAAGACAATCACCAACATCAATGTCAAACAGATGAAGAAAAGGGTTTTGGTGGATTTGAACTGCAACCTTTTGGTTAGCAGCCAAGCTCTTAACCACTGTGCCACCAGGGCTCCTAAACTGCATAAAGACCTCATAATATGGGGAGATGGCATGAAAGGAGACATCTTGGGCTAAGCTAGCAGAAGGAAATACATTGCAAAAAATAATACCAAGAAAACTTAAAAGATGAAAAATACTGTATATCTATTAGTTATCACCTAATAAAGAGATCTAAGAATTTCTAAACACTTTTCTATTAAGGATCTAATTACAGTGCAACAAGAGGGTCACAAGGTGTGTGTGTGTGTGTTTTAGGTGAAAGTTTACAGTGCAAATGAGTTTCTCATTGGGTCACAAGGTTTTGATCATCATCATGAAGGCTATTAGAAACATTTTTTTTTAACTCTACAATATCCAAATGCAAAATGTTATGATTCTCTACCTGGAACATAAAGTCCTAACTGTCACATCTCAAGAAAGATCCATTGCAGGATAGCTAAAAGAACCTTTGTGAAAGTTCGGACAATATTAGGACTTTCTGCCTATAAAATCATGAAAGGTGTGGACATCACAGCACATTTGGAATAGCAGTATAGGAAACACACAAATGTTTGGGAACAATGAAAGGAAGTACATCTTAAATTAAAACTTTCCAAACTGTGAGAAGATAAAAATATAACCGATACAAACAAGGATTAGATAGATCCTTGGTAATAAATTCATAATGCATCACCCAGGGAATCATCTTGGGATATACCCCTCACCTTCTGCAATCCCCAAAACCGTCCTTTAATATCCCTTTCAGAAACAGGATTCTGAGAGCTGTATCAAACCACAGATGAGATAACAATTATTACTTTTCTTTCCTCATGCTAGAACCCTTAACAGAGATGCATGAAATCAGCACTTCAATCATTCAATAGATATAAGTTTTCTCCCATCTGGTGTTGAAATACTTTCCTAGATTTTCCTGAAAACTTTGTTCAAAGTTAACCTACTCTCACCATTCTTAGACTGTACAGTCATTCTGCAACCATAAATCCTCATCAACAAAAGCTTTGCCTTCAAATAAATGCACCATCAAATTCAGAATTTGCCACTTTCCTTGGCCTCAAATGAAGAACTGCTTTAGGGTCAGACAAGGGTCACAGGATAGTGTCTTGGGAGGGTGGGGATCTGTACTATTTCTTAGTTTGGCCAGTTAGGCACTAGTCATTCTCTCAAACCTTTTTTGGCACTCAGAACAAAGGCATTGTACACAAAGCTATTTCTCTTAGGACAAAAGGAAAGTCCGTAAAAGTCCAATAGTGCATTCGGCCAGTATCTTCCTGGGCTTTCCACTGTTATAGATACAATCTCAGACTATTTACAGCTCGAAGGAACTTCACAGAATCAAAGAGCACTTTAATTTGACCAATGCCTTGAACCAGCTCAAATCTCCCACAGAATTCTGTCTACAGCTTGATCACAGTCTGTCACTCTTGACTCAGGTGTATGTCTCTCCCCCATTGAGCTGCACCCCCACCCCTAGGGTAGGGGCAGTGTCTTATTCATCTCTTTACTTTGGCACACGGCCTAGCAGACAGGTCTTCAATAAATACTTGTTGAATGAATAATGGATGACTTCACAGAATTTCAAGTTTAATGTAATTTGGACAATAAAGAAACAATACAAAACCAGTCAGATTTGAGAAATGGGAGTATCTGAAAGGTGCAAAGGAGAATAAATGCCACAGTTACTAGAGACATGAATCCTGGAAATCTAGAAACACAGTTGTAAATTGTTACTCTGCTAAACCCTTTGGTCTGCCCACCACAGTTAACCCCTGAGGAGGGATGGGGAAAGTATCTTAGGCTGGAAATAGGGAAAAGAATGTTTACATCTGGCATAAAAGCAATGTATAATTACACGGTGAAACATCAGTAATATTACATATACATGCAAACTACTGAAAATACAAGCATATGGCATGATTAAAACTTCCTAACATTTCAGTTAGATATTATGGCTGTCTCAAATTGTATGTACTGACCACTACAGAAATCATGAAATTTTGAGTTCAGTGTAACTTGAAAGAGAAAAGCTGTTTTAAAGAATGAGATTCATAGAGAAAATTAATGTACTCTTAAATACCCTATCGAGCTAAACTTGAAAGAACCTGAAATTGAAACAATTTAAAAGAAAGAACACTGACCTAAAATCAACCTGCATTTCACTCAACCAGCCTTCCTTACCAAAGCAAGCATGAGTGGATGCATTTTTTTGAATGGAAGCAGTTCTCTTAAGGGTCTCACAGCAACCACAAAATGAGTCATCCTAACAGAGCGTGCATTAATTAAGATCCTACCAGTATGTGCTGTGATAGTACTATAATTCTAACTGTTCAGTGTTTATCCTGACTATAAAAATACTACTTATACATCAATACTTAATATATTATCAAGTTATTGATAATAAAAAATTTATTATTTCCCTGTTTTGTTAAATATACTGATTCAAATGTTATTCTCAGATTAATCATGGACAGTTGACAAATAACTATTATGACTTAGAATACTAACCCGTAATTTGTTAGAGGCTCTGTGACATTTCTTTTACTTCTTAGACTTGCATTTGTTTGCAAGGCTAGACTTAAAAATGTTATATTTTAAAACATATTTGAACAGGAATAGAACAGTTTACAAAAAGGCCACAGGGACACAGAAAACAGCTGGTAAACCCAAACCAAACCCACAGCTGTTGAGTCGATTTCAACTTATAGAGACCCTATGGGACAGAGTAGAACTGCCCCATAGCGTTTCCAAGGCTGTAATCTTTATGGGATCAGACTGCCACAATGTTATCCAGGGGCAGTTGGTGGGTTCAAACCACCAACCTATCCATTAGCAGTCAAGTGCTTAACCACTGTGCCACCAGGGCTCCTACAATTTATAAAGATCTAACTTACTTAAATCCTCATAAAACTATGCCAAAACAAGGTTCACAGACTGAGATAAATCAACAGCATGGCCAAACTAGTTTGACTTTCCAGTAGTCTTGTATCTATCCACAAATATACCAACCAACTCCATCATAAATCACAAGGGCTAAATCAGCAACAAGCAAACTTTTCTGTTTCAAGAAAAACAAAAACAACTATGGGCCTCATCTATTTTCATTCAAAAAGAGAATAGATTTAGTGAATCCACAGGCTTAAAAATTAGATTACCCCCTTTACTGAATAAAATGACCATAAGAAATCAGCACAGCTTTTCTAGGTAGAAAGAGTTGCTGTGTTCTGGTCTTTTGTTCTTATATTCCTCATTTATCATCCCAACTACCCCTTTGAGGTAGGAACTATCAGGACCCCTGCCATACAAATGCTGTTGCTCTGAGTTGCCGTGGAGTCAACTCGACTCAGGGCAACCTCATGTACAACAGAACAAAACGTTGCCCAGTCCTGCACCAGCCTCATGATCGCCAGCATGTCTGAGTCTATCGGTGCCTCCCATTCTGGAGGGCTCATCCTCTAGCACTGTATCAGACAACATTGTGTTGTGATCCATAGGGTTTTCACTGGCTAATTTTGAGAAGTAGATCACCAGGCCCTTTCTTCCTAGTCTGTCTTAGTCTTGAAGCTTTGCTGAAATTTGCCCACCATGGGGGAGCCTACTGTGTTTGCACAGCCATACAAACGGCAATGCTAAAACCCAGTCAGATGGAGTAGGCTGTTTAAGGTATACAGAAGAGACCAGGGACTAGAATTATTTCAGTTCATTCAATACAACTTTTACTGAAGGCCTACTGTGGGCGAGCTGCTAGGGGTACAGGAATGAATCTACATCTCTTCTTGCTTGGGCTACTTTAGGCTGAGCAGGTGGGACACGAGAGAGCCATGTAAGCTGGACATCCTGAAGCAGCACCAACAGGGCCAGATTCTCACAAGACCAAGCCATCAAGGCCCATGGTTTCTAACACCCTACATAAAAAGGGCTTGATTTGGCCTCTCCTCTGAGGCAGCCTTCAGGAATCCCGGCCTCTGTTGGTCATGGCCTAGCCAGAACACAAGTGTTTGGGAACTAGAGACTCTACAAAGGCTCCTCCCCTCTTTGGAGGTGGTTGCACTAAAGACTTTTTTTCCTCCTTTCCCTCTCTGCTTTGCATGCTCTGAAAGGATACCCATGAAACTGGATCTAGGACTCTTGAAAAGCTAGACTAGGAAAGGCTTCAGGTTGCTCATTACTGGCTGAAATAGTTCCCATTAGGTACATATCAATGTTTCTGCTCAAAGATCTACCCTATATCTATTCCCTTCCCAAACTACAGATGTTCTAAAAGCTTAAGAGAAACCTGATAAACTGATCATAGCTGGGGAAAAAAAAAGACGACTAGTCAGTCTGTTATATAACAACCTTCTCTTTAACTATATAAATTAATTTCTCAAGAAAGGAGTCAAGGCAGGTGGAAGGTCAAAGAACAAACCGGTAGTCCCATTATCAGCCTTTAATTCTATATAGACCTTTCCTCAATGTGCTTGCATTGACATTTGAGAAGCTATATTCTCTATATAGCCTACACTGTAATGATTATGATAGCTAAGGATACATTTCAGATATTATCTATAAAAACATAATTTCTATAACTTTGTAGTCAAGAGATAGAAAGATTTATAAAATATTTTTGTCATCACTGAAGAAAATTTGGGTTTGGAGTCTGTTATAGATTGAATCATGTTCCCCAGAAATATGTGTTGTAAATCCTAACCTCTATGCTGTGGTTATAATCCCATTTGGGAATGGATCGTCTTTGTTATATTAACGAGGCAGGATTAGTGTAGGGTGTGTCTTGAGTCAATCTCTTTTGAGATATAAAAGAGATTAAAAGGAAAGCTAGCAAGCAGAGATGGGGGAAGAATGATGCCCAGCCACATGGAGACCTCCAAGGAATCAGGGAAAAAGCTGAAGAGACAAGGACCTTCCCCCAGAGCCGACAGAGAGAGAAAGCCTTCCCCTACAGCCGGCGCCTGAATTCTGACTTCTAGCCTCCTAAACTGTGAGGAAATAAATTTCTGTTTGTTAAAGCCATCCACCTGTGGTATTTCTGTTATAATAGCACTAGTTAAGACAGAGTCATACACTGAGTTAGAAGCCTGGCTTTTTCTTACTCTGTGAACTTGGTCAAATTACTTCTCTGTGCCTCAGTTTCCTTTCTGTTAGATGAGAATAATAATAGAACCCACCCCCTGTGGTTATTGTGAGGATGAAATGAAATAATGCACTTAAAGGCTTTGAACAGTGTCTGATTTCAAAAAGTGCTCAACAAATAAACTTATAGCGACCCTATAGGACAGAGTAGAACTGCTCCATAGGGTCTCCAAGGAGTGGCTGGTGGATTTCAACTGCAGACCTTTTGGTTGGCAGTCAAGCTCTTAAGCACGGCACCACCAGAGCTGCCAACAAGTAAAAGCCATTATTATTAGCTATTAATCACTCAGTTGCAGATATAGACAACAAAGTATGCACAAAAACTTCCTTCAATCTGTAAAACATGATTCCAAAAACTGTCATCAGTCCCCTTAGACAGTCTTCTTTTTTTTAAACCAAGGAGAGAGGGACTTTGGAAAGATGATTCTTTTCTATCTTGCATGCATAAAAATAAACATACAGACCTGTTCAACCTAACTGCTAGCCTGTCAGGTAAAAAGAAGTTCAGGGTATAAAACTGGTAAGCCATTCAAAAGAAAACCGAAGGCTAAAGGCAATAGGAAAAAAAACTGGTTACACAACAACATCAAAATAGAGGTTTACAATACATTTAGCAATTAACTTTTTTTTTCATACATTGTTATGAGACCCCAACCGCTCACCCCATTCTGTGACAGCACACTCCTCCCCTCCGCCCTTGATTCCCCATGAACATTCAACCAGCTCCTAACTCCCTCTGCCTTCCCATCTCACCTCTGGACAGAAGCCGCCCCTTTGGTCTCTTGTATCTACATGACTAAGAGGCACATTCTTCATAAGTATCACTTTATGTCCCACAGTCCAGTCCAATTCCTGTCTGAAGAGTTGGCCTAGTAATTAACTTTTAAACTAAGATGTCTATTAAATTTTGTCAAGGTAATTCTTGAATTTTTAACAAATATGAATTAAAACAAAGAAAAGGTGAAGCACAAAATCTTTTCTTTATTTAGCAAATACCAGATGACACAAAACTCCAAACTGAATATAGTTTCATGAAATATGATTCCTCAAAAGAGATAAATATTCCATGTGGATTTCAATTCCATGAGTATAATTTCTCATTCAAAAAAGAGTTAATTTCATATGATATACTATGAAAATAATTTCATTATTAAAAAAAAATTCTAAGAACAAGAAAACTTTGTTTCTGTGAATTCTGATAGCTAGTATCCCCTTCAGGATTAAAAAAAAAAACATCAGTATTCATCATTCAGAGTACTGTCTTTCTATATATAGTTTATATGCTCAAGAAAGTTATGCGTATGGCAGATGCTCCGAGATCTTTCCGTGGTCACTCAGGGTCTGAATAGAATAAGGTAACACACATGTAACACTGTCATATCAGAGAAAGCCATAAGGACTAGTGGAAGCAATTTTAAGATGGAAGAGATAAGACCATATCGCCCTTCCCCAAAACTGGACTGTATTATATACCTTTTTAAGTCTTAAATTACAATTCCTATTCTCATATTAAACTCCACTCCTGGGAGACTTTTGAATGTTTACACTGTGCTTTATCATTTTCCCTGGTGGAAAATAAAATAAACCCACCTAAATACTTTCCTCTGGTGGTCATCAGCTTGCAATGGACATAAGCCGCCACCAAAACCAGGTGCAATGTGTGAACACTAACTACTCACTACCCTTTAAAAAAAAAAATGGAAATACCAGAAAAGATAACAGTACTCAGCTGTTTTTCCAGAAGAACTGTAAAGAAAATTTAAACAATGCTGAAGAAGAAAATACGAAGGAATTATTATTACCAAATTAAAAAAAAGTAATGCTAAATCAGATACAAAAATAACACAAGTGGAAATGCACTCATCCTCATATTTTCTCCCCCAAGTGGACAGAGACTTTTCTGCCCCAATTAAAAGACATTCAAAACTGGGCCTAAAATAAGTAATCATAACACATCTTATTTTCAGGCAATGATATTACTGAGAGAAAACTTGGACTTAATGGATGAATCCCTGAAACAACTGCCCTGAGATAATCTTTAAACCTTAAACCAAAATTATCCCCAGAAGTCATCTTAAAACTGAACAATAATTTAGCTTAACTAATAAAAAAAAAAAAAAAAAAAAAAGGCCTACCTTGAACATTATGCTCTTTTAAGAACTATATGAGATCAAAATGACAACAGCAACTTGAAAGATTAGATAAGAACCTTAGGGGGCAGTGAGCTTATGTTAATGAAGGAGGAACAACTTGAAAAGGAAGGTGAGAACTCGAAGAATGAAATCAATGTCACTAAATTGTACATGCAGAAACTGTTGAATTGGTGTATGTTTTGCTGTGTATATTCCCAACAACAAAATAAATTTCAGGGGAAAAAAAAAAACAAAACCTTGGACTTAAATTTAATTCAGCTCAACGCAATCAAAAATGCTTTCTACGTCCTAAGCCCTCTAAAGCCCAGAGCTATCAAGATGAGTAAAGTATATTCCTTGACATTGGGGAATACACTGTCCACTGGGGAAGAAGCAAACAAGTTAAATGATGCAGTAAAGACTATAATCAAAGTGTATGCTTAGTGTATAAAGTGCCTGGAAACACAATAAAGATGGCCCTTAATTCAGCCCCAGGGATGAGGACTGGGGTGAACATAGGATGAAGGTAGGTAGCATCAGAGCTGGGTCTTACAGAATGAACTAGGCAAGAAAGGGGCTGACCCACATTCCAGGCTAAGGAAACGGGCATTTAACTTTACATATCACCAATACTGAGTCTTCTGATGTCTCTAGGAAAAAGAAAAATCCTGCCTCAGGTTGTTCCACAGCCACAAATATAAAAGTCACAGTGCCCAAGAGCTTTTCTGGTCTTATGATACTGCCCTTTGGAGAAAAAAAAAAAAAAGGTCTTGGTCAGCAATCTATTCAGCTGAATAACCAATAGGAAACAATGAAAGCTTTTAAATGCTGTCACTACAAACAATAGCAAACTGGCCATAAAAGCAAAGGGGGGGAAAATCCAACAACATGAAGAGAATTTTAAACGATTCCATATATAGGAAAAGATCTAAAAAGCATTTATTCAATTAAAACACCATTATTAAATAGCCATTATTTAGAAAGGAACTTGAGTATTGACAGAATAAACTATGTGGTAAGGCCAAGTGCATGAGATTCTTTATTCACTGGCTATATACCTGAACACGTAAAGATCAAAACTGGCCATTACTTCTGGCCTCTTCCCTCCTCTATCTAGATTTTTTCTGCTTCAGACTGTGGTCTGGTATACTCTAAGAAGTGAGATAAGCTTGAGGGAACTAGTTGCAAAGGCAGGAGCCATTTTATTCAGAAAAAAAAAGTTAATATGGCTTCTGATACAGAAGTTGGATAAATAAACAGTAATTCAAACCACAGGGCTTAATCCAAAATCTAGGCCAGGTTACCCTGTAAATATCCCTTAAAGGCTTAAACCTGTGGCACTGCTCATCTATGTGAGTTTCTCTAGCTCAGAAGTATGGGTGTAAGTATTCCACTGAAAGGCAAGTTGTTAGCCAGCATCCTGGAAGAGTGGACTTAACTTCACTTGAGGGGAGTAGTTTATCCCCAAGCAGCCATTAGGATTGGAGGGCCTCCTCTGTACAAAAATCGAACAAAGACCAAACAGAACAAGTCATTTCTTTAAAACCCTTCCTGTTCAGAAGACTCCAGTGACCTTGTCCTGTGTCATGTAATTGCACCAGCTTGGTTTATCTCTGTCAATGTTAGGGGCTAAGAAAAAGGAGAGGGGTGGCCCTAGAAATGGAGACAACCAAGTCCACCCTATTTACATATGCTTCAATTCACCACCCAAAACCACAAGTAACCACACAGGGACTTCCTGAGTGTTTTTCTATGAAATACATCAATTCTTGGCCCCCCAAGACCTACCCTGAACAGAAGGGTATTGTTTTAAAATATATATTTTCACTATGTACAAGTAGACAAAAACACCCAATCCTCTTTTTAGAGTTGAAGAAACTCAGGGACAGAAAAGTTTATATCTGTCAGATGAGTTGGAGATGATCTCACGTTCCATCCAGATCTACAGGTCTAAGCTCTTAGACTCCACGGAGTTGGTTCTTTGTCAGTCTGGAAAATTTTGCAATCACTTTTATTCAAGCTGCATTTGAAGAGTTACCCAAACGTTTTTTGGGAGGTGTGGAGAGGGAACTAGGCAAAGGGTCAAATCAGGAAAAACAGAGGTGAGAAGAGAATGACTGGAGACAGGTCAAATTAGCCTATCTACAACAGCTTCTGTCCCAAGATTATCAAGAACCTTGTCTGAGTGCACTTGTTTCTCCTCCATTCTGAACCTTAAGAGTCAATTCTGACTTATAGTGACCCTATAGGACAGAGCAGAACTGCCCCACAGGGTTTCCAAGGCTGTAATCTTTAGGGAAGCAGACTACCACATCTTTCTCCCATGGAGCCACTGGTGGGTTCGAACCCCTGACATTTCAGTTAGCAGCTGAGCGCTTAACCACTGCGCGACCAGGGCTCCTTCCATTCTGAATAGAGAAAATAAAATGCAACAGCAAGAAAATGCAGCCTGAGCCTAGAAAAAATAAGTTCTCCTTTACTGCTCTAGCAAATCAACTAGCAGGTCCCTGCCTCCACCCTCCCCCCCAAAAAAAAACAGCAGTAGGGCTTGCCAGAAAGCGTTCTGGGGTCTGTCAAACTGCCCTAAATGAGTGTCCCAACTCCACTCTCCCTGTGACCACAGACAAGTTACTCATAACCTCTCATATCCCTCTCCTCACCTGAAAAATAAGGATACTACCACCTGCTTTGCAAGGTTGTTGTGGGGATTGAGAACAATATATTAAGGGGTCTGGTCCTTGAAAACCCTCCCATAAATGGTAGCTGCTATAACATGAGAAGTTCATTTGGACCTTTTACACTTTGATTCATACCATGGAATAATTCTTTTGTCTAGATTACATACAAGAATTACAAGTAAAGTTGAGATGATCTAGCTATTTCTTTATTCAAGAACTATATTCTCACACTTTTCCTAAAGTCCAAAGATCTGAGGTGGTTAGGAAAAAGGACTGGCAACCTAAAAAAGTGGAAGTCCCTTCAAAGAGGAAACTCCTTGGACTGTCTGCTCTCTGAGGGCAGGGGCTGGTCTGTCTCACCACTGTAAAACAAACTTTCCTAAGGTGAACTAACTGTTGTAGACTTGGGTATTATCACAGTCGTTTAACAACCCTGCAGGACACCCAGACATCAACCCACCATACATTTTGTACTGCACAAAATCGAGTCACGCAAAAATATTAAAATTATAATATCACAATACAGCTTAATTATTAAAAATCAAAGGAAAGGTGCTTTCAGTCGGGTCCTATGAGGTAACCATAATGAACTCACACCTTAAATGATAAGGGCCCAGAAACACACAGATGTCAACAGGAGGGAATCTCCGGCCGAACGTTCTAAATCGGAATTAGAACCCAGAACCTGGGTGAAGGACTCCGCATGTAAGACCACTACTCGGCCCCTCAGGAATGGAAGCGGCCTTTAACACCAAGGCACCTCGCTAGAACTTTCTGGTGGAAGGGGCTACTCAGTCGGCCGCCGGCGCAGCTGTGAAGGGCCGCGGTGGTGCCCTCTGGCCTCAGCCCTCGGGGTGCCCGGACCCTGACTTCTGGCGGCTGCGGCGGCTCGTCTTGGGGCTGCTTTCCCAGGAAGCGGGTAAAGGGGGTGCTCCCAGGGGACAAGGGTCGCCCGCCCTTTCCTCCCCGCAGAGGACGGGAGTGGAGGAGGGCGCGCTGCCCTCGGGGAAAGACCACCTCCCTCCCGTCAGGAAGCATGACAGCTCGCGCCCTTGCCGCCGGCTCGGCCTCCCCGCAAGGGCCGCCGCCCCCCGCTTCTCCCCGCAGAGGCCCGGCCGCGCCCCCTGCTCTCCCGCCGGCCCCGGGACCCCCGCTCACCCGGCCGGAGCTGGAGGCCGCCGTCCCGGCGGCTGCACCACAGCGCGCGCTCCCCCTGCTGCAGGATGTAGTGGTCCTTGGCTTGGAAGAGCTCCATGCCGGCCCCGGGCACCGCGGGCGGCGGCCCGGGAGCGTCCGCGTCTCCGCGGCCTCCCGGCCCCGGAGGCGGCGGCCCCCGGGGGGCGCACGGGGCGTCCTCGTCGGCCAGGGCCGCCAGAGCCGACGCCTCGGGAGAGGCCAGGAGGGACCGCGCCGAAGAGCAGCGGCTGAGAGAGCGACCGCCCGCCGGACTCGGGGAGGAAGACTCGCCCCGGCGGCGACGGTGGTGGAGGCCTCCCCCGGCCCCTCCCCTCGCCTGGCTCCTCCCCCTGCTCCTCCCCTCCGCGAGCTCTTCGCCTCTTTCTTCTTTTCCTCTCTCTTGCCCTTCCCTGGCTCCTTCTCCTCAGGCTTCCCCCGGGCTTCTCCTCCGGGTCCTATCCCCCGGCTCTTTCTCCTCCCTTTCGTCCTCCAACCGACCCTGCTTCCTCCCTCCCTTCCTCCCCCTAGGCTCTTTCTCCTCCCTCTCTTTCTCCCGCGCCTCCCCAGGCTCCTCCCCTGCTCAGCCCGCCTTCCTGCCGGTGGCGACTGCAGGCAGCACCTAGCCGTGGCTGAGCCCGGCCGGATGCCGCCTTTGGGGCAGAAGCCCACTTATGGGGCCTCCCCCGCCTTTGCCGTAGGATTATTTGCTCCTTCCGTCAACCCTGAGAAAAGCCAGGCCACCCGGTCCCCTTGCCCAAGCGGTGTGGTGCCCCTCAGGCCTGAGCTGCCTGCAGAGACAAGACCAGGAGAACCGGAAGATGTGCCCCCAAAACCGTTGCTGTCGAGTCCGACTTACAGCGACCCCATAGGGTTTCTAAGGGGCGCCTGGTGGGTTCGAACTGCCGACCTTTTGGTTAGCGGCCATAGCTCTTAACCACTGTGCCACGAGAGTTTCTAGTATTAACAGCACAGGGCCCTACATAGACAAGGAAGAGAGCAAATACAGAAGTAATTGTGTCCTGGGTTAAGCAGCATGGGTCTGAGCAGACTTCGTAAAAGAAAGCAAGTAACGCAGTGGAAGGGTTATGTTGTTGTTGTTAGTCGCTATCCAGCTCATTTTGACTCATGGCCACCCCGTGTGTGCAGAGTAGAACTGCTCCATAGGGTTTTCAAGGTTGTGACCTTTTGGAAGCAGATCTCCTGGCCTGTCTTCAAAGGCACCTCTGGATAGGTTCGAACCGCCAGTCTTTTTCAGCTAGTAGTAAAGGGCTTAACCGTTTGCTTCATAGATGGCTGGAAAACCTCTTGTGGGAAGAGAAATCCCTCTCCAGCATCTTTGAGCTAAGTCTCTCTTGAAAGGCCAGGTGGTATTTTGGACTGAATGAGGCTTGGGAGTCAAGCCTGCAAGTTGCAGACTCAACTCTGGGTCTCTCTAGTTGTGTGAGCTTGGGAAAGTCTCTTGGTTTACAGATGGTGGTTGAGCTAACTGACCTTTAATTACACAACCAGTTCTATAGATCAGTCTTTCTGTTCCGGTCTCCTGCCTTATCTAATGCCTTAGAAAGAAAAAAGACAAGAAAAGGGAGGCAATATTTTTACTTTCTGCTCAGAGGAATGAGAGAGGCCCCAAAAGCCAGAAGGAGTTCCACATTCCTAATTATTCCAGAGAGGGGGCCCTGGTGGCGCAGTGGTTCAACCCTTGGCTGCTAACCAAAAAGGTCAGCAGGTTCGCCCCTCCAGGAGGAAGATGTGGCAGTCTGCTTCCAGAAAGATTTACAGCCTTGGAAACCCTATGGGGCAGTCCTACTCTTCTGTAGGGTAGCTAGGAGTTGGAATCGACTCATCAGCAACAGGTTTGTTTTTGTTTTGTTTTGGGGAGAGGGGAGGTTTATTCCAGCCCACACTGGTTGCTCCTTTGAATTTCCATTGCACAGAAAGTCACAAGATGAAAAAATATCCCGGAATCTTTTCTGCATACCATGCCTTCTGGGTTACCTCACTCCATAGAAGGTTTGAGAGGGTGGATTACTGTATCAAATTTGTGTGATATGATTTGAACAAAGAAGATAATGGAGACAAGATGATGAAGAAGCTTCAGTGAAAACATCAGTTTCTGATTTATTGTTGAATTAAGCCATATGTTGACTTTCCTTAGCAAAACTGAGTAAATAATGAGAAAGTTCATGAAGACAGTATGTTCTGCAAATTATTTCATTAGTTTTTAATGAATCACACTGCCTAGTGTGAAGAAAATAATGCTCTTGTAACTGTTTTAAAACAACTTATTACTTGATTGAAAATTTTCCAGATGATTCCAATCAGTGGTTCTCAGCCCTGACTACCTATTAGAATTACATGGGGCGTTTTTCCAACATACCAATGCTTGGACCTCAGACCAATTAAATCAGAATCTCTGAGGTGTGGCTTTGGCATCAGTATTTTTTCCTAAATTCCCCAGATGATTCTAATGTGCAGCCAGGATTGAGAACCACAAAATCAATTAGAAAAAAAAATTTATCCTAACCAGTAAAATTAATTAGAAAAATGCTTGACAACCTCTAAGCAGAAAAAGGAAGTCAGTCAATAATGAATACCACTGTATGGGGTTGGTTACCTATAAATCCAGAGTTAACAAGCAGAATCCTTAGAGGAGAGAAAACCTGGAGGAAAGACACTCCTGTAATCTACCTGACCCAAATGCAGATTGTTCTCTCCCTCATGCTCTGAACACATGCTCAGCTTTGGGGCAGGCAGAGCTCTGGCCTGGCTGAGCAGAATGAATGAAAAGAGTAAACGCTCTCTGTCGCTGGCAGACATCAAGTCTCCCATCTCCCACAGCTGCCTTGCCATGCTCCTGACCTGGACTTCCTGAGCTTTGAACCCTGCTTGCCTGCCTGAAGCTCCAGGCCCTGCAGCTTATCCACTCCCTGGCTAGCTTCCCCATCCTTGGCCTGTGGCTGCCTGCCAGCCTTTTTCACCATCCTCCAGAGTCCTAATTCAAGGCACTGCTGCGCCAGTGTCACTTAGATTATAATGGAAAGTTCATATGATGTTATCTTATTTTTTAAACATAGATGACTATTATCATGTTATATCTCTTCTTTTACATGTATGGCGTATTTGTAATAGTTTAAGTGCATTCCCTAGGGAGTTAGTTTCTAGCCAGTTCTGTGTTATCTCCATCAAGCCACTTAATGCTTTTAGTCTCACTTTCCTTATTTGTTAAAACAGATGATCACTAAGGGTTCTTCCAGCCCTAAAATCTATGAATGTGAAGAAATGTGTCCACCTAGTTAAACCTACATAAAATGTCTCAACCAGGTCAGGTGGCCATGTCTTAGATCTTCCACCATGCGATAAAATTGTCCACCTTGGCGTTCTGTGGAGGTTCTACCAAGGTTTGGCTGTGACCCTTGCTGCTATGGACTGGGTCTCTTGACTTAGTAATAATGTGCCCATCTGAGACCCCTTGAATTTCACTCCTTGAGGCCTCTCTGTTCCCGATTGGGTGGGTTTTGTGCTGAATCTAAACTCTGATTATCTCTTTGGCCCTTTAGTGTCAGGTTTTTTATTTGTCTTCAGGACTTTGGGGTACTGATTAGACTTTGGTGTCCTGTGCTGAAACTTTACTTCTAGCATAGCATCACCTCCTGTCCTCTGTTTGTCCACACTCTTGTTTGTTGTTTATCTATGAGCACTTTCCTCAGTCACATCTATGTATGAGATGTTGGCTTTGGGATAAGTTTTATATATATATATATATATATATATATATATATATGAAGCCTGGTGGTGCAGCGGTTAGGAGTTGGTGGTTCCAACTTACCAGTCTCTCTGTGGAGGAAAGATGTGGAGGAGAAAGACGTGATGATCTGCTTCTGT
>NW_004443967.1:10117901-10122892 GCF_000243295.1 Trichechus manatus latirostris | reverse complement strand
ATATATATATATATATATGAAGCCTGGTGGTGCAGCGGTTAGGAGCTCGGCTGCTAACTAAAAGGTCAGGAGTTCAAATCCACCAGCTACTCCTTGGGAACCCTACGGGGCAGTTCTGCCCTGTCCTATAGGGTCGCTATGAGTTGGAATTGACTCGACAGCAGCTGTTTTTTTTTTAGGGGGGGTGGCGATATATATATATAAATTCCACCTGTTAGGAGTCCACAGATTTCTCAGGCCAGCCGTCAGGGCAGCTTCAGGTTAAGAGCCCAAGACATTCACAAGCCTTATTTTTACATTTGACCAATTGTCAGCCAGCTTGTCATGGATTTATCTGCTAATGAACTTGTGCTACATTCTGAAGCAGCTTCATCAAGGACAATTGGGAATTGTAATGACCATTTTAGAGAACTTTGACATAAATAAAAATTGTTCATTTGAGAAGCACCATAAGACAAAAAGGGGAAAGTCTCTCATAAGGAGACTGTCTTGTTAGTCTAAAAGAGAGAGAGAACTTCCTTTTGTGTAGAAGACTATCTCTACTTCATACTCATACTTTGAGGGTTAAGAAGTATGGCTTTTTAATTGTATGACCTGATAAAATTATCAAGGACTTGATGTATAGTTATAAATCTACTAATATAACTCTTGTGTTTGTGTGTGTGAGAAAATGTATTTTCTGCCTCACATCTTTCTCTTCTCTCCTTGCAGAGGGACGATAATTAGCCTTTTACAGTGGGTAATTTCGTATTTGTCTAAAGCCAGCTGTCTCTCACTTCCTTTCTGTTACGCAGTATTTTCTCAATTAAAAAAAAATGGATAGCTAAAAAAAAAATTAGGTAGTTCTAATTAAGCTAATTTGAAAACTATGTCCAAGACATACTGTTAAATAGAAAAAACCTAAGTTGCAGAATAGTATTTTATAGTATCCCATTTGGATTTTTTAAAGGGGGAAGGGAAAAGATAATTATGTTTTTATAAGAACATTCTGGAACCAAACACAAGAAAGTGTTGGTTACCTCTGAGGAGTGGAAATGGAGGAGGAGGTGTGGCTATGGGAATGAGGAATACAGGAAGGAAGGTAAAGACTTTCCCTTTTTACTTTATATTCTTGTATACTGTTTGATCTTTTAATGCTTGAAACTAAAAAGAAAGTAGTAGAATATTGTGTGTGTATGTGAGTAAAACTCATTCCTCTTCCTCAAAAAAATATTGTAATATATTTAAGGGCTCTAGAACCTTTGTCTTGGCAAACCAGCAGTCCAAGTGATTTTTTTATTCATTCTTAGCTCTTTTGAAGCCTTGGCAGTGCAGTGGTTAAGTGTTCGGCTGCTACCCAAAGGTCGGCAGTTGGAATCCACCAGCTGCTCCTTGGAAAACCTATGGGGCAGTTCTACTCTGTCCTATAGGGTCGCTATGAATTGGAATCAACTTGAGGGCAACGGGTTTGGTTTGGTTTTTTTTTTTTTTTTTAAGCTCTTTCTATTCATTCTTCATGTTCTCCTTAATATTTATTTTACTTTTGGTGTAAATATGCACAGCGAACCTACACCCATTCAACATTTTCTACGTGCACAGTTCAGTGACATTGGTTACATTCTTCACATTGTGTTATCATTCTCATTATCTCTACTCATATCATTTCACCATCATTGACTTAGACTTACTGTCCCCTAAACTTCTCAGCTATGTTTTAGAGTTACTGTTGTCAGTTTAATCTCACATAGATAATTCTTTAAAAGAGGGCAATGCTCAAGGCTAACATTCTTTATAATGTAGTTAAACTGTTGGTTAGTTTAATGATGACTTCAGGGAACAGTTTCAGCTCGAAGTTTACAGATTTTTTTCAGGGCAGTAGATCTGGGAGTTTCTACCATCTCGGTGGGTCCAGTAAGTCTGAATTCCATAAGAATTTGAAATTCTTTTCCACATTTTTTCCCCTTTTGATCAGTATTCATTTATTGAGTCCTTGATCAAAACGTAAAAGTAGCCAGACGCCATCCAGTTCTTCTGATCTGAAGGCAAAGGAGGCAGTAGTTCATGAAGACTGTTAGACCTGTAGTCCAGTTCCTTCTCTAATTTCTCAGTCTCCTTCTTCCTCAGCTACTCCAAGTGAATAGAGACCAATTGTTGTATCTTTGGTGGCCATTAACAAGCTTTTAACTCAGTTAACTAGGGGGTGGAACAAAAACTTTAAAAACAGTATTAGGCCAAGGGACTGAACAGTCTCATGAAGCCATGACCCTAATACTTTGAACCAAGAGAGCTAATCCCATGAGTCTTTGGTTGTGCCTAAGTAATATCAGCAATTGCAGCCTCTTTTTATATATAATACAACATTTGCCATTTCGCCCTTTTTCTGGTATACAACTTAGTGATATCAGTTACATAAGTCAAGTTGTGTAACCATTACCCCTCCAAAAAACAACAACAACAAAAAATCCAAACCCACTGAGGCTGAATTGATTCTGACTCTTCACAATCCGATAGGACAGAGGAGAACTGCCCATAAGGTTTCCAAGGGTGTAATCTTTACGGGAGCAGACTTGCCACATCTTTCTCCTGTGAAACAGCTGGTAGGTTCACACTGCTGACCTGTGGTTAGCAGCTGAGCACTTAACCACTGCACTACCAGGACTCCCTACCCTTAATCAATGCCAATTTTCCCATCACTATAGACGTAAACTCACTATTTCTCAGAGAATGGTTATCTTTCTCCCTTCTCCTACTCTAGGGATCCACTAATAACCATTGTTCTCTATATCTTTACCTATTGTCATTTCACATAAGCAAGGTCATATTTATCCTTTTTGAGTGACTTATTTCACTCAGCATAGTGTATAATGTCTTTGAGATTCATCCATGTTGTAGCATGTATCAGGACTTCACTTCTCTTTATGGCTGAGTAGTATTCCATTGTGTGTATACACCCCATTTTGTTTATCCATTCATCTGTGGATGTGCACTTAGGTTGTTTCCACCTTTTTGCTGTTGTGAATAGTGCTGCAATGAACATAGGTGTACATATGTCTGTTCATGTCACTGCTTTTAGGTCCTCTGCTTAATATTTTTGAGCTTTCTTAATACCTTAAATGCTGTCAAAGCCAGCTACAGTTAAGTATATAAACCACCTTTCTATGCTGTATACTCCTTTAAATGGAGGATAAAGAACAAGGCTTTTTCTTTACCACCTTTTCTAAACTAAAGCAATAGCTATGACTTGTTCTTCCTTTCTGCTGCTCCTAATTCTCAGGCTCATGGCTTGTTGGGGCCTGTACCATCAAAAGTCAATAACAATTGTCAGAAATGCTCTCTGTCACATAATCACATTAACGATTTTTCAGAAGAATGCTTTGTACGGCACGAGAAATCAACAGAGAGGAAATTACCCTGTGGAAACTTGGTACATCCTCAGAAAAGCTGCCAGATGGATCTTGACATTGTTTCTTCTCCTGGTTAAAGGAAAATAGTAACATCTCACGGTGTTTCACCATTTACTAAGAGTTGCACTCAGTGACAAAGGAACATAGGATTCTGGTTTTCCTAATACTGCTCTGTTCTTTGCCTCAATTTTGCAGCAATTCTTCAATGAGCCTCAGCGAGTACAGTGAAGGGGGGAGTTTTGGGAGGGTTGTACTGCTCATGACTGGATCAGCAGAGGGGTGGGTGTGGGCTTGGGGGCAGTTCATAGGTTGGGGGAGCAAAGAGTGGCATATGATTTGCAAAGATCTCATGATGGTGTTTGTAACTAGGCCAGTGATGGGTAACCAGAGACCCCCTGCAGCTGTGGCAAATGAATTTTCGAAATTTGGCCCTCAATCTAATTGCAGGATTGGAGGACTACCTCCATGTTGCTACTTCTCAAAAAATGGCAAGACACTAACATTTAAGTTGCCCCAAAGCAGTGCATCTCGTGGTTTTTCTCATTGCCATTCCCCAATTTAATCAAGCAAGGGTTCTAAAGTTGTAGGTATAATGCTTATAAAGCTACAGCCCAAGGAGTTCAGTCCAGGGCAGCATCGAGGTTAAAAATTTTTTTAAAAATTCTATACAATTAAAAATAATTTGGGAAAACTCAAGTCCTTTGTGTATGTTTCTCAAATACTATGAAGCCCCTGTAACAGTTGTTTTTAACAACCTTATTTCTTTTCACCACTGTCCTCATATGCCACTCAGTCGTCTCCTCTCAAAATTCTACAATGCTTTCTCTTTCCAGCCTCCTTCCTCTTTTTCAACTCTTTGTTGTGAAATCTGAGCAAATCACTTAAGGTTCACTATTTCCCCTGGGGAAGCATGGCCCTCCTTGAAGGGGGGAAAAGGGAAGAACAGCACAAAGCTAAGTCAGAAAACTCCAGCTGTAGAGAAAAGCGGAAAAGCTGGGGATACTCAGACATGAGCCAAGTCTATCCCACCACCTCAGCATGACCATATTTCAACCCTTGGGATTCAATAAAACTATTTTCATTTTAAGACTGAAAAAATTGTGTCCCGTGAGAGATTTTGTCTGGGGCCCTGTGATGGTTAAGGTTGTGTGTCAGCTTGGCTGTGCCATGATTCTCAGTGGTTTGATAGTCATATGATGTTGTGATCACTTCCGTGATGAGATTTGATATTATGTGATCATCTCCATGATGGGATCTGCTGTGAGTAGCCAATCAGTTGGAAGAGAGTTTCCTTGGGCATGTGGCCTGCATTGAATATAAGTGGATATTCTGGCAAGGCTTGTAGGCTTTTGCTCATTCTGGATCCTACAGCTGGATCCTGTTCATCTGACCTCTGGTTCTTGGGACTTGAGCTATCAGCTTACCTGCAGTCTTGCCTGCTGATTTTGGGTTTGTCGATCTTCACAGCTTGTGATCAAGAGCCCTACTCTCCAACCTGCCAGTCTTGGGTTCACCAGCAACTGTGTCGACATGAGTCAGGAGAAGCCTCTATCCTGACCCACGGACTTGGAACATTCCAGCCTCTACAACCGTGTGAGCCATTTCCTT
>NW_004443967.1:10094327-10117776 GCF_000243295.1 Trichechus manatus latirostris | reverse complement strand
AGAAAATAATCTGTATAAGGACAATCACTGCAGTGAGAAAAATAGAAACAATCTATATATGCAATCACAGGTGATGGGTTCAGAAATTATGGCACATTCATATGGGAGAATATTATGCAGCCATTAAAAATCATGTTTTCATGCTCATTATAAAATGCTAAGTGAAGATATTTGTGTCTCATGTGAATGCTCACCAAAGGGTGACCTCAGGAGAGGAGGATTTTAACAATCAAGTGGATAGGATGACATGTCCTGTGGAAGTCAGTCATCCTCTTTCCCCAGCTACTCCTATCATTGCTCTATGGGCTCATGAACAAAGTAGCCATGGTGGTAGGGATGGAGGTTATGCACGGGCTCGGCAACATAGGCTTCTACTCACCAAGGCTGACTCAGCTACAGTTACTGCTGAATGCCCAACCTGCCAGCAGCAGAGACCAACACTGAGTCCCAGATATGGTACCATCTCTTGAGGTAATCAGCCAGAAACTTGGTGGCAAGTTGATTACATTGGACCACTTCCATCACGTAAAGGGCAGCATTTTGTTCTTATTGGAATAGACACTTACTCTGGATATGTATTTGCCTTCCCTGCATGCAATGCTTCTGCCAAAACTGCCATCCGTGAACTTACAGAATGCCTTATCCTCCTTCATGGTATCCTATACAGCATCACCTTGGATCAAGGGACTCACTTCACAGAAAATGAAGTGTGGCAATGGGCCACATGTTCATGGAATTCACTGGTTTTACCATATTCCCCATCATCCTGAAGCAGCTGGCTTGATAGAATGATGGAATGGCCTTTGAAAGACACAATTATGGTGCCAACTAGGTGGCAATACCCTGCAGGGTTGGGCAATGTTCTCCAGGAGGCTGTATATGTTCTAAACCAGCATCCAATATATAGTGCTGTTTCTCCCATAGCCAGGATTCATAAGTCCAGGAATAAAGGGGTGGAAATGGGAGTGGCAAGACTCACTACTACCCCTAGTGACCCACTCACAGGATTTTTGTTTCCTGTCCCCACGACCTTATGCCCTTCGTGTCTAGAGGTCTTAGTTCCAAAGGCAGGAATGCTCTTGCCTGGAGACACATCACTGATTCCACTGAACTGCAAGCTAAGAATGTCACCTGGCCACTTTGGGCTCCTTATGCCTCTGGATCAACAGCCAAAGAAAGGAGTTACCATACTGGCTGGTGTGATTGAGCCTGATTACCAAGAGGAAATCCAATTGATATTACATAATGAAGGTAAAGAAAGGTATGTCTGGAATGTAGGAGATCCCTTAGGGCGTCTCCTAGTGCTACCGTGTCCCTTGATTAAAGTCAATGGAAAACTACAGGAACACAATTCTGACATGACTACTAATGGCACAGATCCTTCAGGAGTGAAGTTTTGGGTCACCCCACCAGGCAGTGAACCACGACCAGCTGAGGTGTTTGCTGAGGGAAAA
The DNA here is from genome assembly GCF_000243295.1 of Trichechus manatus latirostris. Taxonomy (NCBI): domain Eukaryota; kingdom Metazoa; phylum Chordata; class Mammalia; order Sirenia; family Trichechidae; genus Trichechus; species Trichechus manatus. The sequence goes on along the minus strand of NW_004443967.1, from coordinate 10,116,322 downwards.
GGGAATATAGAATGGGTGGTGGAAGAAGGTAGTTCTAAATACCGGTTACAACCACATGCCAGTTGCAGAAACCAGGACTGTAATTATTATGAATATTTCTGCTTTGTTTGTGTGTTAATTGTATCATGTTAGGCGCATATATGCCTTTACAGTTGTCTTTATTCAGAGATGATGTATAGTTTGAGGAGATGTGTACCAGTGCCAGGTTGACAAAGGGTGGACTGTAATGGTTAAGGTTGTGTGTCAACTTGGCTGGGCCATGATTCTCAGTGGTTTGATAGTCATATAAAGTGATCACTTCCGTAATGAAATTTGATATTATGTGATCATCTCCATGGTGGGATCTGCTGTGAGTAGCCAATCACTTGAAAAGGAGTTTCCTTGGGCATGTGGCCGGCACTGAATATAAGTGGATATTCTGGTAAGTCTTGTGGGCTTTTGCTCATTCTGGACCCCGCAGCTGGCTCCTGTTCATCTGACCTCCAGTTCCTGGGACATGAGCTATCAGATTACCTGCCGTCTTGTCTGCTGATCTTGGGATTCATCGATCTTCACAGCTTGTGAGCAAAAGCCCTGCTCTCTAACCTGCAAATCTTGGGTTCATCAGCCCCTGTGGCTATGTGAATCAGGAGAAGCCTCTATCTTGACCCACGGACTTGGGACTTTACAGTCTCTACAACTGCGTGAGCCATTTCCTTGATATAAATCTCTCTCTATATATATATTGATTTATATGCTTTCCTGGTTTTGCTTCTCCAAAGAACCAAGCCTAAGACAGGCCCTTACATTCAAGGCCTGCAGGCTAGTATTTGGGCATTTCTCCCTTTGTGATTTTGTGATTGGAACTTGAGGAATGTCTTTGGTTCAGAGATGGACAGCAAGCTTTTGGGGAGACTGGGATCCACTGGCAGAGATGATCAAGCACTAGATCTAAAGTCATTTCCCAAAGTGTCACCAGCCCCTTATTTTCTGCTGACCCAGCCTATTTGGGGCAAGTTACTTACTGTTCTGCCTGTCGAGCTTGGAGCTGAGAAATCCTACAGTGAGAGGCAGGCAGTTCAGATAAGCTGTGTTGTCTGTTTCCCCTCCACCCTACCCCTGCTCCAGCCCTTGGTAACCAGAATGTTGTTTACCCCAAAAACACTGGCAAGCATCAAGCTCTGGGTCCCATGCCACCTCCCCTATCAACCAGCTATCTGTCCTTAGGCAAATCTACCAACCCTCCAAGGTCAGTTTCCCCAAATATTAAATGACGGTAAAATACAAAATTTTCTTTACAAGGTTCTTGTCAGGATTAAATGATGTAAGGTCTTTGAAAGGACATCCTAAATTATAAAGTGCTATAGAAATGTTGTTTCATAATTTAAAAAATACACCTACTTTACGTGTAAAGTTTTCTTCTATAGATCTTAAATTCATTATTTGACAGATTCTTACATATATTTGTATATATGATTCAATCATATATGTGTGTTTGTGTGTGTGTATATATATATATAAAATATATTTCAAATGTTTTTAGCTCACATCACTGGGAAATAGTTGGCTTTAATTCCCAAACAGAGATGGATTTCCCCTGGGGCTAATGAAGTTTAAGCTTCAGAACATTTCTATTTCATCAAAAGCTCTTGTACCTAATTCTGTATTCATTATTTTGTACATGTCTTGCTAAAGAGGATCCTCCATACTTTAGAAGCTCAGGCTCTACTAAACTTGCTCCCAGCACTACAGTAAAAGAACCTTCTGTGCTTCTATACTCCAGGAGAATTTTGTGTCTGCTCTTGATTTGTCCTTCCCTCTTTGATCATTCTCTTGTATCATTTTAGCCATTCCTCTTTTCTAATCTCAGGTGTATCTTCTGCTCCCTACAGGTATCTAATCTGTTAACAATCATGTAGCTGGGTGAAAACGCACAAACTCACTCACTTGCTTCTATTAGGGATAAATTTAGAGTTAGGAAATAGTATGTTCAAGGATGGCACCATTCACCCCAGATGACTCAGAGCTATTCCCAGTCAATGTGGAGCCCTTATAGTGAAAATAGACCTAGGAAGAATCCTTTGATTCAATAATGCTAGGGTTATAGATTTTCCAGGAGTGGATTCAAAAGTACTATTAATAGGAAGAAAATGTTTTCATTGTATGCAATTAGACTGGGTTATCGTAGGAAGCAATGTAATACTCTGTGTGGCAAGGTGTGCTTGTCCTTGGATGATTCAGAAGAAACCTGGTCACAGACATTGCTGCTCAAGGCACTGCCTGGAAGCAAGCAAGGTACCACAGGACTCCCCAGTTGCCAGGAACCCAAGGCCACTCCTTCACTCCAGAGCCAAGAGAGGAACATCTTCTGTAACATCTGGCTGAACCCTGAAGCACAGAGAGTACAGGACACGCAGGGAGACAGAGGACAGATTGCTCATGTGGGAAGGTTGGAATTGCCAGGACAGGGGACTGGAGACATCAGATTGTGAGGCAGCTTAAAGGAGGACAGGAGACAGAGGATTGAAATTTGGGAAGATAAAATCAAGGAAATATCATCCATTTTGAACATTCTCTGAAGACCTAAACTGTGAGGCCTTTCCCTAACCCTGAGTGATGTAAGGAAACGAGTAAATTAGATGGAGTCAAAGCTTCTAGCTCTGTTGTTGTTGTGTACTCTCAAGTTGATTGTTACTCATAGCGACCCTATAGGACAGAGTAGAACAGCTCCACAGGGTTTCCAAGGAGTGGCTAGTGGATTCCAACTGCTGACCTTTTGGTTAGCAGCTGAGCTCTTAATCACTGCACCACCAGGGATCCCTTTCAGTAAAAGTGCAATCTAAATCCCTGTAGTAGGCACAATAATGGTCCCCAAAGATATCAGGTCCTAATCCCTGGAACTTGTAGATGTTTCCTTATATGGAATAAGCATCTTTGCAGATATAATTAAATTAAGGATCTTAGAACTCAAGAAAAGGTTTAAACACAGAAAAAAAATTCTTTGATGGGTACGAGGGATGGGAGGGAGGGGGTATTCACTAACTAGACTGTAGACAAGAATTATTTTAGGTGAAGGGGAGGACAACACACACTACAGGGGAGGTCAGCAGAGTTGGACTAAACCAAAGCTAAGAAGTTTCCTGAATATAACCAAACACATCGAAGGACAGAGTAGCAGGGGCAGGGGTCTGGGAACCATGGTTTCAGGGGACATCTAGGTCAACTGTCATAACAAAGTTTATTAAGAAAATGTTCTACATCCCACTTTGGTGAGTGGAGTCTGGGGTCTTAAAAGCTAGCATGCAGCCATCTAAGATGCATCAATTGGTCCCAACCCACCTGAAGCAAAAGAGAATGAAGAACACCATGGACACATGGAAAGTATTAGCCCAAGAGACAGAAAGGGCCACATAAACCAGAGACTTCATCAGCCTGAGACCAGAAGAACTAGATGGTGCCTGGCTACCACCACTGACCACCCTGACAGGGAACACAACAGAGAGTCGCTGACAGAGCAAGAGAATAGCGGGGTGCAGAACTCAAATTCTAGTAAAAAGACCAGACTTAATGGTTTGAATGAGACTGGAGGGACTCCAGAAGACACGGCCCCCGGACTCTCCGTTAGCCCAAAGCTAAAACCATTCCCAAGGCCAACTCTTCAGACAAAGATTAGACCAGACTATGGGACATAAAATGATACTCGTGAAGAGTGTGCTTCTTAGCTCAAAGTAGATACATGGACTAAATGGGCAGCTCCTGTCCAGAGGTGAGATGCAAAGGCAGAAAGCGATAGGAGCTGGTTGAATGGACACGGGAAATCCGGGGTGGAAAGGAGAAGTGTGCTGTCAGAGTATAGGGAGAGCAACTAGGGTCACATAACAATGTATGTATAAATTTTTGTATGAGAGACTAATTGGAATTGTAAACTTTCACTTAAAGTAAAACAATATATAAATTAATTAAGGATCTTGAGATGGGGAGATTATCCTGGTTTATCCAGGCAGGCCCTAAATGTAATCACATATATTCTTATGAGAGGAAGGTAGAGGGAGATTTCACACACAGAGGAGAAGGCAATGTGAAGACAGAGCAGAGAGAGATTTGAAGATACTGGCCTTGAAGATTGGAGTGATGTGGCTACAAATCAAAGAATGTGGGAAGCCACCAGAAACTGGAAGAGGCAAGGAATAGATTCTCCCCTAGAGTCCCAGGAGTAAGGCCCTGCGACACCTTGATTTCAGCTCAGTAGGACTGACTTTGGACTTCTGGCCTCCAGAATTGTAAATGGATAAAAGTGTGTTATTTTAAGGCAAGTTTGTGGTAATTTGTTACAGCAGCTATAGGAAGCTCATACGATCCGTCTCAGAATTCTGTAAGTGCTTGGTCTGGCAAGGGTGGGCAGCACTGACTAATCATCAGGTGGGGCAATGCCCTGCCCACTTGTAGATTACTAGTGGAGATGACCTATTGTTTCAGGACTCTTCTGACCTTAGGGGGTCCATGCCTCTCCTTTCCCCACTCAATAGGGGAAGGATAGAGAACTCTAGCAGTCATCTAGTCTAATGAAGATTCAGCAAGTTGCAGCAACTGGCCTAGGATCAGGCAGCAGCTTACAGAAAACATCAGGCCGCATAGAAACCAACCTGGAAGTTCTAATCCAGCATGACTCCCATCACACCACCCAGCCTCTCAGATAATCCAGTGTCTATGAATGATGCTATTTCATCTCCAACCAGCTTCAAGTATATACCTCACTAGTCCTCATATTACCTTTTTTGACAAAATGACAGGCAGACCACTAGACATCAAAGCCTGGGATCCCTACTTCATGTTTACATCTGAAAGATTTAGGAAAATACTGCAGTTCTTATACTTACCTTCCTGTAAGCCCATTGCCTTCGAGTCGATTCTCACTCATGGTGACCCTATAGGACAGAGTAGAACTGCCCTATAGGGTTTCCAAGGCTGTAATCTTTACAGAAGCAGACTGCCACATCTTTCTCCTGAGGAGAGGCTGGTGAGTTCTAACCGCTGACCTCTCAGTTAGCAGCTGAGCTCTTAACTGCTGTGCCACCATGGCTCCTTACCTTCCTGTACCTGCTGCTAAATAATAATTCTTCTCATAAAGGGAAAGAAAGATTTCTCAAAAGTTAGTTGATTTTACATCCCAAAGCAGCTGTTCTGATGTTTCAGGATACAGAAGATTCTTCACACTGGAGGTATAATAATCACCTCACAGTTTAATGCTGTTTCCTCTAGTTCTAAAATGCTTTATATGTGTTATCTTATTTGAGACAATGAATAACCCCAAGTTATGTACTCGTGGGACTTCAGTCAACAGTTTCCATTTGTCATGCAGTGTGTTTGAAAGGAAAGGGGAGAACAAAGGGTTTGTGCTAGACACTTTACCACTTATATAACGCTCACCATGTGTTTGGAGCTGTCTTGTTTAGAACTGTAGCTACTGGATGACACTCAGGAGCCATCAAGCATTTGCCAAGCATTATGCTTGCCCCTGTCCTGTTCACTAACCCAATAGAGATTTGTAGGTTTCATATTCTTTGGAAAGCTTGTTTTTTCATTTACTCCCCTTTTTAATACACCAACTCCTCGTGTCATTCAGAAAGAAAAAAAATATAGAAAGTAATAGAAGTCTGTGCAAATTAATTGTATTGTTTCCTTCTATTTCTAGAGAGTTCAGATTTACTTACTCTTTAGGAAAGATAAAACATCAGCTGTCCAGGAATCCACGTATGACAACAACCAAATTATTAAAGTGGGAATAGTCATAGCCGACTCCCTCTATCCTGGCCTACTTGAGTGTGTTTCGTTGTTACCCTCTCTGCTTCTCCCCTTCCCTACCCTCAAGAAGCCAACCTATATATGATGACTTACTCAGAGCTTTCAAAGTTGTACCAAGAAGATCTACAAACTGATGGATCTGCCATTCGTCCTTCTCTTCCATGTCCCTTCCATTGCCCTTCAAACTGAACTTCACCATGGGAAAGATGTGGCCAGTAACCAGCCAAAGATCTCACCGTCAGCTCACCTACCCTTTCCTCTCCTCTCCATCATCCCAATCCTTGGGATCCTTCCAATCACCTCACAGAATGTGGAATTCTTTCTTAGCGTATGATGTGAAATATATGAAATAAGATAGACACATATAAGCCAGATACTTGCAACAATCTACCCATGATTGATATACTTTGTAAAGTTATTGGATAAATTAGGGTACTCTTTAAAGGTCATCATTTTATAGACATTGCAAATATTTTATTAACTGAGAAAATGGGAAAAATGAGAGTTGGGAACCCAACTTAGTCCCCTTATTAATGTAATCTACAACAACAGGTTTGCTGGGTGCTAAAAATAGCACCAAGACTTTGTGAGTGAGTAAGCTCACAGAGAATAATCACAAGGTTTTAAAGAAAATTATTAAAAAAAAAATCATAACCAACACTTAATGTGGGAAAGTGTCTTCCTCTTAAAACACACAAAAAAAGTAAATGTTGGTCAACAAAAAAGTCTAAGTTTTAGAGACAGAATGAGATCCAAAGGGTGTGGGAATAGAAAAATAAAAGCACATAGCTATTCATCTTTTACTTTTAGGGCATGAGAAAAAGAAGTATTTATAATGCTCTAGAGAAGGATTAACACTGAAGCGGGAAGTGAACTCATGAAAATAGCCCTAGTACCAGGACAAAGGATTCCTCTTTCAACAGGCAAATTAGAACATTTTTTGTAGTTACAACGTGTGAGACCAGAAAGTTTATCAATACTGATGATGTAATTAAGCCATGAGCCCTTTTGCTGGTATTAGCTTAGTGTCGGAATCCACTCATTGGCTACAACTTAGTGTCAGCTCGGCTTCTATCTGACTCACTGTAGTAGTGGGAGGTGTAAAAAAGAGTGAGGTTGACAGGGTTTACATCAATTTCACTTTAAAAAAAAAAATTGAAAAGGATAGCCAAAACTTGCACAACTTGAGGAATGTAATCAGTGCCTCTGAATTCTACATGTAGAAATTGTTGAGATGGTGTAAGTTTTGTTATGTATATTTTTACCACATTAAAAAAAAACTAAATAAACAAAACAAAGCACACAAATAAATAACCCACAGTGCATTCCATATACACTCCCCTTTATAACCCAATAAGTAAGGGAATAAATTCAACCACAACATCCTCTCCTGCTACAGGTCTATGAATGGAATCAAATAAACAGCTGAGCTCCTGATGGAATGGAAAATAACATCTTTGCTTAGGTGTGGAATCGCCAGTGACATCAGAACAAGAATTATTGTCAGGTACCAAGGAGAAGATGTCTTGAGGGAAGAGATGCGAATAACAAGTTCTGAGGAAGGAAAAGTCTGTTAGAGAGAGAGAGAGGAGGCGGAGGAAGATAATAATGCTAACTTTAATTTTCCACAGCAGCCTCCGTAGAGCTCAAAATACTTAAGAGACTTATTTTTATTCTGAGGTAGCAGGAAGTAACAGCAGCATTTACAGCACTGGTGAAACTCAAGCATCACATGTTTAGGTGGCGCTTGGGTTCCCAGGGCAGGATCTCCTAGCCCTGAATACAGCAGCACATGAAGTGGTCTGTAGAGTTTCTCCTTTTTTACTAGAAGCCTATAACTCAGTCATCAGGAGATTTCCCCAAACCAAATATATATTGCTTGGTAACGTAGAGGGTCAGCGAAAAAGAGGAAGACCCTCAAGGAGATAGATTGACACAGTGGCTGCAGTAATGGGTTCAAACCAGGCAATGATTGAGAAGATGGTGCAGGACCAGGCAGTGTTTTGTTCTGTTGTACACAGGATCGCTATGAGTCAGAACCAACTCGATGGCACCCAACAACACAACAACAAATATATATTATTTTAATATAAAAACATGGTGTATTAATAATTACATTTCCATGTCCATTAGAAATCTCAAAGCTATTGAGAGCAAGAATCAGCCGATTCTACAGATTAAAATAAGAGAGGTGATAAAGAGATGCGGTCAGTTGGTCAGTTTAAGACCAGGATATTGTTACCTAGGGGTTGTTGTTGTTGATTGCTGTCCAGTGTCTTCCGACTAATGGCGGCCCCATGTGTGCAGAGTTGAACTGCTCCATAGGTTTTTTAAGGTTGTAACCTTTCAGAAGCAGATTGCCAGTCCTGTCTTTGGAGGCGCTTCCGGGAGGGTTCAAACTGCCAGCCTTTTGGCTAGTAGTAGAGTGCTTACCCTTTACCCCACCCAAAGTAACCAAAAACCAAACCTGTTGCCGTTGAGTTGATCCTGACTCCTAGCAACCCTACAGGACAGAGTAGAACTGCCCCATAGGATTTCAAAAGAACGGCTGGTGGACTCGAACTGCCAATCTTTTGGTTAACAGCCAAGCTCTTAACCACTGCGCCACCAGGGCTCCTTATACCACCCAGGGACTGGTAAATGAATTCAAAAGCATCAAAGGCCATGACTCTTCAGGTAAAAAGAGAGACATTGCTGTGTTTACTGGTGAAATAACCCAGATACTTTCTGAATACATTCTCTAAGAGTTCTTCCTAAGATTCATAATTCTGTGACTTGAAACTTATTGTCTTACAGAATCTATAAAGTCTTATGTGATTTTTCCATTATAATTTTTTCACATCTCTATCCCCAAAGCTGATAACAGGCTTTTTCAGAGGAAACATCTGATATGTGGTGGTCTGCACTAACAATTCAACCATTCTTTAGAAGGAAAGAAAAGATGTCTGTGGAGGGAGAAACATATAATAAGAATAATACACATTTTTGAGTTTCCATTCTGTCTAAGATCCTGTGGGAGGCACCTTCAGTCTCTTCATCATGATTTACCCGATTGTCTCAATTTGTTGTTGTTGTTAGCTGTTGTCGAGTTGGTCCCTGACTCATGGCAACCCCATGCACAACAGAATGAAACCTGCCTTCCCCATGATGGGTTGTGGATCTGACTGTTGTGATCCATAGGATTTTCACTGGCTGATTTTCAGAAATAGATCTCCAGGCCTTTCTTCCTAGTCTGTCTTAGTCTGGAAGCTCTGCTGGAACCTGTTCAGCACCGTAGCAACATGAAAGCCTTCACTGATGAAGGGGTGGTAGCTGCACATGTGGTACATTTACTGGGAATCAAACCTGGGTCTCCCACATGGAAGATGAGAATTCTACCACTGAATCTCCAATGGTCCCATCATCCCAGATTAGGGAAGTGGAAAATGAGAGGCAGATCATGCAAGGAACTTGGCAAGTAAGGTGTTATAGCTCCTGAGAGGGGAAACGGTAAGCTAGGGACTGACACACTCTCCTCTGACCCCAAGAGCAAGAGAGCTCAGATGAGAGAGAGATGGGGGCAGAGAGGACGGAGTGGGAGAGGCCCAGAATGGAAGCTTCCTTTCTTCCCTCTGTACCACTAGTGGCTACTTTAGGAGCTACTGTTTCTACACGAGCAATGTTGCCTCTAGCACCTCAGCAAATTTCCGATGGACCAGCAGAATCAGAATAAGCCACTCCTACAACACTCTACAACAGGGCCCTATTGTTGTGTAAGTCAGGCGGCTGCGAGCTAAGCATTATTCTCCTTATCTGTACACTGCATTGTTGCAGGGCTGGGTGAAATCATGAAATACAAGCATTCTTTCTGAGTGTGGAGGAACTCAAACAAAATTGAATGATTCATTCTGAGTGACCCCATATTGCCTCAATGTACCCCATGACATTCTTTCCCCCACCTTCTCCTTAAAACCCTTCCATTGCTGTCGAGTCGATTCTGACTTATAGCAACCCTATAACAGGACAGAGTAGAACTGTCTCATAGTTTTTCTAAGGTTGTAATCTTTACAGAAGCAGACTGCCACATCATTCTCCCACAGAGTGGCTGGTGAGTTCAAACCACCAGCCTTTCGGTTAGCGTCTGAGAGCTTGACCACCACCAGGGATCCACCTTCTCTTTAGAATCATTTATTCACTCAATAACTACTGTCTAATAATTATAACAAATTGATAGCTCAGGTAGCTACCAGATACCAGTTCTCTTTTTTTTGTTGTTGTTGAAATTGCTAAACCCTGGAGAGGCAAGTAATAATCACTCCTGAAGATTTCATCTTAATGCAAGAGAACTGCAAATGACTAGATTTCTTCTTTAACTTCGGTCTTAAAAATGAAATTTCATGTGCTTTCTTGTTGCAATTCCAAGAAAACACTTCCGTTTTCTCCTTTTTTACCTTGTGTTGAATACGGTCCGATATAGCGCTAGAAAATGAGCTCCCCCCAGGTGGAAGGCACTACACCATAGCAGCAACAATGGTTTCAAACATACCCACTATTGCTCCATTATACGTAAGGTAGCCATGAGTCAGTCTACTGGATGGCACCTAACAATGACAACAAACCTTGTTTCCCTTTACTCTTTCACTCTCTGCTGTTCTGATTTATTTTATAGCTACTTCTTTGTCCTTGGAATTTTCCTTTTCCCTGCTTCCCGCGCCCCCCCCCAAACAGTTCCCTAATGGTTACCAGCTGTTTGATTTTTTTCTTCCTTGTGGTTCTCTCTAGAATCATAAAAGCATAGAGACTTAAAGCAAAAAGGAACTTTCAGTTACTTGGACAGCATCATTTTACAGACAAAGGGCTAAGGTTTAGAGAACTTAAAGGATTTTCCCAAAGTGATGCAGTTAATTTGACGGAGGACCCAGCACTAGAACCCAGGTGTCTTAGTTACCTCGACACAGCAATGGTTCCTTCTTTGTACGTAATTCCACACATATATAAGAAATGTTCAAGGAGCCCTGGTGGCACCAACCGTTAAGCATTTAGCTGCTAATGAAAAGGTTGGCTGTTCAAACCTATTCAGTGACTCCGAGGGAGCAAGACCTAGCAATCTGCTCCTGTAAAGATTACAGCCAAGAAAACCCTATGAGGCTTTCTGCTGTCACATGGGGTTGCTATGAGTGGAAATCAACTTGTTGGCACCTAACTACAACAAAATAAGAAATATTCATAACATCACTATGCTGGTTGATCTCTTGGGCTGCGCGATAATGTTGAATCTTAGACTCTGGGCCATCAAGTACAGAAACTTATTCTGGAGCTTCAGATTTTTGAGGAGTCCTTTCCTTGGGTAGATGGTAGAAGATTTCATAAAAGTTTGTGAAACACGGCATCCTGTTTTTTAACTTTACAAAAAAGAGAAATACAAAGAAAAGAAGGAAAAAGGGGAAATTTTGATACAGTATTACAAATTGTAAAAGTGTTGAGAAAGAAAAAGGAAGTGAAATTATATAACTCAAAAATATACTCATGGTATACTCATAGATTTTCCTCACGAATACAATCTAATAATGAAACACTAAGGTCATAGATCAAACAAGTAATTATAATCAAAAGAGGAAAGACAATGTTTTCCACTAACTAGTGTGGGACCAAATTGTATTCAGTGTAGGTCCCCAAAGCCCTCACGGTCCTTGACACATCATAACTGCTCAGTGCACTTTGTCTAATACATGCTGACTGAAGTAGATATGTGGTCTACAGAAACTTAAATTAGAAAACTGACTAGGCTGTGAATTCACGGCTTTTAATGCCAACATTCTATAATACTAATTTTGAAAAGCAGCACAAGAATATTACCAGTTGGTAAAGAGACCCCATGTTTGAGCTTCCCCCATTTTTCAGATATTGAGGCTCATGTGTAGAGAATGGGTATGATCTGAACTCCTTAGATGCAAGTAAGAGAAACCAACTCTGGCTAGCTTATGCAAAAAAGGAAATTTTATTTATGACACAAGAGTGTCTCAAAGACCCAGTAACCAGCTGCTGTCAAGTTGACGCCAACTCATGGCAAGCCCATGTGTGCCAGAGTAGAACTGGGCTCCACAGGGTTTTCAATGCTGATGTTTTGGAAGTAGATCAGCACGTCTTTCTTCTGAGGCACCTCTGAGTGGACTTGAACCTCAACCTCTTGATTAGCAGTCAAGTGCATTAACCATTTGCACCATCCCGGGATTCCCCAGTAGTCACCAAACATTCCTGCAGTTGACACTGATCATCAACATAAAGAAATAAAAACACCATTGGTTGCTTCCTTATCTATATCAATGGCTACGCTAACCAGTGCGTGCTCATGAAACTGATTGACTTATTATGAATTTCCAGATACAAAAGACTTGGCCTTGGCTCAGTGAATTGATCCATTCATCAAATGAGCCAGACCCGAGAGGAAGTCCTGGAACAAGAGAAGGAAAGTCAAGAGACACACCACAGCCCACCCACTGCTAAAAACATCGCAACTGAAATCAGCAGTTTCCTTAAGCCAAGCATTTTGACTCTGGCCAGCGAAGGCTTCTTATACTTCTGTTCTCAAACTCCCCTTACTCCCAGCACATGTGAGTTGGAACCAGAATTCCCTGTAGTTTCACACCTGTGCTTTATGTTCTCCCAGCCCTATCACTCTTTGTGCCCCATTTCACCAGAATCTAGTTTTCAAGGGGGGTAAAGTTTCTTCATTCATTTAAATGAATAAATATAATTAACATTTGCTGAGTGACTCCCGTATGCAGAGTCACTGTTCTGTCGTAGAAGCTGTGCACTGCACAGCAGTGCCCAGCCAAGGAAGACAAGTGAGAGCTGAAATCCAGCCTGCACTCTGCTCATTTGGCTGAGCATCCTGGAGCAGGGCTGCATCTGCCCAGATGGAGCATCTTTGTCTCAGTCACAGAAGATGCCATATGAGCTAGCAGTGGCTGAGCCCACAGACCAGGCTTTGCTGGGGACAGAGGGGTGAATAAGCCTCTCTGCAGCCTCAGCCCTCAAGATGCTTAGTGTCTAATGGAGTGTTTGAGAAGTAGACAGACAGTTACAGAGCAGCGTGGTCATATACAAAACAGATTACTACTGCGGACAGAAGTAGAGATTGGGTAGCCCAGTCTTGGGCTCAGAACAGCTTGTTGAAGAAGTGGCTTCTAAGTCCTAGCTCAGTTCCAGGGTATAGAGACACGCATCTCTGCAAAGAAGGAGCGAGGAAGACTCTGAAGGATGGACGTGAGCCTGCTGGGGAAGGGAGTGGGGAGGCGAGCAGAGCACACAGCAGGCTCAAAGCCCTGAGGACAAGAGAGGGCGTGCTTGTTGAGGAATGGGGAGAAATCCCTGTGGACTGAAAGTAGAGTGTGAAGATGGGAGGGGCAAGAAGGGTGAGGCTCAGGAGCTAGTCAGGGGCCAGATCAAGAGTGACAGAAACCCAACCTGAAGCTTACCCCCTGTTATGGATTGAATTGTGTCCCCCCAAAATATTTATTGTAAATCCTAACCCCTATACCTGTGGTTATAATCCTATCTGGTGATGGGTTTTCTTTGTTATGTCAATGAGGCAGTATTAGTGTAAGGTGGGCTTTAAGTCAATCTCTTTTGAGATATAAAAGAAAAGATTAAGCAAGGAAGCACAAACTGAGGGGGAGATACAGGCCACATGATTCCCAAGGAACCTAGGAATGAAAGCTGAAAAGAGACAAGGACCTTGCTCCCAGAGCCAACAGAGAGAGCCTTCCCCTAGAGCTGGCATCCTGAATTTGGCCTTCTAGCCTCCTAAACTGTGAGAAAATAAATTTCGGTTTGTTAAAGTCATACACTTATGGTATTTCTGGTATAGCAGCGCTAGAAAACTAAAACCTGTTGCCGTTGAGTCGATTCCAACTCATAGTGACCCTGTAGGACAGAGTAGAACCGCTCCATAGTGTTTCCAAGGAGCAGCTGGTGGATTCGAACTGTGACCTTGTGTTTAGCAGCCAAGCTCTTAACCACTGCGCCACCACGGTCCCAGAAAACTAAGACACCCCCTGAAAAGGGAAACCTATTGGCTGTGTAACTGGCAAGGCTGGCTTTGGTGTGACCTTAGGGACAACAGGAAGCAGAGACTGAAACACTGTGAGATTAACTCTCCCCACAGGTGGGGAGTGAGGATGGGAGAATGAGTGTCTGGGTTTTAGGTTAACAATTGTTGCCTTTTTCCCCCTCATGGGTTTAGATCAACTGAGAGAGAAACTCAGGAACCAGACAGAGACCAAATACCAGCTCTGTAACAGATACAGCTGGGTCAGACACTGAGGTGACACGTATAGGGTAAGGGTGATGGTTGAACAACATGATGAACATAGTAATTAGTGTCACTGAATTGTACGTGTGAAGATTGCTGAAATGGCAGATGTTTTGTTACCTAGCTATTTACCACACAAAAAAAAGTTGTTTTTTTTTTTTTTAAAAAAAAGAGAGAAACCAAAACAAAGCATAAAGATGAGATGTATGACCATAACCTGGCTTCCTGATACCTTCCGCACTGAACTGAGAAAGAGAGGAGTAAGAGAGAGACAGATACACAGAGTCAAGCAAACATGCTGGCAGCTCTCTCCCCATCTTGCCACCCTTCCTCCAGGCGTGTCACTCTAGCAACGGTTCATCCAGACTGCTCATTGGAATCACTTGGGAACTTCATAAACAGTATCCAAGCCTGGGCTCTAATACAGAGTCTTTGAGTTAATTGGTCTACGGTAGAGGGTGGACTTGTGGTTTTTTTTTTGTTTTTTTTAAGATACGATTCACATACGATAAAATTCACATTTTTAAGGTGTACAATTCAGTGTGGTTTTTAGTATATTCACAAAGTTGTGCAACCAGTCAAAACCAAAAACCCACTGCCGCTGAGTTGACTCTGAGTCATAGCTATCCCATAGGGTTTCCAAGGCTGTAAATCTCTACTGAAGCACATCTTTCTCCCACGGAGCCACTGGTGGTTTCCAGCTGCCGACCTTTCGGTTAGCAGTCTATTGCTTTAACCACTGCGCCACCAGGGCTCCTTTGTGCAACCATTACCACTATCTAATTCTAGAGCATCTTCATCATCCCAAAAAGAAGCCCATACCCCTTATGAGTCACTCCTCATTCCCCTGTCCCTCCAGCACCTGCAACCACTAATCTGCTTTCTGTCTCTGTGGATTTGTTACCGAACCCTAGAAGATGGATTCTTGTCCAGCGTGCTCAGACTTGCCAATTATCTGGACAACGGTGTTTCAGAAAGAGAAAGTAACTTTATTGCAAGAAGCCATCAGGAAGTTCCTCAGATCTAGCTTCCCGAGGTATGGGTAGACAGGGCTTATATGAGATTTGGGCAGCAAGATGGTGGCCCCACAGGTGTTCTGGGGAGGGAAAACTCTAGAAGGCAGCCAGGAAACAGGAGGTGACGTGGTTCTTGTTGGACCTCTTGCTTCGAAATAGGGTCTGGGTGATGATTTTCCTTCTGATCTGTTCCTCCTGTTGTTGTGTCCTCTGTTGAGGTCAATTAGTGGTCATAGCTGGCCCTTCTACATACGCAGGGTAGGCCAAATCTGGCTTAGGCTAGTTTAAGGACTAATGGAAATTCACTAGCATTGTTAGGGTCAGGTTACAGATTTGCCTATGCTGGACATTTCATATAAATGGAATCATACAACATGTGACCTTTTGTGTCTGGCTTCTTTTGTGGGAAGTGGGGGCAGTGTCTGACCTCCTCCAATCCCACAAGGGGGAAGGAGAATCAAGATCAACAGTGGAAGGCTGACTCCCATGAGGCGGAGGCCAGACAAGCCTCCTCTCTCCACTGTCTTTACTAATTCTGAAACCAACCTTCCCTCACACAGCACTCTCTATTTCTCTGCAGGGTTCAATAATTCATTGCAATGGCCACACAGAGCTCAAAGACCATATTCACAATTATGGGGTTTATTATAAGGGGAGTAACTATTACAGTTCAGGCTCAGGAACACTCAGGATACAGTTCTTTCATCAGGACAGCCTCTTCTCAACTGTTCTCCCAGGTAGCCTCTCCCTGGACCAAGGCCTCTCCCCAGAGGCACTCAGATTTCTCTCTCTGTGGGCCAGGAAGCCCACCATGCTGGGTCTCTCTTGTCACCGTCTTCAGGGTTACAGCTCTCTCTCTCTCTCAGTCTCCTGATTCCAGGAGCTTCTCAGTGCAGGGATCCCGGGTCCAAAGGATGCGCTCTCCACCTCCTTAGTGGTGCTGGGATTCTCCTCTCTGCTCTGGAATTGGCTCTCTTTTAAGGCAAAACTGACCAATCTCCTTGGCTGGCCACAACCACCCTATCACACAGTCCTGCCCAATCAGCTGGGTGGGAGCCACAAGACCATGGCTAGAAAGGCCACACAAATGTAACCAATCACACCGCAGCTTGCATATTTTTCAAAAATCTCTGGTTGTGCAGCCTCAGTTGTGCAGGCCGGGTTACAAACCACTGGGGTAGCCCCATGGAAACAAGACATCTCGGAAGAGTTACCCTGAACCTCACCTAGGGTGACCTCTTAGACATTCACAGCAAGAGAGGTTCCCAGCATCTCCAGCAGAAAGCTGATATAAGGCTCTGGTTGGCCCAGCTTGGGTCACATGCTCAGTCCTTGACCAATCACAGCGGCCAGGGAATGAAAGCCTAAGCCTGATATTAAACTGCTGAGAACATTTGCCTTTTCCCCCAACGTCGGCCTTACATTGCTAGAAAATAACATAAAATGTGACTGGGTGAGATCTTAGATGGGTGTGGTCTACTTCCATTATTAGAATGGAGTTCTAATCAGATGATTGATTGGATTATTTTTGACTCACAAATCTCCCCAATTATAGAAAATGGAGGTGTTGCATTTATTCACAGAAGAGTGCCTGAATACATGGCTGTGCTCTAATCAGCTAAGACACTGACTAGACCAGAACCACTTGGTTTGTTTACTTGGTTTTCAAATAAAAACTTCGTCTTTGTGTCCCTTGTATTATAAAAATAAAGAATAACAAAGAAGTAAATTTTCAGTCTTTCATTCTGAAAATCACAGAGATGACTTCCTGAGAAAGCAGGAAAGGATTTCTTTGGGCTGGGGAAAAATGGAAGGCACAGTCATGACTCGCCCCCTACTGGTCAATGAAGTAAAATTCTTCACCGCAGATTTTAATATTTGTGGAGATTAGTCCTCTAAGAATCATGGAACTGAAGCAGAATTTCATGAATCCAAGGAGAAGCGGCTTGCTAATACACACAAGGACATCATACATGAAGAAAGCAAGAGGTCATTAAAAAGACAGGAAAGAAAGAAAAGACCAAAATGAATGTCAGAAGAGACTCTGAAACTTGCTCTTGAAAGTAGAGTAGCTAAAGAAAAAGGAAGAAATGATGAAGTAAAAGAGCTGAACAGAAGATTTCAAAGGGCATCTCAAGAAGACAAAGTAAAGTATTATAATGACCCATGTGCAAAGACCTGGAGATAGAAAACCAAAAGGGAAGAACATGTTCAGCATTTCTCAAGCTGAAAGAACTGAAGAAAAAATTCAAGCCTCAAGCTGCAATATTGAAGGATTCTACGGGGAAAATATTGAAAGAAAGAGGAAACATCAAAAGAAAATGGAAGGAATACACAGAGTCACTATACCAAAAAGAATTGGTCGACGTCCAACCATTTCAGGAGGTAGCATCTGATCAGGAACCAATGGTACTGAAGGAAGAAATTCAAGTCGCACTGAAGGCATTGGCAAAAAACAAGGCTCCAGGAATTGACAGAATACCAACTGAGATGTTTCCACAAATGGATGGAGCACTGGAAGTGCTCACTCGTTTATGCCAAGAAATTTGGAAGACAGCTACCTGGCCAACTGACTGGAAGAGATCCATATTCATGCCTGTTCCCAAGAAAGATGATCCAACCGAATGCAGAAATTATCAAACAATATCATTAATATCACACACAAGTAAAATTTTGCAGAAAATCATTCAAAAGTGACTGCAGCAATATATTGACAGGGAACTGCCAGGAACTGAATCAAGTCGGATTCAGAAGAGGACGCAGAGCCAGGGATATCATAGCTTATGTCAGATGGATGCTGGCTGAAAGCAGAGAATACCAGAAAGATGTTTACCTGTGTTTTATTGACTATGCAAAGGCATTCGACTATGTGGATCATAACAAATTACGGATAACATTGCGAAGAATGGGAATTTCAGAACACTTAATAGTGCTCATGAGGAACCCGTACACAGATCAATAGGCAGTTGTTCGGACAGAACAAGGGGATACTGCATGGTTTAAAGTCAGGAAAGATGTGCATCAGGGCATCCTTTCACCATACCTATTCAATCCATATGCTGAACAAATAATCCAAGAAGCTGGACTATATGAAGAAGAATGGAGCATCAGGATTGGAGGAAGACTTGTTAACAGTCTTACTTAACACTTACTGATGAAGATCAAAGACCACACCCTTCAGTATAGATTACACCTCAACATAAAGAAAACAAAAGTCCTCACAACCAGCCCAATAAGCAACATCATGATAAATGGAGAAAAGATTGAAGATGTCAAGGATTTCATTTTACTTGGATCCACAATCAACGCTTAAGAAAGCAGCAGTCAAGAAATCAAACAACACGCTGCATTGGGCAAATCTGCTGCAAAAGACCTCTTTAAAGTGTTCAAAAGCAAAGATGTCACCTTGAAGACTAAGGTGCGCCTAACCCAAGGCATGGTATTTTCAATTGCACCATATGCATGAGAAAGCTGGACAATGAATAAGGAAGACCGAAGAAGAATTGACGCCTTTGAATTGTGATGATGTCGAAGAATATTGAATATACCATGGACTGCCAAAAGAATGAACAAATCTGTCTTGGGAGAGTACAACTAGAATGCTCCTTAGAAGGACGGATGATGAGACTATGTCTTACATACTTTGGACATGTTGTCAGGAGAAATCAGTCCATGGAGAAGGACATCATGCTTGGTAAAGTAGAGGGTCAGCAAAAAGACCTTCAAAGAGATGGACTGACACAGTGGCTGCAACAATGGGCTCAAGCATAACAATGACTGTGAGGATGGCGCACAACCAGGCAGTGTTTCGTTCTGTTGTACATAGGGTCACCATGAGTCAGCACCAAGTCGACGGCACCTAAAAACAACAAAAAAACACACAGTGAGTTATGGTGATTCTGGGATGATGCGCTGGATCTCAGGACTCCAGGGACTAATTTAACGCCAAAGTCCACCAAGGCCAGAAGCACCAGCCTTACCTGTACTCATAAATCAATCCCTTGTAGAGTTTTAAGGAGCTCTGGTGGCACAAGGGTTAAGCTGCTAACTGAAAGTTTGGTGGCTCGAACTCACCAGTCCCTCCACTGGAGAAAGAGGAGGAAGTCTGGTTCTGTAAAGATTGTTGTTAGGTGCCCTTGAGTTGGTTCTGGCTCATAGCAACCCTATGTACAACAGAACAAAACACCACCCAGTCCTGCGCCATCCTTACAATTGTTGCTATACTTGTGCCGGTTGTTGCAGCCTCTGTGTCAATTCATCTCTTCGAGGGTCGTCCTCTTTTCGCTGACCATCTACTTTACCAAGCAGATGTCCTTCTCCAGGGACTGGTCTCTTCTTATAACATGTCCAAAGTAAGTGAAACGAAGTCTCGCCATCCTTGCTTCTAAGGAGTATTCTGGCTATACTTCTTCCAAGACAGATTTGTTCATTCTTCTGGCAGTCCATTTTATGTTTAATATTCTTCACCAACGCCATAATTCAAAGGCGGTCTTCTTTGGTCTTCCTTATTCATTGTCTAGCTTTTGCAAGTGTATAAGACGATAGAAATTACCATGGCTTGGGTCATCAAAGTTACATCTTTGCCTTTTAACATTTTAAATAAGTCTTTTGCAGCAGATTCGCCCAGTGCAATATCTCATTTGATTTCTTGACTACTGCTTCCATGGATGTTGATTGTGGATCCAAGTAAAGTGAAATTCTTAACAATTTCAGTATTTTCTCCATTTGTCATGATGTTGCTTATCTGTAAAGATTATGGCCTTGGAAACCCTATGGGGCAGTTCACTTTGTCCCATAGGGTCGCTGTGAGTCAGAATCTACTGGACCGCAACAAGTTTGTTTGTAGAGTTTAAGCCGACAAATAGCGTAGGTAAAGCCTTAACACTAAAGACAGATTTTGAGTTGCACATTCCAATGGATCACAAGAAATCACATTTATGCTAAATTAACCATTTCAGCCTGTTTGTTTTATACTAATCAACAGTAAGTTATTTTTGGGACCCATGTTTTCTCTCCTCCCTCCCTTCCTCCCTCCTTCCCTTCTGCCCTTCCTCCTTCTGTCCCTTCCTTCGCATCATTCTGATCTGGAACTTAATCTTTTCAACTGTTCAAGAAATGGTTATGAGATGTCATTTTGTTTTTAAACTATACATTTTCTGATACCCTGATCATTAGGATGAAATATAATGAATAACACATCAAAAGTGAAGAGTTAAGAGGTAGGGCCAAGATGGAAGAGTAGTCAGACACTTACGGTGGTCCCTCTTGCAACAAAAACCCGAAAAACAAGTGAATTGATTATATATGACAATCTAGGAGCCCTGAACATTAAAGGTAAAGTTGATAAATCGGACTGTGTAACAGGGAGAGGGAGAGACAGTTAAGAAGCAGCAAGGAGTTGCCAGACCTGACCTGGTGGGAACCAGCACCCTACAGGCTGGATCAATGAGGAAAGCAGTGGCGATCGGGACACGTTTTCCACAACAGGAGAGACAGAGCAGCAGAGAGTCTACTCAAGCTTCCAGAACCAGTGAAAAGTGGCACTCAATCTGCAAAAGATAAGTGGGTGCATCTAACCTCCTATGCAGATAAAAAACCAGGCCATTTGGGAAGAACTTCTGTCCCATTTACATGCTCCCTCCCCTCTCTGCACCAGGTCCTGGGACAGCCTCAGTGATTGCTGCTTCCCCTGGGAGGAAAGTAGGACACTTGATGCTCCCTGAGCCATTCTCCTGGCCTTGGAGATGGAACAAATTAACAAACAGGAAAAAATAATCTGCCAGCTCCCCTAAGGTAGGACCACAGGCAGGCACAGCTCCTTTGCATAGGCACAGGCATCAGCAGTCCACAGACTTTAAATGTCTTTCACCCCTACGTAGACATGTGTGGGCCCATTTTAACAGCATAGGCCCTCATTAGCACAGTACAACAGGGTATATACCTGAAGCCTAGTTTCACTATATCAGCTATATGGCGGAGTGTCAGGTTCAGGACATTTGACACTGCTCTGCCCATTAAGCAGGGTCCTCACCTACCTATATCAGGGGCCTGAGGACTGGTGGCTCCACCTACGCCACCTAGCCACCTGTGACAGGTGTCCAAGAATTAAGCGGCATCTCCTAGTCCTTACAACCAACAGCATTGGGTGCCCATAGTCTGGCTGCAAAACCCACCCACCTATGTGCTCTAGGGAACAGGGACATGCTTTCTTCCCAGACACTCAGGGGCAGCCATCAGCCCCCTGCCTTGCTCAGTGCATGACCCCCCACTGCAGCCAGATAGCTGAGCATACTCCAATCACCCCTGCCAGTCTAGGACTGTACGTGAGAGCCTGCACCACACACTTGGTGACTGGTTACATGGACACCTGAGCTGAATCCATACAAGAAAAGTAAAGAGACTCCTGGGCTCACATACCTAGTAACAGATCTAACCACCTGGTGACAGGACATTAGAGCTTCAAAGGTGCCAATAATCAAACTAGCTCACACGAGAAGCCTATTTGGGCATATCAAAACAAAACAAAACAATAAGCTAGGACACAGTGAGCAAACGTAAAATAAAAAAATAGAATAGCTTATTGATGGTTTGGAGACAATAGTCAACATTGAATCACATAAAGAGGTAGACCATGATGGCTCCAGCAAGCTCCTAAAACAAAGAATGAAGAAATCTTCCAGAGGAAGAGAACTTCTTGGAATTATCAGAGGTAGAATACAAGAGATTAATATACAGAACTCTTCAAGAGATCAGGAAGGAGATCAGGCAAAACACAAAACAAGCCTAGGAACACACAGACAAAGCAATAGAGAAACTTAAGAAGATTAGAGAAGAGCACGATGACACATTTAACAGGCTGCAAGAATCCATAGAGAGACAGCAATCAGAAATCCAGAAGATTAACA
>NW_004443967.1:10092354-10093632 GCF_000243295.1 Trichechus manatus latirostris | reverse complement strand
GAAAATCAGTAACATCAGATAACAACCCAAGACTAGAACACAGGACAGAGCAACCAGATATCAACCCAGATAGGGAAGTCACAAAAATAAAGCTAAAACACTGAAAATAAGGAAACAGAGATGTCAATATGTAAAAGATAATAACATTAAAACAAAAAAGAGGGATTAAAAAATGTAGTCATAGATCTTTCATATGGAGAGGAAGTCAAGGCTATGTAAAGAAATAAAAGTTTGATTTAAACTTAGAAAAATAGAAATAAATATTAAGGTAACCACAAAGGAAACTAACAATCCTACACATCAAAACAAAAACAAGAAAAACATAAAGACTCAGCAAATATAAAATCTACAACAATGAAAAAGATGAAAATACATAAAGAAAAACAACTCAGCACAGAAAATTAAGTGGAAGAAAGAAACTGTCAACAAGACACACAAAAAAAGACAACAAAATGATAGCAGCAAACACATACCTATCAATAATTACGCTGAATGTAAATGGACTAAATGTATCAATAAAGAGAGAGAGTAGCAGAAAAAAAAAAATGCTCCATCTATATGCTGCCTACAAGAGACACACTTTAGACTTAAAGACACAAACTAAAACCCAAAGGATGGGAAAAAATATATCAAGCAAACAACACTCAAAAAAAGAGCAGGAGTGGCAATATTCATCTCTGACAAAATAGACTTTAAAGCAAAATCCTCCACAAAGGATAAGGAAGGACACTATATAATGATTAAAGGGTCAATACACCAGGAGGACATAACCATAAAAATATTTACGCACCCAATGACAGGGCTTCAAAATACATAAAACAAACTCTAGCAACATTGAAAAGAGAGATAGACAGCTCCACAATAATAGTAGGAGACTTCGACACACCACTTTTGGTGAAGGACAGAACATCCAGAAAGAAGCTCAATAAAGACATGGAAGATCTAAATGCCACAATTAACCAACCTGATCTCACAGACATATACAGAACACTCCACCCAACAGCAGCCAAGTATACTTCCTTTTCCAATGCACACGGAACATTCTCCAGAATAGACCATGTATTAGGCCATAAAGCAAGCCTTAACAGAATCCAAAGCATCGAAATATTACAAAGCATCTTTTCTGACCATAAAGTCATAAAAGTAGAAATCAATAACAGAAAAACCAAGGGAAAAAAAATCAAACACATGGAAACTGAACAACAACTTGCTCAAAAACTACTGGGTTAGAGAAGAAATTAAGGACAGAATAAAGAAATTCACAGAATCAAATGAGAA
>NW_004443967.1:10090594-10091954 GCF_000243295.1 Trichechus manatus latirostris | reverse complement strand
TGAAATTAAAAGAATCATAACAGAACACTATGAAAAATTGTACTCTAACAAATTTGAAAACCTAGAGGAAATGGACAAATTTCTAGAAACACACTGCCTACCTAAACTAACATAGAGTAGAACAACTAAATAAACCTATAACAAAAAAAGAGATTGAAAAGCTAACTAAACAACTCCCCCCCGCGCCAACCCCAAAGAAAAAGCCCTGGCCTTGATGGTTTCACTGGAGAATTCTACTAAACTTTCAGAGAAGAGTTAACATCACTACTGTAAAGGTATTGCAGAGCATAGAAAAGAATGGAATACTCCCAAACTCATTCTATGAAGCCAGCATAACCCTGATACCAAAACCAGGTGAAGACACTACAAAAAAAGAAAATTACAGACCAATATCCCTCATGAACATAAATGCAAAAATCCTCAACAAAATTCTAGCCAACAGAATTCAACAACATACCAAAAAAATAATTCACCATGATCAAGTGGGATTTATACCAGGTATGCAGGGATAGTTCAACATTAGAAAAACAATCAATGTAATCAATCACATAAATAAAACAAAAAACAAGAACCATATGATCTTATCAGTTGATGCAGAAAAGGCATTTGACAAAGTCCAATACCCATTCATAATAAAAACTCTCAGCAAACTAGGACTAGAAGAGAAATTCCTCAACATAATAACAGGCATTTATACAAAGCCAACAGCCAACATCATCCTAAATGGAGAGAGTCTGAAAGCATTCCCCTTGAAAATGGGAACCAGACAAGGATGCCCTTTATCACCACTCTTATTCAGCATTGTGCTGGAGGTCCTAGCCAGAGCGATTAGGCTAGAAAAAGAAATAAAGAGCATCCAGATTGGTAGGGAAGAAGTAAAAGTATCTCTATTTGCAGATGATATAATCTTATACACAGAAAACCCCAAAGAATCCACAAAAAACCTATCGGAACTAATAGAAGATTTAGGCAAAGTATCAGGATACAAGAAAAAATACAAAAATCAGTTTGATTCCTCTACACCAACAAAGACAACTTCCAAGAGGAAATCACCGAATCAATACCATTTACAATAGCTCCCAAGAAGATAAAATACTTAGGAATAAATCTAACCAGAGATGTAAAAGACCTACACAATGAAAACTACAAGTCACTACTGCAAGAAACCAAAAGAGACCTACAGAAGCGGAAAAACATACCTTGCTCATGGATAGGAAGACTCAACATTGCAAAAATGTCAATTCTACCCAAAGCGATCAACAGATACAATGCAATCCTGATCCAAATTCCAATGGCATTTTTTAATGAGATGGAGAAACAAATCACCAACATCCTATGGAAAGGGAAGAGGCCCCAGATA
>NW_004443967.1:10039325-10079484 GCF_000243295.1 Trichechus manatus latirostris | reverse complement strand
TGTTCTCCAATCACTCGTAGGTTATTCCTCTTGATAGAGTCCCACATAATTCTTAGGGTTTCTTCATTTTTTAAATCCTTTTATCTGATTTTTCCTCAGATAAGTTGGTGTCAAGTGCTTTATCTTCAATCTCACTAATTCTCACTTCCATTGCCTCAATTCTGCTTCTATGACTTTCTGTTGAGTTGTCTAATTCTGAAATTTTATTGTTAGTCTTCTGGATTTCTGATTGCTGTCTCTCTATGGATTCTTGCTGCCTGTTAAATTTGTCATTATGCTCTTCTGTAATGTTTTTAATTTCCACTGTTGCATGTTCTGCGTTTTGCTTAATTTCCTTCCTAATTTCTTGAAAAGTAGCGTATATTAATCTTTTGTATTCTGTCTCCGGTAATTCCAAGAAATTTTCCTCCTCTGGAAAATTTCTAGATTCTTTATTTTGGGAGCTTGCTGAAGCCGTCATGGATTGCCTCTTTATGTGATTTGATATTGACTGTTGTCTCTGAGCCATCAATAAGCTATTATATTTATTTATTTAATGTTTTCTTACTGTGTCGTAGCTTCTTGTTTTGTTTTGATATGCCCAAATAGACTGCTTGTATGAGCTAGTTTGATTATTGTCACCTTTGAAACTCTAATGTCCAGTCATCAGGTGGTTAGATCTGTTACTAGGTATGTGAGCTCAGGAGTCCACCCACTCCTTCTGTATGGATTCAGCTTAGGTGCCCAAGTAAATAGCCACCAAGTGTGTGGTGTAGGCTCTCACTTACAGTCCTAGACAGGCATGGGTGATTGGTGTAGGCACAGGCATCTGGCTGCAGCAGGAGGACACACTCTGAGCAAGGCAGGGGGCTGACGGCCACCCTCAAGTTTCCAGGAGGAAGGCATGTCCCTGTTCCCTAGAGCGTGTATCTGGGTGGGTTTTGCAGCTGGACTATAAGCACCTAATGTTGTTGGCTGTAAGGACTGGGGGGCACCTCTTATTCATGGGCCCCTATCGCAGGTGGCTAGGTGGCACGGGTGGAGCCACCAGTCCTCAGGCCCCTGATGTGGGTAGGTGAAGACCCTGCTTAATGGGTAGAGCAGTGTCAAATGTCAAGAACTGCCACTTCAGAGCTGAAACAGTTGAAGTTAGAGTTTCGGTATAAATCCTGTTGTACTGCGGTAATGAGGGCCTATGCTGTTCAGATGGGCCCACACAAGTCTCTGCAGGGGGAAGGACACTCAGAGTCCGTGGATCCCTTATGCCTGTGCCTAGGCAAAGGAGCTGTGCCTACCCTGGGTTCCTGGCTTAGGGGAGCCGGCAGTTTATTTTTTCCCGTTTGTTAATTTGTTCACTCTCCAAGGCAGGGAGAATGGCTCCGGGCGTGTGACGGATCCTACCTCCGGCCCAGGGGACTTGGCAATTACTGAAGCCAGTCTGGGATCCAGTGCAGAACAAGGAGCGGAGAGGTAAATGGAAGAGAGGTTTTTCCCTAAGGGAGGTGTGTTTGATCCGGGTGGTAAGCCGTACGCAAGTACTTATCTTTTGTGGAGGACTGCTTCTCACTGGTTCTGGGTAGCCCTGTAGATTCTCTGGTGCTGGGTCTCTCCCAGTGCAGAAAATGCACCTCCCAAGCACAGCTACTTGCCTGCCTCACCGCTCACCTCCGAGCTGATCAGGCCTGAAGGGCTCAGTCTCTTACTGGGTCAGGTCTGGCAACTCCTCACTGCTTCCAAACCGTCTCTCCCTCCCCCTGCCACTCAGTCCAGTTCCTCAACTCTGCCTTTGATGTTCAGGGCTCCCAGATTGCCATATATAATCAAATCACTTGTTTTTTTGGGGGGTCTTTGTTGTAAGAGGGTCCATCGGAAGCATCTGACTACTCTGCTGTCTTGGCCCTGCCTCTAATTTTCTTCAGTTTCAACTTGAACTTGCATATGAGCAACTGATGGTCTGTTCCGCAGTCAGCCCCTGGTCTTGTTCTGACTGATGATATTGAGCTTTTCCATCGTCTCTTTCCACAGATGTAGTCGATTTGATTCCTGTGTATTCCATCTGGCGAGGTCCATGTGTATGGTTGCCGGTTTTCTTGGTGAAAAAAGGTATTTGCAATGAAGAAGTCATTGGTCTTGCAAAATTTTATCATGCTATCTCCGGCATCATTTACATCACCAAGGCCATATTTTCCAACTACTGATCCTTCTTCTCTGTTTCCAACTTTCACATTCCAATCACCAGTAATTATCAATGCATCCTGATTGCATGTTCTATCAGTTTCAGACTGAAGAAGTTGGTAAAAATCTTCAGTTTCTTCATCTTTGGTCTTAGTGGTTGGTGCATAAATTTGAATAATAGTCGTATTAACTGGTCTGCCTTGTAGGCATGTGGATATTTTCCTATCACTGACAGTGTTGTACTTCAGGATAGATCTTTAGTGTTCTTTTTGATGATGCCATTCCTCTTCAAGTTGTCATTTCCAGTATAGTAGACCATATGGTTGTCCGATTCAAAACGGCCAATAGCAGTCTATTTCAGCTCAGTAATGCCAAGGATATCGATGTTTATGCGTTCCATTTCATTTCTGACAATTTCCAATTTTTCTAGATTCATACTTCATACATTCCATGTTCCAATTATTAATGGATGTTTCCAGCTGTTTCTTCTCATTTTGAGTCATGCCACATCAGCAAATGAAGGTCCCAAAAGCTTGACTCCATCCACGTCATTAAGGTCGACTCTGCTTTGAGGAGGCAGCTCTTCCCCAGTTGTCTTTTGAGTCCCTTCCAACCTGGGGGGCTCATCTTCCATTACTATATCAGATAATGTTCTGCTGCTATTCATAAGGTTTTCACTGGCTAATTCTTTTCAGAAGTAGACTTCCGGGTCCTTCTTCTCAGTCTGTCTTAGTCTGGACCCAATAATTAGTCAAAGTTATCTCAGAATTTTAAAATGTAACTGGGCTGCTATTGGAAGACATTTTTAAAAATTATGCCAGCTGCTTCTGTCAGAGGGTAGACACCAAGAGTCATCTTAGAATTTTCTTTGTTCGAGCAAGAGTCTTTGTCCTGCTTCTTTTAGTTATGAAAAGGTAGGGCAAGTAGGCACTTGTTGTCCTGAGTGGAAAGTGGCATAAAACTTTTCCAAGTGTTGATGAAGACTGCCCCTCCCTTAATACTTCTTTCTGAGCTAAGTTGGCTGCCATGGAGAAGGTGTATAAACTTGTCTACAGTCAAGGAGCCTCCTGAGGACAAAATCTCCAGATCCCAGCCCTTTTTCTCTGATATTCTAAGACAGAAAATATCGAGGATCATTGACAGGAAAGAATACCAAAGGCCCCAAAGGAAACTCTATGAGAGAGCAGTCTGAACTGGACAGCAGGGGTGTAGGGGTGGGGAGATTTCATGGAGGTTATAGGGCAGTTAGTGACGGTCACAGGAGGACATAACAGAAGGCCCAGGATGGGCATCCACAAATAAATATGAGTTGACTGTATTCAGCTATGTTCTGTTAAAGGTGGCTAAGACTGCTAAGACTGATCTGCTCCCATAAAGATTATGGCCTTGAGAACTCTATGGGGCAGTTCTACTCTGTCACATGGGGTCACTGGGAGTCGAAAATTGACTCCACAGCACCTAACAACAAGACTCTTATTAAGGTGAAGGTGTTCAGAAGAGTCTTGTTATGGTGATGAGCCCCTCCCTTGTGTCACACCTGCGAGGGAATATAAAGGGTCAGTGTACAATAAGGAAAGGCCAGCTTTCAACAGCAACAGTATAACCATTTGCCATCCAGTCAACTCTTACTCATGACGACTCCATGTGGTACAGAGTAGAAATGTGCTCCATAGGGTTTTCAAGGCCGTGAGCTTTTGGAAGCAGATCGCCAGGGCTTTCTTCCAAGGCACATTTAGGTCTGCTTGAACTGCCAACTTTCGTGTTAGTAGTAGAGCACTTAACCATTTGTACCACCCAGGGACTACTAGCAACACTAGGTATGGCAAATCAGACGTTCCCTTCCCTCTCTCTCTGCCTGGTATCTCCAGCAGGATTGACTCCCACTGAACTGAGTGAGTCTGAGGTTCTTCGACAACTCAAGACAAAAGGAGGAGGCTTTGGATGGAAACACCGGGCTTTTTTTTTTTTGTAATAAGGGTCTTGTCTTAGGTATCTAGTGCTACTATAACAGAAATAACGCAAGTGGGTGCCTTTAACAGAAATTTATTTTCTCACAGCTTAGGAGGCTGAAGTCCGAATTCAGGGCACCAGCTCTAGGGGAAGGCTTTCTCTCTCTGTTGGCTCTGGGGGAAGGTCTTTGTTTCTGCTCAGCTTCTTCTTTGGCAGTCTTCATGGGGCTTGGCACCTATCTTTCTCCATCTCCAAGTGCGTGCTGTGCCTAATCTGTTCTTTTTATATCTCAAAGCTGATTGGCTTAAAGCACGTCCTACACTGATATGGCTTCTTAACATAACAAAGAAAACCCATATCCAAATGGGATTATAACCACAAGTACAGGAGTTAGGATTTCCAACACATATTTCTGGGGGACACAATTCAGTCCATAACCAGCATATAGGTGCTTCAGCAAAGAATTGGAAAAATTAGAGACCTGGCTGTACGAGGACGCCAAGGTGTTGTTTGAAGCAAGTCAAACTAGTTACTTGGTCTAGTTTGCCTTATTTAGAGTCCCAAGAAAAGAAATTTCATTTTCTTCCTTTAGTCAGCTGCCCTCTTCGTGCATATGGCCCTGAGATGAAGCTGTGATCATTCTCAAGTGCTCTGCCTTCGGAGAATCAGTGTTGTTCAGGCCTCTTCTCTTCCCCATAGGCCCTGCTGACAGGAATATGCATTTGGCAGCCATGTTTTGTACCATGTTACTCAGCTTCTTCACTCTGGTGATCACTGATTGGACCAGGATTCTAAGGCAGCCTGACCCAAAGCAGCCAGTCCATGAGCTATCCAGTGAACTATATTACCTGGTGCTAAGAGATGACTTGTGGAACTCTGGTGGCACAGTGGTTAACAGCTTGGCTGCTAACCAAAAGGTTGGCTGTTCAAATCCACCAGCTGTTCCTTGGAAATCCTATGGGACAGTTCTACTCTGTCCTATAGGGTGGCTTCATGGCAATGGATTTTTATTTTTTTTAAGAGATGACTTGTAGGTCAAATCCCTGCTCTTAAACATTTAACTAAGATACACAGAGAATGAGATGTGAAGAAACTGGAACCCTCAAGCACTGCTGGTGGGAATGTAAAATGGTACAGCTTCTCAGTAGTGTCACTAGGGGGATGTGGGAGGTGCGGACTGTACTATGTGACACTGTCACAGGGGGTGACACCAAAATGACTCTATAAAATTTTTGTGCAGCGTTCCAGCAGAAATTTATTATTTTTTATAAAAATATCCCTGTAGTTAGTTATAGCAACAACAAAAAAATATTTGTAAGCCCAGCTTACATGGGTCAATATACCTACAAGGCTAAAATTCTATGCTAATTTACTTTTTGAATCTTCTAAGGCAGTCTGGTCAGAGCTGTCATTATTACTCAATTACAATGACGCTTCAAATCACGTGGTTTCATCTACACGCGATACAAGTGTGCACTGGTGTTTTCATTGCTGCCATTGTTTCTATAATCTCTGATTTTGTCAATTTTTCTAATGTTCTAGCTACAATATTGTGGTAGTTAGCATGGGGGGGTGACACCATTGCAGCTTCTTTAAAAAACAGTCTGGCATTTCCTCAAAAGATTAAACATAGAGTTACCTAGATACGATCCAGCAACTCCACTCAAAAACTTGTACATAAATGTTTATAACAGCATTATTCATAATAGCCAAGAAATGGAACAACCCAAATGTCCATCAACTAATGAGTGGATAAATAAAATGTGGTGTATCCATATAATGGAATATTATTTGGCACTAAAAAGGAATGAAGTATTGATAAATGCTATAACATCAGTAAACCTTGAAATCACCATGCCAATCACAAAAGGCTACGTACTGAATTATTCCATTTGTATGAAATGTCTAGAATAGGCAAATCCATAGAGACAGAAATCAGATTAGTGGTTGCCTAGGGCTGGGAGTGGGGAAAAAAACCCCAGAAACAAACCCATTGCTGTTGAATTGATGCCGACTCATAGTGACCCTATGGGACAGAGTAGAACTTTCCCTATAGGGTTTCCAAGGAGCGGGTTTGAACTGCCAACCTTTTGGTTAGCAGCCAAATGCTTAACTACTGTGCCACTTATGGGGAGTGAATACTAACGGGTATAGGGTTTCTTTTGGGATGATGAAAATGTTCTAAAATTGATTGTGGTGATGGTCACACAACTCTGTGAATATACTAAAAACCATTGAATTATATACTCCAAATAGGTGAATTGTATGGCATGTGAATTATATTTCAATAAAGCTGTTGTAAAAAAAAAATTGTATGTAGAAAATGAGACAGCAGTGGCAGAGGAAGCTAAAAAAAAAAACCCAAACCCGTCACCATCGAGTTGATTCCAACTCATAGCGACCCTATAGGACAAAGCAGAACTGCTCCATAGGGTTTCCAGCAAGCACCTGGTAGATTCAAACTGCCAACCTTTTGGTCAGCAGCCATAGCTCTTAACCACTACACCACCAAGGTTTCCAGAGGAAGCTGAGAGGTTCAGATACAAAGAGACCTGTATAAACCAAAGTTATGAGTATATAGAAGCTGTATCTCTAGGTAGAGATTAATGAAGGAGGTGGGTAGGTGAGTGATAAGAGTCTTCTAAAGCCGTGTGATTTCAGCTGCGTGATTTCACTGCTACCAATGCAGTTACTACAATCTCTGAAGACTCTTCTACAACCATCTAGAACTCTCTGCTTCACACAGCTGCCAGTCAGCTGAAGCACATTTTTGTCCCCCAGAATGCAAGAAATTAGCCCTGACAGCCTTCTAACTTGCATTAACGCCACTGTCATGGATTGAATTGTGTCCCCTCAAAATATCTGTCACTTGGCTGGGTCATGATTCCCAGTGTTGTATGACTGTGTACTATTTTGTAATCTGATGTGGTTTCCTTATGTGCTGTAAACTCTATCACTGTGATGTAATGAGATAGATTAGTGGCAGTTATATTGATGAGATCTACAAGATTAGATAGTGTCTTAAGCCAATCTCTTTTAAGATATGAAAGAGAGAAGCAAGCAGTAAGACATGGGGACCTCATACCACCAAGAAAGCAGTGCCGGGAGCAGAGTGCGTCCTTTGGACCTGAGGTTCCTGTGCTGAGACACTCCTAGACCAAGGGAAGATTGATGAGGAGGCTGACAGAGAGAGGAAGCCTTCCTCTGGAGCTGACGCCCTGAATCTGGAGTTTTAGCCTACTTTACTGTGAGGAAATAAATTTCTCTTTGTTAAAGCCATCCACTTGTGGTATTTCTGTTATAGCAGCACTAGATGACTAAGACAGCCACTATTTACTTTTTTCTCACACTGCAGTGGTCATTGAAAGCTAAGCCGTTCTAAGAATCTATAGCTCTTAATAGACATTCCTGGAGATTGTCTGCTCAATTTCCACTTGACTGATTCCCGACCTAGTCCTTTTTGCCGGAAGTTTGTCTAGGCATGGCTAAGTGGTATTCTGTTACACCCTTCCTGTGTCAGCAGGAGAATGGTAGGAAGGAACATGGGCATCTAGAGTTTTGTGAGGCTGGGCACTTATACTTTTGAGATACTAGGGCAGGAGCTGGCTCCTTCATCTGTTCATCCAGCCCAACACCCTACCATCTAGGCTTGATTTGCTTAAATGTTATTTAGAAATATATAAAGGGGCATATATTTTGTACTTGGCTTTAGAATTGGACTGGCTCCCTTAATCATTACTCTTCCATATACACAAGGAGCTCTGCTGGAGCAGTGGTTAAGAGCTCAGCTGCTAATCAAAAGGTCAGAGGTTCAAGCCCATTGGCCACTTTGCAGGAGAAAGATGTGGCTGTCTGCTTCCATAAAGATTATAGCCTTGGAAACCCTATGGTGTAGTTTTTCTCTGTCCTACAGGGTTGCTATGAGTTGGAATTGACTCCACGGCAATGGCTCTGGTCCATATACATAATCTTGAAGGACCATTATGGGTGACTTCCATGGTAAGGCACCAACTGCCAGGGGCATTAAGGGCCAGTTTGCTCTTACAGCCCTATTTCTATATTCCCTTGTGTTTACCAACAGCAGTTTCAGCTCCTGGAAACCATGCTGCCTCCTGGTCGCCCTTTGCCATTCTCTCTGAAGGCCCCGTCTCAGGGCATTTGGAATGGCCAGTGGTTGCCAACTTGAGTGCTTCCCTGATGACATCATATGTCCTGATTTTTATGTCTTGGTCATTGGTGGAGAGAGGAGAAAATTCAGGAAGAGCTGGTGACTCAGTTCCATGGCAGATCCTAGGCCACCCTAGAGCCACAGCTCTTGCTCCCCTGAGACCTGGCCTGAGTGTTTCCTGGGTTCCAGGGCTCAGAGATCTTTGCAATAAACCCATTGCTTGAGGAACTTTAAGTGAGCCCTGTTCCCTGTTCCTTACAACCACAAAATCTGCCTGGAACACATTGTAAAAAGATTTCATCCAGACTTGAGTGAGGAGGTTGCAGAGATGAGTAGGGGTGGCAGGAGAGAAGAAACTGGAGTGGTGTCTGATTACACCTCCCCTGGACTCTGCCCAGATACCATCTTGAGGTTGGATAGAAGGACCAACACCCTGGACCTATTTCTTAGCCCTTTTCTCCTTGTCGTTGTGGCTGGTATGAAGGGAGGAATGGTGGTAACAATACACCCTGTTATTGACTGTCTTGGGCAAGCTGTCCTCAACATTATGTGGGTTACTTTATAAAAAGTTAAAACCAAAAACCAAAACCATTGCCGTCAGGTCGATTTCAACTCATAGTGACCCTACAGGGCAGAGTTGAATCACCTCATAGGGTTTCCAAGGCTGTAAATCTTTATGGAAGCAGTCTGCCACATCTTTCTCTGATGGAGTGGCTGGTGGGTTTGAACCACCGACCTTTCAGTTAGCCATTGAGCTGCTTAATCACTGTGCCACCAGGGCTCTTAGGTGTCTTATTTTCACTGTTTAACTAAAGGAAACACCAAGGCTCAGAGAGGTTAAGAACCTGCCTAAGATTGCACAGTTTTTGAGTGAAGAAGCTGGGATTGAACCCAGCCTATCTGACTCTAGAGCAGACTCTCAACCACCACCCTTAAAATACCAGAGCTGAACAAACAGCACAGGCTAGTAAAAAGGCAACGGGTGAGTCTGTATGTGAGTTTTGTTTACACCAGGGGATGCTGGAGGCAACCAACTGACTTCTGTAGAAAAGTGGAGTCAGGAGTGAGGGGCCTTGAATGTCAGGCCAACTCTGAACCAGATGTAACAGGTGCTATTGGTGATCACTGAGTGACAGGATGAAAGCCTTGGGTGGGGGTGGCCAAATGAGAAAAGATGTTAGCATGACAGAGAAAGAGCAGGGAGACAAGCTCCTCCTCTCAGTGGTCGCTATCTCTCCCGTTCATTGACTCCACCCCAAGCTGGGTGCAGTGAATCAGAGAAGTCCAAGCCACAATCCCGGCCCTTGGACACTTCCAGGGGTAGAGAAAGACAAGAGGAACTGGAGACAGAGTAAAATATTTACAGCACAGTGGGATTTGGAGCTTGCTAGTTGGCAGCCTTAAGGCCAAATCTGGCCTGCAGATGGGTTTTGTTGAGCCCGCCTGGGTTTTTAGAAACATTTAAAAATATTTAAAAAATTGAGAGACTTTACATAAACAGATTTCTGGCCTTTCTTGAAAAATGGACACCAGATCCATGTCTCCATGTGACAACCACTGGCTGGGGCTGAGCAGTAGCTGCCCCTCAGGGGGTGCGCGCTCTCCAGATTGCCCGTCTGCCCCCGCCCCATCCCCCACTCAGAACAGCTGGCTCTGCCACTCTCCACCTGGCTGGTCTCCGTGGGTGCTCGAGACTTGTGCTGTGACAGAGCTGACTGGGTGCTGGGGACCCTGGAATTTGAATTCTTAGTTCCTGGAGGCTATCAAGTGAATGTTCACCTTCCTGTAAGCAACTGAGCTTTTAAATTTGGTGCTCAGGAGAAAGAGGGGACCAGAAACATAGAGGTAGTGGTGAAGGGGACTGGAGTGACAAAGGAAGTGGTGGCCCAGTGAGGAGTGGGGAGAGGAAGGCAGTTTGGGGACCTCACTGTGTAA
This sequence comes from Trichechus manatus latirostris, assembly GCF_000243295.1. Taxonomy (NCBI): domain Eukaryota; kingdom Metazoa; phylum Chordata; class Mammalia; order Sirenia; family Trichechidae; genus Trichechus; species Trichechus manatus. The sequence continues at coordinate 10,069,277 of NW_004443967.1, read as the reverse complement.
GAGGGGGCAGGGAAGAGGGTGAGTCAGGGCAGCCTGACCGGGGGGTCAAGAAGGTCAAGAAGACATCGTGGTAATGGCGGCGATGAGGTCAGGTGGGAGCATGTGCCCACAGGAGTGGTTTCACGTGGGGTAGGGGGGTAAGGGAGCAGATCAAAGCGGGCACAGCTGTAAATGGGAGGCCAGGCGGTGACTTTGATGGCTCTTTCAAGATACTTGAGAATGAAGGGGGGGGGGTAAACTGAGGAAGAAGCAGGAAATGTTTCTTGTTGTTTTGTGCTATTTGTCGGCTAAGGAGAAGGAAGGAGCCAGCTGAGAGAGAGACATGAAGTGAAAGAAAAAAAAAAGAGCTGTTGTCTAGTCGCCTCTGACTCCCAATGACCCCATGTGTGTCAGAGTAGAACTATGCCCCATAGGGGTTTCCATGGCTGATTTTTCACAAGTAGATCACCAGGCCTTTCTTCAGAGGCGCCTCTGGGTGGACTTGAACCTCCAGCCTTCAGGTAGCACGTTAGCTGTTTGTGCCACCCAGTGACTCCGGAAGAGAACAAGGGACAGGCCAGCAGCAGGATTTCTCTTTGAACTAGAGGAGATCATCTTCCTCATTAACAGGGCTGTGGGAGAAGGTGCGGCCTCCACAGCAGGCAACTCCGGGCATCAGGAGAAAGCTCTGCGAGACTGGACCGGGGTGGGGGGGTGGGGAAGGAGGTTCCTAGGAAAGGCTCCCTCTGCCTGGAATGCTTTTTCGAACCCTCCACACATCTTTCCGGCCAGCTTCCAGTTCCACCTGCTGGCTTCTCTCCTGTGGCCCTGGTCCCTCCTCGTCCTGCTCAGCACCCTTCCCTGGGACTGAGGCAGCTCCTCCTGGTCTGCACTGGTTCCTGCGGGCAGTGCTGGGTACCAGGTGGCTCAGACTACCAGGAGAGCAGGGCTGCACACACACACACACACACACAAACTGGAGGAATTTGACTTCTAGTGTTTTTTAAAACAACAAGGCATAACCCAGGAATTTCAGATCTCTTATACTTCTTTCGTGGCTTAGTCTTTTTTTTTTTTTTTTTTAATACTTGGCTTCACTGAAGGCACAAAATATATTTAGAATTTTCTTTAATAGACATGTCAAAGTTTTGGTTTCTACAGTCAGTTCTTTAATCCACGTGGAATTTGTTTTTATATATGATGTGATGTTTAGTATCGTTTTTATTTTGGATTTCAGATGGGGAGGGACCATAATCTTTTCCATGTTTATCCTACTGCCGTCGAATCAATTCCGACTCATAATGAGGGACCCTATAGGACAGAGTAGAATTTCCCCATAGGGTTTCCAAGGCTGTAATCTTGATGGAAGCAGACTGCCACATCTTTCTCCCACAGAGCAGCTGGTGGCTTTGAACCTCCGACCTTTCTGTTAGCAGCTGAGCGTGCTTAATCACTGTGCCACCAGGGCGCCTCTTTTCCATGCTTAGGGCCTCCAAAGGCTTGATCCAGCCCTGGCAGGGGCCCAGGCTCCTCTCACCCCTCTGTGCTTAAATGTCTCGGCGCCCAGCGGATGTGGTGGCTTAGGCCGAGGAGAGGGGAGCGCTACTCAGGAAGGGCACACCAAATCACAAAGGGTGTGCACGCCAGCTCGAGCTGGTTTTGTGCCGCCTCAAAGTGCAGAACATGCTGCAACACGGTCAGAAAGGTATTTGCCCAAGCGACTCAGACATGTTCCAGCGTTTTCCCACAGGCTGCTGCACATCCCAAAATAACTGCGGCTCTGGATCCTGTCCGTTGGCATACGATTACATTTGTATAATGTTACAGGACAGTGGACAGACCGCCACCTTCACACAGGAGCCTGCAGGAACGCACAGCCCATAATGGAGCTCCGTGCTGGGCTTCAGGGCTGGGCTGGTGACAGAGAAACACCAAGGGCAGAGGCCAGAAAAGTAAGAAGTGTGGACTTACGGGAATCACCCAGAACACCAACAGGGGCCTTGGTCAACGCCCACCTTGTATAGATGGGGCCCAGAGAGAGGGAATCACTTGCCCCAAATTACATGTCTGGGGATTACAGGGGAAAATCGGTGGGAGAGTTGGGCTCTAAACTCTCGTAACTGATGGCGGGCGATGTTTATTTCTGAAGAAACATCAATTCAGCCCTAGAGTCATCAGGTCTTAACTCAAGGGGGCTTTCCAGGTCTCCTGGCCACCCGGGCTGCTTTATGTGCCCAGGTCTGGACAACACTGTGGGGATAAGGAGGGGTCAGAGCGGACCTGTCTTCAGAGGACCGAGTCTTGTTGAAGAAATGATTAAAGACCTTAAAACATCTAGAAATCAACTGGGCGCTGGAAGTAGACAGAGGGAGATGGGAGTTTGGGAAAGCCTGTGAGCGAGCATCCTGTCCAGGTGGGGAAGGTGTCACAAAAAGGTGGGCCTCAGGGTGGGCAAGACCTGGACAGTTGGGTAAAGACGGCAAGTACAGACATCAGAGGTTAAGAATGGGGCCACAAAGGGGAGAGGAAGGCAGGGAGAGGTTTCCAACCTCACCCAGGGATCTAGACGGTGTGTGAAGGCTACACGTAGCTTCCAGCGTAGACGCCATCACTCACTAGCTCCAAGTCACTGACTTCATGTGGGAAACGGGAATAATCTCATAGGATTCTGGTGCAATATATAAACAACAAAGGCTCTCTAAGCTGGGACGAGGTGAGGTAAGGTCCTTGCCCTTGTGGCCATCCCAGTCCACTTGGTACTAAAGAAGATGGTGCACAGTGGTGACACTAACGTGGCCTTTGATGGCTCACGGACCTGGACTCAAATCCTGTCTCTGCTCCTGGTTTTAAGAGTGAGCAAGTCATTTCCCATGTCCTCAAATGTAAACCAGGATGCTAATAAGAGCCAACTTTTGTCACATGCCAGGCACTACTTTCAGTGCCTCACCTGCCTGCAATCATTTCATATTTTTTCTCCAGGGAGGGAAAAAGACTATGTAACTTGTCCAGTGCCACAAAGCTATCGTGGTGAAGCTGGATTTGAACCCAGGTGTGATTCAAGTCTGTGCTCTAAATATGATATTCTCCAGAGGGTATTGGGATGATTAGAAAGCCAAAACCCTCAGCTATTTGGCAGATACTCAATAGACATGTCCCCTGACTCCTGCACGGGGTCAAGGTAGTTGTGTTAGCAAGAACTTGCAGCCGGCTCAGTGCCAACCTCTTGCCCCCGTGCAAGGCCCAGGGGCCACCAACAGACAGGCCAAGTAATTCCTGTTCTGATGTCCATGTCTCATGTAATTTGATGACTGAAAACACTCTTTAACTACATGAAACAGCTACTTATTGATGATGCTGAGTGATAAAAAATGTCAATTCAGTAACCACTGAAGGAGCCTTAATGTTGTTTTCAGGCCATGAAGAATAGACACCCAAATCCCAAAGAGAAATGGTCACATTCTTTATCTACTGTTCATTTTAAAAATAGTACGGTAGCTTTTTCCCATTTACATGTTTGAGTTTCTAGAATCAGTGGCATGTCTTTAGCAGTCAGCTTGTACTCCCCAAATGAGTTCACCCAGGAATGATGCTGGCGCACTCCCATCTGAATGACGTCAACGTTTCTCAGCAAGCTAAGGGTGGCAAGTACACCAGTGTGTATTTTTGTGCGGCATCGTCAGGCACCAACATTAAACTCAATACAGTCATGAGAATTCAGCTCAGTACTCTTAAGTTAGGATGCTCACTGGAAGTTCCAAGGTCTCAGGCCCGTCTTACACTTCCTTTCATTTTCAGATTTGTCAAGTGGTTAAAGAAAATCTAGCACCTCTCCAAATTCTAGGGCTGTGGTCCTTCTCAAGCTTTTAAAAAGCAGTGGCCAAGAAGAAGGATCTTCTTTTACCCAGTGGCTTCTGTGTGCAGCTGGTCCCTAACCCGAGTGGCTTCTAGGAACCCGATCTGAGAAGATAACCTGGTGCTGCTGGTCTGGTGACTCAGGTGTCAATAAAGATGATCCAAGACTCCCACAGAGCCCTGGGCAATTCCGGGAACTCACTTCCCTGGGCACTTTTGAACAATCTTAGCCCCTTGGTGTAGCCTGAGGGTGGGCCGAGGCTGGGTGGGCAGAGATGCTGCCCAAGTGGCTTGGTGGCCACTGGGTGGGGCAGTCTGGAAGGGTGTGGTGGGCACAGTGCTGTCACCTGAGTTCACAGGCCCAGGTTCCAAGCGGAACCTGAGACAGAAAAATGACTGAGACCCGTTCTCTCCGGAACAGGGCCAGTAGAGACGCTGGGAATCCCAAGGCAGGCTTGTCAACATGCCTACCATTTATTCTGACTGAGACCAGTGACAGACAACCCGGAAGCCACCAAGAATACGTTCAGTTATGTTAATACTTTATTTTTCTTTTTTCGAATGTAGAATTAAAGTCATCCAACATACAGATATTCCTATGGTTCCTTAAACATTCTCTTCTATCTAAAGTCAGGTCTATGAACTATGAGATGAAGAAAATCATCCCACTCAAATGGCAACATTTCTGAAGAATGGATTTGGTACCTAATGGGAAGGGAAAATTGACTCCCATCCACTCTTAAAAACACTCCTTCAGTCCAGAGCTACAGAAGACAGCTCACAGCTATGGCTAACATGTGGTGCTAATGTACAGAGAGAGCCCCAAACAACAAGTGATGATGGGGTTAAGCTTTGAAACAACAAGCAACTTCCTTTGTACAGAATAAGGATAGAGAAGCAAAGCGTAATTTTCCTCTTAGCCCTTTTATTAGTGTGCTTGCCTCCACCCACGTTGTTACTGCGTACCAAGCGGCTACAAAGAATAAAAACCAACTGATCTCAAGTCCTGAAACTCATGCAACTTAAAGCTCCCTAAGCACACAATTCCAAGTCTTTGGGCCTGATTTTATTTAGCGGGGACTACGGTGCTGCTGGGTTACCAGCTGTTTCTGTCGTGCTGGCGGGGTCTGGAGCTGCTGCTTCTTTGGCTTCTGGCTGCTGTGTTTCAGTTTGGGGCTCGCCTTCATTTCCGGCACTTTTCTTGTCTGTGGCCATGGTACCCATCTCCATGATTTCCTGCAGCGGCCGATCGCCTTCAAGGGAGCTGGGCTGGAGTTCATAAACCTGCACCTGACCTGGGACATCTATGGCTTTCTGTTCAAGTTTTTCCAGGATGGTCTGAACCTTCCTGACGCCGTCTCTCCTGGCCTGGCGCACATCAGCTCGTCCTTCAGGATCCACAGAATCCAGGGCCAGTAGTTCTTTGGTCAAATACTCTTCTATCATCAGGTACTTTTTGTCAGTCTTCTTGCCTTCGAAGTTGTCTACAGCTTGCTCCAGCCCCTGAACCTTCTCCAGGATGGCTTCTACTTTCAGCACACCTGGATGTTTTGGGGGCGGCTCGGCGTCTCCTGCTTTTGTGGGTACAGCTTCTGTCGGGGCAGGACTAGGGGCTGCCTTCTCTTCTGCAGCCACATCCTTAGGGGCCGAGGGGACAGCAGAAGGGCCAGGGCTGGGAGGACAAGGAACTGGAGCAGAGAGAGAGGCAACCTTGACTTCCACCTTCTCCGAGGGTGGTGGGGGCTTCTGGGAAACAGGCTTAGCATCCGCCTCCTTCACGATCACCTGAATTGGGATGTGCCCTGGAGCGAGATCTGGTCCAGCGGCGCCTGGCTTACTTTCTGGTTTGTTTTCAGGTGGGGGAATAGGGAAAGATTCTCGATGGGCCACTGGCTGCTGAGAAGGACAAAGGACACAGAGATGTGTTTTAATAACTCGGAGTCAGAGGCAGCTGTTTACACCTAGTACCGGTGAGAAACAAAACTGACAATTTTTTTTTTTTTTTAAAGTTTAACAGTATCAAAGAGATTTTCTAAGTCAGGTAATAATTTTATAAAATAAAAAAATGATATTAACCATGTATGTGTCTAAACTACCGTTATGCTTCCATTTATGACCTCGGTCTGTTACCTCTCATGGAATTTCTCTGTAGAAAGTATTCTTACAGCAACAAAAGAACACCAACACAATTCTCAAAAATGAAAATTCCAAAACCTCATGCCGATGCGGAGCTAGTTGAGTCCTCACAGCCTCAGACAAAGTACTGGGGGATTCCTACTCTCAGGTAAGGAGCTATGGAGCACGTGCCACTTGTTCCCCTTCTTTGCCCGTGGGGACCATCTCTGTGCAGGGTATAACCTTCTTATCTCCTGTTTCATCAAAGGCATCATCTTTTTAAACCTATGATTTTTTTAATGAAGTTCCTAGGTGGCACAAACTTTGCTTAAGCGCTCCACTACCAGCCAAAAGGTTGGCAGTTTGAATCCACCCAGAGGCGCCTCAGAAGACAGGCCTGGTAATGTCTCTGAAAGGTCACAGCCTTGAAAACTGTGAAGCACGGTTCTACCCTGCACACATGGGGCCGCCATGAGTCAGAATCAACTCGACAACAAGTAGCAGCAGCATGGTTTTTTTTAAACCTGTGACAGCCTCGTGGTTTCTGCCCAGACTGATGTATTTTCCAAGAATGAGCAAGATGCTCAAAATAGTTAACCCTCTAAGAACTCTGCTTCAGCACATCTGTGCCAGAGCTAATGCTCAGCTATGATGTAGCATCTTTGCGCCGACTTCCTGGTGCAGGCCGAGATTCTTTGATAGGACTGTAAGCTAGGGCCACGTATTCTTAAATGAACTGTGCTTAAAACAGAGTGATCTTGGCTCTTTGAGCATATATGCGCACATCTAAAAAGCCTTCAAACATCTCAGACACCCTAATTTCATCAACTGGGAAGTAAGAGTTAGACTATGTCACTTCTAAAACATTCCCCACTTAAAATACTACATTCTTCTATGACGTTTAGTTAGGTCAAATCCTTGCAAGCCTGCAAAAAGGGATCTTTGAATAGGCTATGAACGGAGGGCACGATGGACCATGTAAAGGGGGTGAAAGTAAGATGAAGTACTGTTTCCCCAGTTACGTGGGCAAATTTTGGGGGCTCTATAAACGGCTGATTCTTTCCCAGGATTACTGAGACCAAGCACGGATCTGGTGTGACACTTTGCTGACTCAGCACCAGCCACCTCCATCAAGTCTCCTTGGCCAGCCCAGATGTCCTCAACATTGGCCCTTACCACTCATAAACAAATCACACACCCCTCTTTGGGTTTTAAAAACAATGGCTGCAGAAGAACTGACTTTGGAAATCCTTATGAGAGGGTATACTATGGTCTGTACTCTTAAAAAAGTCAAGGTCATAGAGCAAAGAAAGGCCGAGCAACTGTTCCAGGTTAAAGGAGACTAAAGTGAAATGACATCCACATGTGGTGCTTGTGATCCCGGATTAGATCCTGGAATGGGGGTCGCGGGGATTGCTGTAAAGGAGATCTGAATATGGACTGTGCGGTTTAACAGTATGGTACTAATGGTAAATTTCTTGAATCTGATTATTCTCCTGTGGTTATGAATGACAATGTTTTCTTCTTAGGAAATACTTGCTGAACTATTTAGAGTCAAGGGGTATGATATCTGTAACTCTCAAACTGTGTATAAACCAAACAAAAACCAAACCCTTTGCCGCTGAGTCGATTTCAACTCATAGCGACCCTATAGGACAGAGCAGAACTGCCCCACAGGGTTTCCAAGGAGCACCTGGTGGATTCAGACTGCCGACTTTTTGGTTAGCAGACGCAGGTCTTAACCACTACACCACCAGGGTTTCCCAAAACTGTGTATATATGTATAAAAGAGTGAGAGAAGAAATGACAAAGCAATATAGAAAAATGTTAACCAACAGTGAATCTGGCTGAAGGGGATATGGGACTTTGCACGATTCTTCCAACTCCAGTTTCTGGAGTTTTGGAGGGCCCTGAAAGGCAGGCAGGGTGGGCAATAAGGAGCCCTAGGTCTCAAGTGTGTGAGTGACAGCTGAGGCTTGCCAGCTGTTGTCCATTTGGTGGCTGGAGGTCTGGCCCTAAGGCATCAAGTGAGAAAGGATCAGCCAGGCAAAAGCTGCAGAAAGTGCTGAGGTCTCACAGCCCTTGTCCTACGTTTCTGAGGGTGACCAGCAGTTTCTGGACTCTTATCTCCGGCAGTTCTGACGGGGGACCCAGGGCACCTGCTGAGAGCTCTCAGCCCCAGCAGAGATGGCCGTCTTGGCACGTCTGCTGACGACTAGCTTTCCATACCTGAGGCCTGTCGACGACAGAGTGCACCCGGACAGGCGAGGGCGAGTGCACTGGGGTGCTACTTCTGGCTGGTGAGCCCTCGCGGCTTGATGCACCCCGGGCGGGGGATCTGAACGGGGACACTGCCCGCAGGGGCCGGGGCTCCCAGTCGTCCCCCTGGATCTTGTGGAACACAGGCTGGTGGGTCTGGTATTCGCCCTGTTGAGCCGGGTAGTGGGTCTTCTGGGCTTGGTGGAGGGAGGGTTGGGCTGTGGGCCGGGCAACGTTCTGCTCGTGGATCACAGGGATGGGAATGTAGCCCCGGGGCAGTTGGTGACTGCCCAGGCTGCTCCTGCTGGAGGATGAGGGCAGGCTGGCCGAGGAGGATGAGGACGAGCAGTCCGAGGCCGCTGGAGACTGGGATTGCTGCAAGATAGAAAGGGAGAGGCCATGGCCCCATGAGCAGTGCCCCTGCCATGTGCTCCGACCACAGACAGGGGCTTCTGTTTGTATCTGCTCATGGTAAGAGGGCATGGCCCCATGAACAGTGGCCCTGCCCTGCATCCTGACCACAGACGGGGGTCTTCCATATGTATTTGCTCATGGCAACACATTTCATAAGCCCTGCCACCTGTACACATGTTAGTTTTCAGAATGTTACGACTGGAAGTTCTGGAGTCAAGAGGCCTGGATTCAAGTTCTTAGTAGCTTCCTGAGCCTCAGCTTTCTCATCAGGAAAATGCGGGAAAGAGTCCCTCCCACCCCTCCAGGGCTGTTCTGAAGATGAACAGTCTGTGCACATGCCTTAGTTCAGGTCCTGACGCATTTCATGATGGCATTTCCTGCCGTCTCTCCTGACCCACCTCTGCTAGCCCACAGAGAATGCCACTGAGCCCCTGGAAGCTGCAGCCCGTGTGGCCCAGGGCAGGCCTTCCCCTCTGGACGACTTTCTCTCCACCTAGAAGCCGAGGAGGGGGCTTCCCTGGCTGGCTTCAAAGGGCCCTGCTAGCTTAAATATGCTCAAATTTCTCTGATGTATCACTGACTGATGTGTCATTTTTGATTTTTACAATAAAAACATTACAAATATAGGTACTGCTTCTCCAAGAAAGGAGTGTCTGGGTGGTGCAAATGCGCTTGGCTGCTAAACCGGAAGTTTGGAGGTTCAAGTCCACCTAGAGGCACCTTGGAAGAAAGGCCTGGTGATCTACTTCTGAAAAATCAGCCACTGAAAATCCTATGGAGCACAGTTCCACTCTGAAACACATGGGGTCGCCGTGAATCAGAGTTGACTCCATGGCAAGTGGTGGGCACTGGTTCTCTCATACGGGAAAGAGCCCCCACTGCCGGTAGCCTGTGTTACCGTAATTTTTCACACCCAAGCAGGCACTGAAGCTATACAGATACACTAGTGCCCGCATCCATCAACCCGCCACGAGGCGCTTGGCTTCAGGCTTCAAATCCCATCTTAAAGCAGCTGCCTTCCTGCCTCTCGATTTTGGGTTTCCTTGTAAGCTGTGGGTCACTGTGAGGAACTTGAGGGCAACCATGTGTCTCGTTTTTATATCAATGTAGTTCCAAGCAGTTAACACTCATCCACATGTACTAAGATGAACGAAATAATAATACACAGCTGTCTCCGTTTTTCTGGAAGTAGAAAGCCCGGCATGAACAAGGAGCAACGGAGAAGGAGCCAGAGGCCAGGCTTCCAGTCCTCCCACTCTCACCTCTTCGCATCTGGACCAAGAAACTTACCCTCTGAGCCCCAGTGCCTTTAATTACAAAGAGGCCATGTGACTCCCATCCCGCCAGCTGAAAAGCACACCTGTGAAACGCTGGGGGGACAACACAGGGCTGTTGAGTGTCTTTGCCGAGTGATGTCTGATGCCACAGGCCCGGCCCAGACCCCCTGCGTTTCACAAGTGCCCGGCTGGGGTATTGCACGAGGGCCAGGGCCCAGGCTCAGAGGCAGGCAGCTCACGCTCCCAGGCCACCCTGCAGAGGCCCGCGAGCCAGGCCTCTCCTTACCTCAGGTCTGTGGGCGGCTAGGGGCTGGGCTGCCACAGCTGCTGCTGCCTGTCCAGACTGTTTATCTGGCTGGGCGGCTTCCACTACACCCCGCAGAGGGGACTGCGACCTCTGAGGAGCCGTGGCCGCTGCTGCCTCGGTTCGGAAACGCTGCGGCCCAGGCTGGGGATAGGTGCGGAAAGGGTGCCGGCTCTCCGCGCCTTCGTGGACGACAGGGATAGGAATGTAGCCGGGTCGGAGCTGGGGGTACACAGGGTGGCCTTCCTTAACGGGCAGCAGCCTGGAGCCTTCCCGGGAAGGGCCATTTGCAGAGGCCGGAGTTCCCTAAAATAAAGAGAGAAGCACAGACCGTTTAGGAACTGGGAAGGAAACCCCCCGAAGAGGAAGCAGAGCGTGGTGCTGAGCGCTCTGACCTTCCACAGAGGGATCTGGTTCCCAGGGGTCAGCCAGGACACCTGCGCCCAGGGAGCCTGGCTGCCCCACAGCCCCTAACGCCCCCTGCCCTACAGAGGCTGCTTCAGGACCAGTAGTTTAAGGACCAGGGGCATCGAGAGCAAGCAGGCTGTGCCAAGCTATCTGTTGAGCACAAGGGCAGTCCCAGTTTCCCAAACTGGTAAGACAGGTTTCTCTTCTGGGTGACCTTCGGGCGGCAGTACATGTAGCAGAGCCGCTAACAGAAGCGAGGACGAGGCAGTACTCCTCTGTCCTAGGGGAGCAACCCAGCTGCACACCACCACCACCAAACCACATTACAGCAAGCTTCTCTGCTTCCAGATAAGGTCCGCAAGCTTCCTGACAACGGTGTGTGTGTACCGGACCCAAACACAGAACACAGTTTGGAAATCCTGGCAGAGAAGGGGTGGGGTGGGGGGCAGGCTACCCCTAAGGAATAGTTCCAGAACAAGCTACAAGAAAGGGAGACACAGGAATGCAGAAGCCACGCAGGACGGGAACATGGCCGGGGTTAACTGTGCCAGTCCGCGATGCCAACAAGGCCTGCTGGGGCGAGGTGTGGTTGGGGACCTTCTCGTGTGCTCTCAGGAAGTTCTCCTTTCAGTGGCCTGGCTATTTTGGGACCCTTGAGAAGGCCAAGTTCCAGATGCACTGCAGGAAAAGATCTTATTTTAGACAACATGGCTGGCCAGTCACTCACCAGGCAATGTCATTTGTTGCCAAGCAGAGGCAGGGCAACATGGGTCCTAACTATCTCTCAGCGGTAAAGGTCCCTTTCCAGAGGAGTGAGTCCCTGCGTGGTGCAACAGCTAATGTGCTTGACTGCTAACTGAAAGGTTGGAGGTTCAAGTCCACCCAGAGGTGCCCTGGAAGAAAGGCCCGGTGATCTACTTTGGAAAAACTAGCCACCGAAAACCCTATGGAGCACAGTTCTACTCTGACATGCACGGGGTCGCCATGAGTCAGAGCTGACTGGGTGGCATGTGGTCTGGTCAGAGGAGGGGAGCTGTTGATTCGTGTTACTTATGCATGTCCAAGTAGGTCAACTATTAAGGAGAGTGATCCTTCCTTAAGGAGGCATTACTCTGAACTGCAAACAAGCTGCGGGGTATAGTATCTACTGCTGCAAAATCAGTTGAAAGTAAGGAAAGACACTGAGGGCTGATTTGCATTTTGCCTGATGGAACGTTTTAATTTTGCAGTGTGCTCCTACATCTGTGTGCAGCCATGGGCACCAGGTGGCTGACCTGGGATTCAGCCTTTTCCGGCCCATCAACTGCTTCTCTCCTGCTGAGACCCCACCCGGGGAGCAGCTCTCCAGCACACAGGAAAGGCAAGGGTGTCACCGTGTCCTTGGGGACATCAGCAGACAGGCACTCTCAGATTAGAATCCTCACGTGCTCAGGACAGTGGCATTATTTTAGCCTGCTTGACTCTCAGGTCACCCAAGAGCAGGGAGTGGGACCAGGCCTCACACTCAGGACCGGATTCCTGCTGTAAGACAGGCTCTGCAAGGGAGCCAGGGAGAGGCAGGAGAAACGCTCTGCTCCGGTGTGGAGCCAGGACATGCCTCCTGGACATTTGATCCATCCACAGAGCCCCTTCCATCCAGCCTGAATCGGGGGCCTACACAAGTCCTGGGACGTCATCTTTCTGGCTGCACGGAGCTTATCGTTTCTTCTCAGCCACGCACAAAAGTCTCACGCCATCTGAACACTCCACGGAGCCCAGCAGTTAGCAAGGCCTCATCCGCACCTGCCTCCTGGGTGAATGTTCTACCACAGCTTTGCAGAGTACTATGGGGCTACCCAACAAGCAAGGCACGTTCGCTGCCGTCAAGGGGCTCACAGGATAATTTAAGGATGCATGAAACAAATAGAAAAAAGTGAAATTACCTGGAGAGCATGGCAGACCCTGTGGCAGGGGGAGACGCATGGGCTCTGGAACTAGATGGGACCCAAGTTTGGTTTCTACCTCTAGTCTAAGAAGTACAGCCAGAATGCTCCTTAGAAGGATGGCAAGACTTTGTCTCACATACTTTGGACATGTTATCAGGAGGAATCAGTCCCTGGAGAAGGACATCATGCTTGGTAGAGGGTCAGTGAAAAAAAGGAAGACCCTCCATGAGATGGACTGACACAGCGGCTGCAATAATGGGCTCAAACACAGCAACGATTGTGAGAATGGCGCAGGACCAGGCAGTTTCCGTTCTGCTGTACACAGGGCCCCCATGTGTCGGAACCAACTCCCTGGCACCTAACAACAAGTGACAGTTCTGTGATCTTGGAAAATTCCCTGAACCTCTGTGGGCATTAATTTCCTTATCTAACAAATGGAGCAGCAACACCCACCCTGAGGGACTCTTGTGAGGTGTTATGAGAGCACATCAAAGGGACACCCAACAGGCTCCCAAATATGCTAGTTCCCTCCCTAAAGACACACGAGATTGTGCTATTTGGACCCAGAGTGTCAAAGAAATCAGAACTGAGAGACAAAACTAACTGAGGGTGACAGAAGTCACAATGGCAGCTGCCCCTGGAGGTAACGGTGATGACTGGGAAGGGTCCTGAAGAACCTTCTGAGGTGATGGAAATGTTCTCTATCTTTTTCTGGGTGGTGGTAATAAGGGTGTATACCTCACTTACTGTGAACTTGTCATTAGGAAAGGCAGCCACTAGAAAAGGACATCATGTTTGGTAAAGTGGAAGGCTAACGAAAGCGAGAGAAACTAACAGGGTGAGTTGACACCACGGCCGCAACGATGGACTCAAACACACCAGCAATCAGGAAGATGGCGCAGGGCCGGCCCTCGCAGCCGGCTGCTGGAGGTGCCTCCACTCCGACCCTCCCTGCGCCTGGAATCCTGAGACGGCCTGGCTGAGGCTTGGCTCCTCCTGGGGGAAGCTCCCTGGATCCAGAAGTCACTAGAACCAGCCTGCCAAGAGTTATGCACCTCACTGAATGTATTTGTACCTCAATTAAGAGTCAGGGAGGGAGGCAGAGAGGGAGGAAAGAAGGAAGCCTGTTGGCCTAAGGGACAGTGGCAGTAGAGACTGCTTCCTGGAGCAAATATTCTAGCTGGGTCTTGAAAGAAGTGCTGGGTTTGGGTCTGTGGGGGAAAGGATGTGGTCACGGCAGGCAGGCGTGGCGATGTCACAGCAGCAGCTGGAAGATGAATGCTGAGCTAAAGGAGAAGATACGGCTGACGGCACAGAGGGCCAAGCCGGAAATGAGGACCAGCATCCAGTACCCCGAGTTGCTATCACTGTAAGAGATGCCTCAGGAAGACAGGAGGGACTAAGAGAGGAAGCTAGGAAGCATTAGGAAATGAGGGAAGAAGTCCGTGATGAGAGGTGGGGCATGAGGGTGAAGCAGGGGCAGAGGAGATGGAAAGAAGGGGTGGCCCAGGAAGACAAGAGTGGGGCGCGGGGATGGAAATGCTTCTGTGGCTGGCAGGACAAGGGAGGAGACCTCCAGGAAGACTCAGACTTGAGCTTGGGGTCAACTGATCAATGATGCTGCCCACTGGCACAAGCTGGGAAGGCAGGGGTGGTGAGAGAGGCCTGGAGACTGCTTTTTGGACAGTCCTGATATCTAGACTCCTGGTTCCATGTGAATTAATGACCCACTTGTGCCATTTAAGAAAACACTGGGTGTTTCTTCACAAGCTTCACATCTGAAAGAAGCACCAGCCCCTCTTCCACTTAGGTGGGGCTCTGCTTTGAAAAATACTGCTTTAGGTGAATAAAAAGCCACGTCAGCTTCAAAGAATTGAAAATTAAACATGTGTATGTAAATGAATAAGGAGCCCTGGTGGCACAGTAGTTAAGGCGCTTGGCTGCTAACCAAAAGGCCGGTGGTTCGAACCCACCAGCTGCTCCATGGAAGAAAGATGTGGCAGTCTGCTTCCATAAAGATTCCAGCCTTGGAAACACTATAGAGCAGTTCGACTCTGTCCTATAGGGTCGCTATGAGTCAGAATCGACTAGATGGCAACAGTAGATTTTAACATAAATGAATCATTTAAACCAAAAATGAAATTCTCGGTCACAATAAGGTCTGTGTTTAGAATTCTGATGCCACCTTCTAATGTTTCTACCCTGCTCTCATTAACAGTCCTGCCAACAGCAAATGCAGTCATTCACACTTCCCTTTTAACTAACTCATTACTTTCTAAAAAGTACCATCTGAAAGAGTTAAATTGCTCTTCTTATCTCCTATGGTGTTTTCATCATGTTCTAGTAGGAAAAAAAAAAAAAAGATACAACTTTTTAAAAGAAAAAATAGTTTAAAATTTATGCTTCCCCTAGAACATGACTGAAATATGTCTCTCCAGTTCCACCAGGAGTGTCCTCAAGTTCAAGCACAAGTCCAGAAAAAGCCTACTGGTGACAGCATGCACCTTTCAGGTTAAGACTCCCTACGTGCCCAATCCTGACTTCAGTGTGGACCTGGGACCAGTGTGTTGAGCCTGCCTCATCAGTTTGTCTTCTCCAGGGGCCCCATGTGATCCTGTGATAGGGATGGGGCGCAGTCACAGTGACAGAGCTCACAGATGTCAGTCCTCACCACTTCACCACAGCCTGCCTGGGCAGCTTCTGAAGGAGTGGTGATAGCATACAGGGATTGTCTTCCCATGCAGCTCAGCTCATTGTCTTCTCTTTGAGTAAAGGCATCAGGAATACACATATACAAAGTCCAATGAGGAAATCGAAGCCCAGGGACCAGACTCCTAATTCTCACTGCTTATCTTACTATATTAATTTACAAAACGACTTGGTTAATCCTTCCCACTTGCTTGTGCTCTGCATTAAAATCCTCCGAGGCATGTTTCAGTGCACCAAACAACTTGATGAGATGGCCAGGATAAAAAGCAGCGAAAAATTACTCCAGGTGAGGCAACATTCACCCTCCTAAGTACAAGATGGAGCCCTGGTGGAGCAGCAGTTAAGAGCCTGGCTGCTAACCAAAAGGTCAGCAGTTCAAATCCACCAGCTGCTCCTCGGAAACCCTGTGGGGCAGTTCTACTCTGTCCTTTAGGGTTGCTATGAGTTGGAATCGACTCGACAGGTTTGGTTTTTGGAAACACAAGATATTGTTATTACTATTGTTGTAATTATTATTAGAGAAAGCCTGGGATCAGGTTCCGTGTGAGTAGTTGGGCTTGTCTGCCCAAGAGTATGTCTGAACTTTGATACTGGTCTCAATACCAACAACACGGGCGCTAAGAGGACAGCTAGGAGACGTGGGAGGACATAGCATTTGGGTCCGAATCCTGAATCTGCTTCTAACTTGCTGTGTAACAGAAACCTTAGTTTCCGCAGCTGCAAAGTGAGGGGGAGGCCCAGAAATGTTCTGAAAAGCAGTAGCTCTCAAACTCTACGGGGCATCAGAAGCACTCTGGGGGATGTTTTAAAATGTCCAGGACAACATGTGTACTAACTGTTTAATGAGAAACTGTTTTGTTCTGTAAACCTTCATCTAAAGTGAGAATAGCAGCACAACTGGAAGAACGGAATTGATGTCACTGAACTGTGCACGTAGAAATTTTTGAAATGGTGTCTCTTTGGCTATGTATCTTTTCACCAAAAAAAGGTCGAGAAGGGAGAGGGTTGACATGTCGTGGGGTTGTTAACCAATGTCATAAAACAATATGTGTGCTGACTGTTTAATGAGAAACTATTTGTTCTGTAAACCTTCACCTGAAGTACAATTTAAAAAAAAAAGGAAAAGGAAAAAAAAACGCCCAGGAACGTCTGATTCAGTAAGTGTGCGGCAGAGCCCAGCCAAGACTGCCCTGAGAAACACTGACCGAAAGCTCCTTCCAGCTCTGACATTCATGGCTCTATCTCCAAGGTCCCTTCTAGCTCTAAATCCCATTGCTGTAAGTCAAGTCTGACTCATAGTGATCCTACAAGACAGAGGAGAACTACCCGTAGGATTTTCAAGGCTGTAATCTTTACAGAAGCAGACTGTCACATCTTTCTCCCGTGGAGCAACTGGTGGGTTAGAACTACAGTTAGCAGGTGAGCGCTTAACCACTGCTCCACCAGGGCTCCTCTCTAGCTCTAAACATCTACATGAAGCTCAAAAACAAGGAAAAATGAATGTCAGGGAAATCTAAAAGCGACCACTCTTAACTGCATTCAATTAAACCAAATTAGAAATCGCTGGAACTCCAAGTGCCCCAAAGTTTCACGTTCCAAGTGAAGGGGCAGCTGCTGAGCCTGGAAGGAGTCCTTGTGGCTCCGAAGCTGGCTGGAACCACAGTGCTTGGGTACTCGCTAGGTAGATGCCAACCGCTGTGCTGGGAGCATTGCACAACCTCCGCTGCTTTCAAAGATAGGGTTTGCCTGGATCCACCCACCCGCAACTGGTGCCCTGTACACTGAGGGGCCTCTCAGTGAGCCCCCAGAGCTCTGGTCTCAATGAAGGGTGGTAGCAACAAAGCTACCTCTTTAGGGTTGCCCCAGAGCACTTCTGGCTCAACAGCACAGCGGCCCTGAAGTAGGGCACAGATTTTATTAACTGGGTTTTTAGGCCAGAAGAGCTGTCACTGGGCCAAGTGTTGACTTATAAACTAATGACACTTCGAAACGTCTGAAACAAAGAAAAAAGATGGAAGGAGATAGGGATTCTGGAACTCCTCATCCAGCCAGGACCTGGGTTAAGACTAAATGGCCTGTCTCATTTCTACCAGGCAGGAAACAAAAGAAAAACTTCCTTCTAAAGCACAGACAGAGAGCTCAGCGTCAACATCCCACCAAAACTTTCCATTTGTTATTACCAGGCATATAAATGAACGAAATGTTATTGCCAATTTGGTCTATACATATCCATTTGCATCCCTACAGGCAAACTATCAAAAATGTGTCTGTTCCCACTGCAGTGGGATACAGGGTCTTGCCCACTACCCCTAGTGCTGGATTAGGCACAGAATAGGCCCTGGACAAACTCAGTAATAAACTGACTTCCATATCCCACCAAAGTCCATTTTCTGCACAGCTGAGGAATGGAGTTCTGTCCTGAGACTTCCAAGTAACAAAGGAGTCTGTGCTGACCACGGACTCCATAAGTAGCCATGGTTACTGGAGATTGATCTGATATGCCTGCTATTGGGAAAAAAAAAAAAAAATAGTGGGGTTATTTTATCCAGGGATTAATGAGATGGGTGTCCCTAAACTTTTTTTAAAGGTGAAACTCAATGTTGCTTCTCTCCGCAAATACACAGGCAAGCTGGGACCGGCCAGCATAAGCCTGGTCTGCAGGTCGGCCCTCTGGGCTCCAATCCCAGCCCTGCCTCTCACCAGCTGGCCTCGGACAGGACTCCTTGCTACTAAGACTGTTTCCACAGCTGTAAAACGCTGATGCCCACCCGTCCCAGGGATTTCTG
Organism: Trichechus manatus latirostris; assembly: GCF_000243295.1. Taxonomy (NCBI): domain Eukaryota; kingdom Metazoa; phylum Chordata; class Mammalia; order Sirenia; family Trichechidae; genus Trichechus; species Trichechus manatus. The sequence continues at coordinate 10,051,249 of NW_004443967.1, read as the reverse complement.
CATGATTTAAGTGAACTAAGGCAAGAGAAAGTCTGTAATCTGAGACCCTTCCCTGCTCTACACAGCCAAGTTCCTTCATTCCTCCAAACAGCTTTTGATGGACAAAGCTTTTCCTGAGCGACTGTTGGTCTGGCCTGCGGTTTGCAAAGCCTAATTCCCTCCTCCAAGCTGAGTTCTCACCAAGTTGGCGATGAGCCCCTTAGACTCAGAAGCCCCTTTATCTGAGCAGCTAAGGATTAAAGCCTTTAAGAACACTAACTAGTCAGGGTGCCAATTTCTCTGCTGAGAATTGTGACTGAAGTTGCAGAGTCTGGAAGCAAAAAATGCCAGAAAGACAACTCTAAGGGTCCCAAACTACAAATCCCCCTCTCCCTCCAACAGGCCCAGTCAGTGTGCTCTGCTGAAGGGGCCTGCGGTCAGAGAGCTTCACCTGAGCATCAAAACTCAGCCAGCACTGTCTGTGCTGAGCGAACAGTAACCCATGGCGGGGTCCTTGCACACACACCCCGAGACCTAGGGGAGAAAAGCCAGGCTGTGCAGAACAGAGCATCTGCTGGCTCTCCTCAACACCCTCAATGCACCTCCCCACCCCCAGGGGGCTGGCACAGCTGCCTCACTGACACAGGGCAGTACCCCACTGGAGGATATGCTGGGGACACAGTCAGCTCCCAGCCTCCCCACAGCCCCCGCCCCTGGAGCCCTCCTCAGGAGCCCGAGGAGCAGATGTGAGAACTGGGATGGGGCTCAAGGTCACACAGGGAATCAGTGCAGAGCCAGGGGGAGGAACTCACTGCTTCAGGGATATAAAAACTCCTTACTACTTCCTCTTCAGAGAAAAAGAGTGGGGCCCCCAGCTTTAATGAGTCTAGAGCTGCACATCACTGATGGAAAAGTACCTGAGACTTCCACATCAGGAAACAAGCTGTCTGAATTTAGATAAAGAGCCCGGAAAAGGGCCTCTCCTCACCAGGCACCTTTCCATGGGTTTTTGAAGGACTTGTCTCATACTGAAAAGCAAAAACACTGACCAGTCGAGTACCTACTTCATCTACCAGGCACCAACCATGCAAGTGTCTGGGGGGTATCAGTGTGGAGGGCATTACCAGACTTGTACAAAATACAATTTTCCAAAACAAGAAAAAATCTCCAGTTCTTCAACTACAGACCCTCTCTGGCACAGGATGATAATTCCCTTGGGGTAGGGGTGGGGGTGGGGGGAATTCCTAGGGCGAAATCTCCTCCTTACCATAAGCAGAAGGAGCCCTGGTGGGGCAATGGTTAAGCGCTTGGCTGCTAACCAAAAGGTTGGCAGTTCAAACCCACCAGCCGCTGTACAGGAGAAGACCTGGTGATCTGCTTCTGCAAAGACTGCAGCCTAGGAAACCCTATGGGGCAGTTCTACCCTCACATGGGGTAGCTGTGAGTCAGAATCAAATCAACAGCACACGACAACAACCCTAAGCAGTTTCTCAAAGCATTCCTCCCCATTAGAACTATCTTCCTCTCCAAGTGAGCAGTGGCAACAAGAAAACTCCTCCCTCTCCTTCCTTCCATTCATGGTGACATTTAAGACCCAGAGTGCTGGGCCCAGAACCACAGATGACTGGCCCCTCATTAACATGGCCTGGCTTCGCCTCAATGCAGGCTGAACACCTAGGTCCTGCCTGGCGCTCTCCTCTGGCCTCCACAGAGACAGCCGAGGGACAGCCCTCCCCTCAAGGGACTGAGGGTACACGCAGTGCTCCGCAGAGCTTCGTGCAGGAAACACAGGTCCACCTGTCCTCTCTCTGGCGAGTGCTGGGACAGGTTCATTGGCAGACGGGGCTGTGGGGCTAGTTGAGGCTCCCGGAGCCCAACTGCCTCCATCTGACCCCTGCACTGTGTCCCAAGTTACTACCTGTCCAAGGAGGAGCACAGGGACCCCAGGGGGAGTGTACTGAAGGCTGTCCCTGGTCTAGGGGGAGTCAGCTAAATGTGGCGCAAGGGAAGTAAAGGGAACACCCTGCTTCTGAGAAATAAGACTTCAGGCCTACCTGGGAGGCAAAAAACCCATGCACAGCCAGAACAGCCCACTGCACGGGAAGGCCAAACACCTATCCACCAACACCCTCCTACTTCACAGCGAGGCTGTAAACATTTCCACAGATGGCACACACGCATCTGGCCGGGCCCTGGACTATCACTTGCCTTCTATGAACCATCTCCCTTGATCCTCACAACCCTGTTGACAGGTCCTGTTGCTATGCCCATTTTACAGAAGGGGAAATTGAGGCACAGGGAAGTGATTTATCTAAGGGCACTAGAATCCTATAGGGCCCTGGTGGCACAGTGGTTAAGAGCTCAGCTGCTAACCACGAAGTCAGTAGTTTGAATCCACCAGCTGCTCCTTGGAAACCCTATAGGGCAGTTCTACTCTGTCCTATAGGGTCACTATGAGCTGGAATTAACTCAACGCCAATGGGTTTGGGTTTTTTTTTGTTTTAAGGTCAGGTATATGTTATCGTTTTTGGTATTCCTGTCACACATGTACACTGTGAGATACTAACTTTGTGGCTGGTGTCTCAACCCCTCATCTTCCTGGGGTAAAACGCAGCAGGAAGGGAAGCATTTCATCTTGCCCAGTCGTGCTGGGCTGAGGCTCAGACCTGGAACATTCAGTTCAAGTGTGCTCTGGGTCAGAGAGCCACCGCTCAGTGCTGAGTCATCGGCCCAGCCAGGCAGGCAGGCAAGAGTGAGGCACCTGGCTCGATTCTGAGTCACCACAGCCCCAAGACTCCACAGGCAGCACGCATGGGGCTCTGTCAGAGCCAGGGGATCGGAGGGAGAAAGTCCCGCTCAACTTGGGCAGGAGAGCCTGTCCTGCTCGGAGAGTGCAGGTCTCAGGACTAATCCAACAGTTCAAAAAGGGAAATGGCTACATGTGCTTTCCTCTCTTCTGGTGGTTTCGATTTGTAAACCATTCATTCATTCATTCATTCAGTGTCCAAGAAGAATTTTAAAACTAAGTGAGAAAAACTATAACTCTATTTTCATGAATACTGAGGACGTTTTTTCAAAATAGGAAACGTTTGTTCTCTAATGGGAAGCCAAGGACATCTCCACGGGAAGTTTCACTCAGCTCACCAGGGGCAGAGCTGTGCCGGGGCTCCTGACACAGGCTGCAGGCAATCTGCAATCCTGGGGGCTGTTCAGAAGAAGCATCATGTACGTGGTGTCTGATTTTACTGCCAGCCACAAGAAAAAAAAATTATAAAGGGACTCCTTCCGCCAAGCCGGCGCTGCTCTCTGTGCAGCTATGGCACAGGGCGTCTGGCTGCTGCAGGCTCAAAACTCCCTGAGGCCTGCCGGAGGATGCTGTATCATCGGTGGGAACAAAAGACATCTTCTCCAGACCAGTAGGGATGAACTCTGGGGATTAATACTGAAGTCCTTTGGGGAGAAAAGGCCATTCAGAAATGATATAAAAAGGAACAGCCTTCCGGGGACACTTGGGAGCCTAGGGTAGGCTGCGTACCATTCAACACTTCAGTCCTTAGGAACCCAGAGAAGGCACGCTGTGACAAGCATATTTGTCATGAGTTTGCGCCTCAAAACGGGTAGCTTTTCTTTTACCGCCCTGTGCACTCTGAACCCAGGCCCACGTTCAATTTCTACTGAGTTTGTAGGCCTAGGGATGCAAATGGTTTGCACTCAGCTACTAACTGAAAGGTTGGCAGTTTGAATCCATCCAGCAGTGCCACAGAAGAAAGTCCTGGTGATCTACTTCTATAAGATCACAGCCATTAAAAACCCTATAGAGCACAGTTCTACTCTGAAACACAAAGGGTCGCCATGAGTCAGACTGTCTCGATGGCAACAGCTTTTTTGTTTGTTTGTTTGTTTACGCCTTGCCAGGCACCAAGAGGCAGATTCAGACCCTGCCCTGGAGTTCTCAGCCTCACAGGGAGGTGAGCTCAAGGCAAAGCAGAAAAGTACTGACTTCTGGAAGATTCAAATTAATGTGGAGGTCAGACAAGGGACAGCCTTCTTCAACCAGAAAGACGCAGGAAATGTTTTGTGGGGAGTGGCACCGGGCAGTCATGCTCTACATGGCATTTAACACGTTGACTTACGCAGAGCAGGTACTCAGTAAATCTCTGATGGACGAGGAGTGAGTGAAGACGCAGGTCCTTATCCTAATTTCAGAACGCCTGAGTCCAGGCTCAGGGAACGAGCGAACACTTCTGACCAACTGTACAAAGATGGATTCCGGTCAGCCTGTTACCCGAGGCTGGGCCTGGGCACCTCTGAGGAAGAAGGAGTTTCAAGAAGCAGCCAGACCCAACAGGGTCAAGCCACCTGTCACACCCTCAGGAACGCCAGTAGGGCTAACCCCCGCCACAATGGCCTTTCTGTTCTGCCACAGTGGCTAGGCTTCAGGCCTGGCACATTCCCTCTTCCAGTCTGTTTTCTCATGCATAAGACACGCTAGTAGTTCCTATCTCAGAAAGCTGTCTCAAGGATTTAGAGATGTAAGATTTGTAAAAGCACCCACCAGTGTCTGGCACATATATATAAACATGTTGAAAGACAAAAAATACAAGGTTCATTCCTTCCTGGAGAAATTCTTTCTGATTATGCTTTTGCAAGCTGCCCGGTTTCCTGAAACGCTGCCAAGGCCCTAAAGAGGTCTTAATAGAAATACGTGAAAAATTAATAACACCAGATAGCTCACAGAGTATCACAAGTATCAAAGGAGGGAGAGAGATCAACTTCCGAATCTGCAAAAGGAGGGGATTTTGAGCCTAGCCGCAAAGGCACAACGTGAGTCCGAGTTCTGGGGCAGAAGAGGGTCATGGGGGTGTGGGCCTGATTCAGGGAGCCAGGAAAGGCTAGGGACTAATGCAGTCAGGAATAAGAAAGGAGAATTCATCAGTACTAGAGGGTCATCGGAGGTTCCTAGTGAGCACAGCCTGTCTTAATCTCCCTGTGTTTCTACTTAAAAAACCAAAAACAACTAGTTGCCCTTGAATCAACTCCAACTCACCGCAACCCTGTGTATGTCAGAGTAGAACTGTACTCCATAGGGTTTCAATGGCTGATTTTTCTAAAGTAGATCACCAAGCCTTTCTTCTGAGGCGCCTCTAGGTGGACTCAAACATCCAACCTTTCAGTTAGCAGCTGAGCTCTTAATCATTTGCACCACCCAGGAACCCCTTGTTTCTACTGAAGGTCTCTTAAATATTTTTTAAAGTGCAATATCAAAACAGCAAAAAATTGAAGGGAAAAGAATAGCTTTACATTATGTATGGTTTCTATTTTCAATGATAAACATCAGAACGTCATTTTTTAATATTAATAAGAGTAATAAACATGTAGAGTGGTTTATATAAGGCCACTGTGTGTCATTCCAGAAACAAGGACGGCACTAATCAAGCCTCACGGGTGGTACAAAGCTTTCTGACTCACAACCAGACCTGACAGCATCAAGCAGCTAAGCCTGCCCGGCCCCGGCTAACGTCAACCACCACCAGAGTTCCTGTGTGCCCACCACCCTCCTAAAGGGCAAATCTTTACAAAACGGGGCAAATGATGTTCTCAGAGGTGCAATTGGTTCTTGCAGGCACCAAGCACAGGCTGTTCTTTAGAGGGACAAAGAAGGTCTCGGATGAGCTGGACTCCGGGGGCGTCTGCCTTCTCCTTACCCACCCCCCCACCCCCAACAAATCACGGCTCACCTATAACTGCATCTTACTGGAAACAGGAAGACAAGCACAGCCACTCATTTCCTGACTGCTGATTCTGCTAAGAGGCACAAGAGCCTGCAATTGGTCTGCAAAGGGCAAAATGATCTCATCTTTAAGAAAATTCAAGAGGTTCTCTCTGAACGTGAAGCAGAATAAGTGAGTCTCTCTACTTCAATTAGAACTCAAAACATTTCCAATTTCCTCTGATGGAAGACTGTTTCTACCTCTCAGTGTCTGAAAACAGTCTGTCAAATTATCATGGCGAGGTTCCACTGGGACGGCAGGGTCAATGCGACTGTGGCTCCCTTCTTCTGGGCTCTACAAGGGTCTTGGATCAGGGGCGGCCCTGAGTCGGACCACTTCCCCATGCCCAGCACTGCCACCTTGCCACTCTGCGTGCTGCTGTCCCCTCCCTTCCCACACCACTCCCACGCTCACACCCCCAGAAGCCCAGAATCACACACCAGGCATGGGGAGGGTTTCACCAGGAAGGAACATGGAGCTCAGATAAAGGCTCTGCAGGTGAGATGTGGACCAGGCACCACTGGTGAAGGATTCCAGGGCCCACACGCAGGTGTGCACTAAGAGTCGCAGCTCCCCCTTACAAAATGGGACCACAAGCCATCAGTGGCTCCCAAATGGCAGTCTGGCCAAATCAGAATCATCAGCCCAAGGGAACTTCTCTGACTTATGGATTTCTGGGCCCCACCCTGAGGGATTCGGATTCAACATGCAGGGGCAGGGTGGCTGACGCAGTTGACAATCTGTGTTCGTAAAAGGCTCCCCTGGAGAGTGCCAGGCTGGTGACCTCCGACATCCACGGGGCTAGATCAGCCTGGGTCGGGTCCTTGAGAGGTTGTGAGGGAACATCTGTGGCCTGTTCCGTGAAGGAGCAGTGAGGAACTGTGCATCTCCTGACTCCAAAGCGAATGCCAACCTCTCCACTGGGCAGGGGTCTGGGCTGGTATGAACTTGCCAGGAAACTAGTGGGAAGCCCAAGTATGTAGAACACCAAAATCCAGAAGACTGCAGGTGGGAAGTTCGGGAGCTTAGAATAAAAATAAACCTAACCTGTTGCCGTCGAGTTGATTCCAACTCATAGTGACTCTACAGGACAGAGCAGAACTACACCACAGGGTTTCCAAGGAGCACCTGGTGGATTCAAACTGCAGTCCTTTTGGTTAGCAGCTGTAGCTCTTGACTACTACTCCACCAGGGCTTCTAGAGCTTAGAGTGGAGCTGGGTAAATAAAGCCCAGTGTCTTTGCCTCCAGCCTTCCTGGTTCTGCAGTGAAGGACAAGACTCTCGCTTTCACTTGCCTCCTCTGTAAAAATGGGGACAAGAGTTGCTCTAACCATTTCAAGGGAAAATAGGAGGGTCAACTGTGAGACGACACTGTATAAAAGACTGCAAATAAAGCACAAAAGCTCCAATCTTTTTCTTCTCCTCATGAAAGCCATCCCTTTACTAACGCGGTTAGACCATAAACATCCGGAAGTGGAGTCCTCCTAAAAGGAGGGATTTGCAAACCATAGATGCTCAGCACATTTCCTCTTCAAGGTGAGGATGCTCCTCCAAAATCGTCCTTTGCTTTATGCCAGGATCCTTTTCTCACTGTGCATTAACAAACCAATTTCTAATATAAAATAATACTGAAGGATTGCCCATTGTATTTAATCTGAAATTCTAAGGTGAAATTCATATATAAGTGAAACTGAATTTAAAAAGAAAAAAAGTTGCTGTTGAGTCAATTCTGACTCATGGTGACCCCATGTGTGTCAGAGCAAAACGGTGCTCCCTAGGGTTTTCAATGGCTGAGTTTTTGGAAGTAGATCACCAGGCCTTTCTTCTAAGGCACCTCTGAGTGGACTCGAACCACCATCCTTTTTGTTAACAGCCGAGCGCATTAACGGTTGCACCACCCAGGGTCTCCTGAAACTGCATTACTCACCCAGATATTTTGTGTATATCAGAAGCAAAAAAACCTAAACAGCTAGTGGACTGAACATTTGTTTTCTCCTTATGTTTTGGTGCCACGCTGCTGCCAAATCTCAAGCGGCTCATTTGGTAAACAGTGCTTTTCTTGAGTTAATCACACCCAGTCACCACCATCCCAAGCAACCAGAGTACAGAGGTCGGTAATCCTATACTTGGTGGTGGATGGGAGGACACAAAGATAATCAAGTATTTAACTTTCATGCTTTACAGCTTCATAAAAATTCAAGTCACTTCTACCTTCTCTCTCATTAGGGCCGTAAACCATTTCGTTTTGTTCTTAGAAACCGGGGCTTTTTGGTATAGTTCTCGCTTTGCTGTTATATTAGCTCAGTGACCAGCGACCTTGAGAAGCCTACCCTAACTCGCTGGGCTTCCTCACCAGTGAAATAAGGAGACTGAACTAAACGATCTTTATTTCAGGAACTTTCAACTTTGAAATTCTGTTTCCATTGTCAGACTTCTGACTCAGTAGCTCTTATTTTCTATTTTTTTTTTTTAAATAGTAATTCAGCTTGTTCCCCCCACCCCAACAACAACATAAAAAAGCTTTTATGAAACCACAGCCTTAACCCATCCACACCCAGGGCGAGTCCATGAAGGGAAGCGGCAGGCAATCCCAACTAGCTGGGTGAGTATCACATTGAAAACAAAGTGCTGGCGATCTGAGTCTTACACTGCACTCACAGCATTATGTTCAAACTTGATCTTCCCTCACAACAAAGGCTGTGGGCAGAGTCTGTCTCTATAGGAAGTAGGCCTCAAAATAATAGCTTTATAGCATACTAAAGATCTTCTAGAACCATGCAGACTGCAGTCATAGGGACTGGCTTGACATAAAATCCAATAATGGGCTGAACAGATACACGAAAAGGTATATATAATTATGCCCACTCCAACTAATTACAGCTTCGTGTAGTAATTTTTAGAAATAAATATACAATTAATTCCTTGTAAATGTGAACTGCTGAATGCACAATTGGGTTTTATCAGTATCTTTGAGCAAAAAACTACACACAACTGAAGGTGGAAAATTCAGGTCTTTCTTCTAAAACGATTTATAAAGCATTTTTAACTTTGTGAGTTTTTAAATCTTCAAAATAATTTACCAGCTTTTTACTGCTTTTATTTTGCCCAGACAGTATTAACAATTACCCTTTCTCTAAGTGTATTTATTTCTCCAAAACTTTTATTCTGAAAATTTTCAAATTTATAGAAAATTACAAGAGTGGCACAATTAATTACAATTTTTTAAGTTAACAGACTCATTCCAAATTTATATTTGCAAATTTTCATGCTCTTAAGGGTTGAGAAATAAATATCCTTGCATGTATGTAAACAAGGCATACTTCTGTATTCACCAGACTATTAACCCACTGGCATGGAGTCGATCACTGACTCTACACAGCGACCCTATAGGACAGAGTAGAACAGTATCATAGGGTTTCCAAGGCTGTAAATCTTTACAGAAGCAGACTGCCACACATCCTTCTCCGCTGGAGCGGGCTGGTGAGTTGGAACTGCAGACCTTTCGGTTTGTAGCCAAGCACTTAAACCACTGCGCCACCAGGGCTCCTCACCAGAGTATTACTACTCGGTTATATTTGTGTACTGGAAACAAATCCTAAATATTTTAATACCATAGCAAGGAAGGGAATGTATGCCATTCAAAAAGAAAAATCGTTGGCTTTCTCTCCAGTGAGGCAATGTTTTAAGGCGAGCGGCAACTAGGAGAGACATTCTCAGGGATTTAGCTTAGAAAACTGCCTGGAGAAGAGCATATTGTTTTTAAGAAGTCATAATAGAACACACTCTTATTGAAAACAACTTCACACGATAATAGAATCTTAATTTTAAAAACAGAAAGAAAAAAAAAGGATCTGTTTATTTACATCAACCTCCTGAGTCACTCTGTCTCGGAGACGAGAGAGTGAAGTCACAAGACCCCTCAGCAAGTTGTAGAACTTTACGAGGCAAAGTCCTCAAGACCACCACCCAAGCATGCGAACGGCCCCTCAGTCCGCCGGGCGAGGAGCTGGGGACAGAAGCCGGGCGGACAGAGGCGCCTGCGGCCGGGCCTGGCTGGGCCTCCGCGCACCAGGCCCGGGGCCAGCTCCCGCCCCTGCCTCTCGACTCGAATCGGTGTAGGCGGCCCGAGCCACCGCCGTCCTCCAAAACCAAATGCGGCGCGGTGAGGACTGTCGCCTCCGGGGCCTCGCCCTCGCCCTCGCCCCGACGCCTGTCAAGGGCAGATCCAGAGGGGCCTCGCTGAACGCGGCAGGACGAGCTCGAGGGGCCGGGCGACGCCGGGGAGGACAGGGAGGGGTGTCACCCGCCGGCTGTGCGTCCGCCGAGGTGTCCTCCGCCGACCTCCGGGGCCTAGGCGCGGGCAGTGGCTCACCCCCGGCGCTGAGGCCCCGCCTGTCATCGAGGTGGGGCCGCCTGCCGGGGAAGGGGCGCGGGTCCAGCTCACCTTGGGGCCCTCGGGGGGCACGCGCGGGTCGTTCCACGTCGTGGTGCGGCTGTTGTGGTCCACGAAGAAGGGCCAGCCGGTCTGCGGGTCGATCTTGATCTCCCAGCCGGGGGGCAAGGGGTCGCGGTCGGCGGCGCCGTTGCCGGACGCCATCTGCACCATGGGCGAGTGGGTGGCTGCGCTCATGCTGGTCGGGGGTCGGCCCGGAGGTCGGCCGCCGGGGTGCCGGAGAGCGGGGTCCCGGGGTGCTGGCTTACGGGGTGCCGGAGTGTGCGATGCCGGGTCGCGTGGTGGCTGGGTGCCAGAGAGCTGGGTGCTGGGTCGCGGGCTCGCGCGGTGCCGGGCCTCCAGGCGCCGAATCGCTGGGCCGCCGCCGCGAGGACCTCTCCGCCGCCGGAGCGTGAGTCCTGCGCCGCCGACGTGTCCGGGAAGCCGGCGCCGGGCACCTTTATGAATTAAAGGAGGGGGTGACGTGGCCAGAGAGGGGTGGAAGTGTCTGGAAATAGCCTCCTTGCTGCCAAAGGGGAAGGAGGAGATAAAGGGAGGTAGCAACTGGCCGGCTAGAAACTTCTGGTCCCATCCAGAGAAGTTGGCGACGGCCTGGCTTGGATGCGGAGCTCCGCCCTGAGTCATCAGCTATAATCGTGGCGCGCGGGGCGGGGCCAGGGCGGCCGCCCCTCCCCCACCCCTTCTCCGGGGAGGGCGGCGGGGCGCACCCAGGCCGAGCGAGCCCCTAGGGCGTGCTCTGGGGGCCCCGGGCCGGTTTCGGTCTTCGGACTTGCTCCTTCCCCTGCGCGCCGCGTTGAGTGTCCGCGGACTGGGAGCCTGCGGGCCATGTGGCTGCTACCCCTAATTCGCATAAAAACAAAGTCATCGTTAGACTTTAAAGTGGTTTTGAACTGGAGGTGTTCCCCCCCCCCATCATACTGATATTTGGGGACAGGGGAGTCACTCAGTTACGTTTTAATCACTTTCTTTCACGGAGCTTGAGGGCTGTTGGTGGGAGGGGGCCCCCGGAACGTTGATCTGACACTGAACAAAGCCAGGGAGAAAATGGAAGTGCAGTGGAAACTCACCTGCCTTCCTTCTGAAATCTAAAGGAAAAAAGATTGCTCTAGCTGATGGTTTTATTCTCTTAGAACTTCATATCTCAAATATAGGAACTTTCATAAGAGTGAATAACTTTAAAGAAAAATCACATTCTTTTGGGTTTTGATCGTTTTTTATGGTAGAGATTCTTGCTAGGAGAGTGAAAGGTGAAATCTTAAATCTTGACCTTCATTTGAGAAGTAGAGACCAAGAGGTACCATTAAAATTTTTTGTTTGGTTGATTCAGTGGTAGTTGTAACTTCAACAGAACACCCAGATTCTCCAATGTTAGGGAGGTTCCAAATTAGACCCTTAGGCATGTCGACTCATTACCTTGCCCAGAAACAGTTTAAGAAGCTGCCTTGGAATAATGTTAGGCCCAATTTTCCAACTCAAATTCAGAGACTATGTCCCAGAACCCTCAGAAACATCCCTTGTTTCTTCCCACCCTCAGATGACTCCTAAGGAGGCCTGCCAATCATTTCCAATGGAATGATACCCACTTTAAAAAGGATACTTATCAGCTTTGATCTAAGATGCATCAATTGGTCCCAACCACCTGGAGTAAAGAAGAATGAAGAACATCAAAGACACAAGGAAAGTATTAGCCCAAGAGACAGAAAGGGCCACATAAACCAGAG
>NW_004443967.1:10021687-10039086 GCF_000243295.1 Trichechus manatus latirostris | reverse complement strand
ATGGGAAGGCAGAGAGGATTAGGAGCTGGTTGAATGGACATGGGGAATCAGGGGTGGAAAGGAGGAGTGTGCTGTCACAGTATGGGGAGAGCAATTAGGGTCACATAACAATGTATGTATAAATTTTTGTATGGGGAAATTTTTTTTTTTTTTAAATATACTTATCCGCTTTGAATTAAAAAAAACTCAGTTTTGTGAAAACAGAAAGGTGATTAGACCCCAGGTACTGACTCAGGTAACCAAACACAAGAGACTGATGTATAAACCGGAATGCCAGTGCATTAAAATTTACCATAAGAAAATCACTGTTTAAGGAACTGGACCCTGAAGTTGACTGGTCGGTGTCTTATGCTTTCTTATATCTGATGTCCTGAACGCAGGACACGGCCCAGAGTCCATATTCAATAAATGTTTATGTTTATTGAAGATCAGACCCAAAGTGAGTTATTTCTATTTTCTTCATTTGCTCAATTTACTTTCTACTACAACTACAGTTTAAGAACTGAGAGCATTCTTCACTGGCCTTTTTTTTTTTGCTAGACAAACGCAGAGAAGAAGGAGGTTCCTCTGGGAATAACATAACTGCTTCTGAGGGCTGTACTTCACCAAACCAAAAACCAAACCCATTGCCATTGAGTCAAATTCTGACTCATAGTCGGATCCTGTGGGACACAGCAGAACTGCCCCAGAGGGTTTCCAAGGCTGTAAATCTTTAGGGAAGCAGACTGCCACATCTTTCTCCCACAGAGTAGCTGGTGGGTTCAAACCGCTGACCTTTCGATTAGCAGCCGAGTGCTTAACCACTGCACCACCAGGGCTCCTTTGTAGTCCTCCAGGGATTTCGAAAAGGTTTGTCTAAAGCAGAGCCCTGAGTCTTGGAGAGCTGATTGGAAGAAGCCCTTCCGAGCCATGCTGAATAACCAGTAGCATGTCTGTCTTATTACAGATTCCTCATGGTAAGAACCGCCTTTGTCTTGGTCCAGAAGCCGGTAATTTAGCCTCAGTGAAGGCCTCAGAACCAACTGAACAAAGGACTAGCAATAAGAACCAGACTAAGGTGTTTATCCTCTGAGTTCTGGGCAGTGAGTCTTGACTTGTGCTCAGCCTTCCCCATCAGCCTTAGCCGCTCTTCCTAGGCCAGAAAGATACAGCCAGATGACCATAGGTCCCTCCCACAAACGAGGGTTTCTGCTTTCCACCCGCTCTCTCCTGAAGGAGTAAATCACAGCACCTACTGGCCACAGTGCACTCAATAAATATGAATTTTACAGAAAGAGACCTGGGGCGAGTGGTATAAGTTTGCTGCCTGGAGTCATCTCAGTGATTACTTGTCAAATCAACTAACTCAAAAGCTTGACTATGTAGAATTTCTCTATTTTTGTGAGAAAAATAGCCCTGTACCACCAGTCTGAGGCCGTTGCCCTTCCTCTGTCTTAACAGCCTGTTGAACAGTTTGGAATTATTTAGTCTTCCACTGGACTGTGAGCTCCTTGAGGTAGGAATCGGCCTTTATTCATCCTGATATCATCAGCACCTAGTACATTGTCTGACATATTGAATGAAGTGGCTTAATAAATGCTTGTTGAGTAAATGGGATAATTAGCTGATACCTGTTAATGATTAAAAAAGCTACCCCTAGTGTATGCCTTGGGGTCACTCTTAATTCAGGTCTTCACATCTATAAAGCCACTCCAGCCCTTCCCACTTCTTTTGCCTGGCTGACTTCATCTTCAGGTATCATCTTCAACATCACTCTCCTCCATCCTCCTAGTCTTGGTTATGTGTCCCTTCTAAGTGCTCCCGTATAAATCCTGTGTCACCCTATCAAGTATACTGCATGGTAATCGCTTATTTGATCATCTGATTTGCTCATGATTGAATTTCTCAAAGGCAGGAGCAGAATCTTGATCAGGACTGTATCCCCAAGCACCTAGCACAACACTAACAGTTGTAATAACTACCATTTATTGAGCACTTACTATAATCCAGGTAGTGTGTGTTAAGGACTTTATGTTAATTGTCTCATTTCATCTTTGAGGTGGAGACTGTGTTGAGCTGCCCAGATCCCTTTCTAAGAAGGAGAGTCTTAGTCCCTAGCTGCTGAGAATGATACAGGAAGATCTCTCTCAGCTGTTAGTCCCCTTTGGGAATTGGCTCAGCTGAAGAAAATTACCTTTTCCAAGGTCACACCTCCTTCCAGGGGCAACCTGCATCCAATGACTGATTCGTTGTGGTGGTTAGTTGTTGTCAAGTTGGCTCTGACTCTTGGGGACCTTATGCATCACAGCCCAGTCCTGCACCATCCTCATGATTGTTGGTATTTTTGAGTCCATTGTTGCAGCTATTGTGTAGTGCCTTCCAACCCGGGGGACTCATCTTCCAGCATTATATCAAACAATATTCTGTTGTGATCCATAAGGTTTCCATTGGCTAATTTTTGGAAGTAGATTGCCAGGCCTTTCTTCCTTGTCTTATTCTAGAAGCTCCACTGAAACTCATCCACTGTGGGTGACCCTGCTGGTATTTGAAATACTGGTGACACAGCTTCCAGCATCCAAGCAGCATGCAAGCCATCACAGTACAACAAACTGGCAAACTGATGGTGGAATGACTGATCTACCAAAGGGTATAAAAGCCCAGCCCCTTTGTCCCAACTTGGGAGAGTTCTGAAGGGCAGTCCCTATAGGGTTGGCTGATAGCTTTCCTTGGGACTGCATCACAGCTCAACTCCCCCCTCTGCCCAATCCTGCTTCCTGCCCTCCCTTTTACAGGGAGCATTCCCTAATAAGCATCCTGCATGGTACCTTGTCTCGGCATTTGCTTCCTGGAACCAAACATAGGATAGTCTTCTCAACAACCTCACGATATAGGTTTGATTCTCCTTTTACAGGTGAAGAAACTAAGGTTTGGAGAAGTGAAGTAACTTGCTCAAAGTCACACAGCTCATGAGTAGCAATCAGACTCTAGAGCCCACACTGTTAACCAGGCACTAGATAAATATGATACATGAGCTGATTGTTTAGTCTCGTTAATCACCAAAGGAAACAAATTAAAAGCTGTAATTCAAAAACTCAGCTTTGTGCGCAGAATTTTTCTCAATGCTGGAGAAACAAGGGCAGCAGCAGGCTCTGCCATGGAAGATTACAGATCAACCCTGTGAATGGTGTTTAAGAGCCTGGCTGACTCACAGCACAGGTCACAGACGGGGCCTCTGGCCCAGCTACAATGGTGAATTTTAAATGAAAATGTCACCCAAAAGCTTTCATTCAGTGTCTGTATGAAAATCTGGATGATTTAATCCATCTCCAATGGAACACATGAGCTGGCAGAGGAGAACAGCCTGTTCTTCTCCATCTGTGCAAAAGCACCAATCACCCCACGCTGAACCTGAAAGTCATTTTTGCTTGTCTTTGAGGTGGTATCAGGGACCAGCCCATGCAGCCAAACACACCTCTCAGGTGGATCCTTCCACTCTGGGCAGCCTGGACAAGGGGAGGCCAGGGTAAGCTGAATATAAGCGATGGCCTCTCTGGAATGTTCTGATGGTCAAGTGCATTGGGAGAGAGGGGCCACAGGCAGTAGGGTGTTGAGCTGAGAGAGAAGAGGTGATGTCTGCTCTGATTATGCTGTGGAGACTTTGATGATAAGCTCTATCAGTACACCCTGGTGGAGGGGAAAAATCAAACCAACATGGGGAGCTGCAGAGTTTAGGATTTCAGCACTAACTTTGCATCTGTTTGTTATTAAAAGCTAAAGTCTGCGCTCTCTGACCTCACATGGCAGGTACACCCTGTACCAGGCATCTGGGTCTTTAATCATAAACTATCTTGTTATTTAACTGTTTATGTTCTTCCCTCAAAAGGATGGCAGGATCCATGGAAGTGGGGACTCTAGCGTTAAAAGCTAATTGTTTTAGTATCAGGCACTGTGCTAAGCACGTTAGGACCTGATCTCATTATTCCACCAGTAATCCTAGGAGGCACAGGTTTTTTTTTTTTAATCAAAAGAAGTCTTTATTCTACTTTCACTTTTTTAAAAAAAATATTTTTTTAATTGTTGAGAATATACACAGCAGAACATACACCAATTCAACAATTTCTATATGTACAATTCAGTGATATTGCTTACATTCTTCAAGATATGCAACTATTCTTGCTCTTTTTTCCAGCTGGAGGCATGGGCTTTTAATAAAGGCATTTCATGGATGAGAAAACAAGCTCAGAGGTGTTGAGTAACTTGCTCAAGTTCACACAGCTAGCCAGCAGGTAGAACCAGGATTTGAACCCAGGTCTGTCTGAGTCCATGGCCTGTGCTTAACTCTAAGGCTAAATACCCCTGTGCCTTTTGCTGCTTCAGGGAGAAATGGACATTTGTGTACAATTTTTTTTTTTTAAATCGGTAATACACACACGATACTGAAGTCCAAAGGCACAGAAGGGTATTCAGTGAAAAAAACAAATCTCTCTCCCTCTGAGGTTTCCCAGCCTCCCAGCTGCCTGCTTAGAGGAGACCAATATCCCTACGTCACTGGGCAGTCTTCCAGGGTGCTCTGTGCATTTGCCAACATATACGTGCATATTCTCCCCACTCACAAATGCTAGCACACCTTGCACGCTGCCCTCCACCTTACACTTTTCACTTAGCAGTGTGAAATGTCCATCAGTCTGTACAGACCTTCCTTACTCCTTCAAATGGCTGCGTGCTGCTCCATTGCAGGGATGCACTATAATTTATTCAACGGTAGCCTACTGATAGTCATTCTGGTGGTTCCCAGTCTCCTGCTATTGCACAGAATACTGCAGCGCATATTCTCACGCACACATCAGTCACTTTGCATGAATGCACCAGTATATCTATTAATACCTGGAAGTGGAATTGCTGGGTCATCGGACCAGCACCTTTTAAAAATTGAGATAATTTGCCAACTTGCTCTCCAAGGAGGTCAGAGAAGGTTAAGCTCAGAGTGTTCACAGTGCCCATCCTCCCCCAATCAGACCAGACCGTGTTATCTGACTTTCTGATCTTTGCCAATCTGGTATATTCTCCTTGTACTTTTTAAATTTGCGTTTCTGTTACAATGAGCATAATTGAGCATCTTTTTGTGTGTTTAGGAGACATTTGGGATTCCTTTCTGTAAGCAGTCTGTACCTATCCTTTGCCCATTTTTCTACTGGGGCAAAGGAGGATTTTGCAGATGCAGAAGAGGGGAGAAAATAAGGGCACCAGATTATTGTGGGGCACATAAAGATGGAGACTGAGGACCTACTAATCACCATTCCAGGTGCTTAGGATTCCCGGCCTGGGCTTCCCCTCCTCCTACCTAAGTAGCAGCCAGCTCAGGAAGCAAAGGCGAGCCTAAAAATTCAAAAATTGGATTCTGGGTTTAGAATTTGCACATTTGAGCTTGGAATGTGGAATTGGCTGAAAAACCACTAGGCACCTCCCTGAGCCTGGTTTATCTCTAGGGGGCTGATTTAAGCTTAGGTAGAGGAGAGGAGGGGAGATGGGAGCCTGTTGCGTGAATAATAGGCTTGGAGAAACATGAAGGTTGAACAGGTACGTACATCAAAAAAAGATAATCAGAGATCAGAGTCAAGAATTTCTCCCCCAGGCCACAATATTTTTTGTGTTGTTCTTCTGTCTTTTCTTGACTGGCTAGGGCTGCATTAAGTTAAAACCCAAGTAGACAGACATTTTTGTGTGTATTGTTATCTTGGAAGGTAAGGCTGAGTAGATGCCGCTCTGGCCAGAGTTGTTTTCTGGGACAGAGAAAGGAGCAGGGTTGTGCTTTCAGGGTCTCTGCTGTGTGGTTTGGACTCTGGGGTTAAGCAGGTGTTCGTCACACATCCAAGGATCCCTGGTGGCATAATGGTTAAGCACTTGGCTGCTAACTGAAAGGTCAGTGGTTTGAAGCCACCAGCTGCTCCACAGGAGAAAAATGTGGCAGTCTGCTTCTGTAAAGATTATAGCCTTGGAAATCCTATGGAGACAGTTTTACTCTGTCCTTCAGGGCTGCTATGAGTTGGAATCGACTAGAAGGCAATGGGTTTTCGGTGGGTCACACATCCTCTGTTGTTTCCAGATGGTGTGTGATATTCCTTCCAGAAGGTCTGTAGAAACTTGCTATTCTGTTCCTCCATTCTTCAAGGATTTATTAAACACCTCCTGACAATAATCCCTGTGGAAGCATTCAGTGACGTGGAAGAGCTGATCCATGTCTTCCAAGATGGTAGACTCCAACCGGGGAGAGAAGACCACTGAAGAGTTGCATGATGCCCAGTGCTGCAGCTGGCTTAACGCCAGCATGAGGGCTGCTAAGGGGAGGGGACAAGTGAGAGCCCCTGCAGTCAGGGAGGCCTGGAGCAGGAAATGGAAGCTTGAGGAGGATTCTGAAGCAAGGTCAAGTTTGAACAGGTGGAGGAAGGGCTTTGGAGGAAACAGCAAGAACAAACATGTGGAGCCAGGCCCAAACAGGGGACCAACCTTGGGATCACAGGCACTGCTAGCACCGGGTACTCTCCCCATGGCAACTATCACAGTTTCAACTGGATACTTGTAGGCGATAAACTGGTGTTTTTGCACATAAATACTCCCCATGTCTACCTTGTTCTGTAAGAGTCCTTGGGTGGCACAAATGGTTAAGTGGTCAACTACTAGAGGAAAGGTTGGTAGTTCAAACCTACCCAAAGGTGCCTGGGAAGACAGGCTTGGTGATCTTCTTCCCAAAGGTCACAGCCTTAACAACGCTATGGAGCACAGTTCTACTCTGAAACACACGGGGTTGCCATGAGTCGGAATCAACTCAACGGCAATTAACAACCACAGCCACCACCACTTAGTCCTAACACAAGTCAGAGTTGAATGAATGTTTGCAGAACGAGTGAATTCAAATAAATCATCACTCTGCCCTCCTAGTGAATTATAATCTATGGCAGAATTAATTCCCTGCCTTATTCTAAAAGGGTTTAAAATAAGAGGTTGCTGGTGATGGTCATGGGAATTACTTTTAGCCCAATGGTGAAATAATTTTATTGCTTTCCGTTTCAAAATACATACTCGTAAATAATTCAGGCAATGCAGAAAAAAATAAACTAGAACATCAGTAGTCTCACTGTCTAGAGATGAGATGTGAATAAAATAACATAAAATTATTGTTAATTGTAAAACGTGACACATTATTATTGCCACATTTTCAGGTCTTTCATTGCTCTTGGACCCACAACCCTGATATTTACTGAGCACTTACTATGTGTTAGCCAGTGTGTTAGGACTCAAATACGAATGCAAACGAGACAGACACAAGGTATCCCTGCCTCCCAGGATACCTGGCTGACTTGAGGTCGTTTTCTACGATCAAAGCTTTTTCTGCCTCTGGTATATTCCTGTGCCACCTCTTGGCTGCGGGACACCCTTTTGTTATCACTGTGCTTGAATACACTTTTTCCTTTCCCCTTCCAAGGCTGTGGTGAACAAACCTCTCAGAACGTTTCTCTGAAGCCATTCACATTTTATAGAAACTGGGTTGTTAAATTTAAACGGCCCTACTCATGTCTTCCCCCAGATTCCACGGGAAACTCAGCCTCCTTGGTTCAATGATTTGTTTGTTTGTTGTTTGCGTTTAAAGATGACGTTCTTCTACTGGGCAGCAGCTATTCACCCTGACAAGTCAAACCGGTTTAGTTTTATCACTTTTCACTTCTACAAGGAAGCATTGTTTTTAGTAGAGAGGAATATTTAGTACCATTTTCTTTGTTTATGTTTCGATTTTCTTAATGTTAATAATTTTTTAATGTACAAAAAAAAAGAAAACCCAAAAGCCAAACCCATTGTCATCGAGTTGAATTCCGACTCATAGTGACCCTATAGAACAGAGCAGAACTGCCCTATAGGGTTTCCAGGGCTGGAATCTTTATGGAAGCAGACTGCCACATCTTTCTCCCATGGAACAGCTGGTAGGTTTGAACCACTGACCTTTTGGTTAGCAGCTAAGTGCTTTAACCACTGTGCCAGGAGGGCTCCTTCAAAGTACATAAATAGTATACAAAACGTATCCTTCTTTGAAAATGTATTTAAAATTTTAAACTCAGTCTAAAAGAAGTGTTTCATCCAAGCAGTCTTAATCTGGCCTTTCTCTGAATTCTTTAGGGTTGTTCTTACAGGACTCTGCCTAGAGCTCAGCCTACCTGCACCTGGGAAAGCCCTGTTATGATTTTCCAAAGTTCCTCTGTTTTCCAGATTAATTTCATTCCAAAGGCATGGGTACTCGCCCCGTGATCCTGTACCATTGATTGTGAACTGCAGCAGGCAGTCTTTGCCCCAAGCGGGCCTACGCCCTAGGCAGGCAGCCTGCACCTGCTGAGACACACCTGGTGGCCCGCTGGGAGCCCAGACGCCATTCCAGGCCCATACACCAGCTGGCAAAGGTGCAGTCTGAAAATCGGGAAGAGCATTTGCTGGTTAGTGGCAGCGCACTGTACATGCAAACAGCAAGCGTGTCCTAAAGAAAACAGAGGCAAGGTTGTGTTTGTGCGGCACTCAGTCTCCAACTTAATGTGGGAGGGGAAGCTAGTGATTCGGTTTCTTTCTCCTTGACTTACTTGTTAATATGAAGGGCAGAACTAGATTCTGTGGTTAGAATTTTAAAAAATGAAACTCCAAGCGTTTGACCCCCGGACACCCGTTTAATTCAGTACTGAAGTCACTGCCGAGGTTCACCCTTCAGTCAAAGATTAGGCAGGTCTATAGGTGCAACAATAACAACCATGAAGAACATGCTTCGTAGTTCAGTCATTACATGAGACTAATGAGCACACCAGCCCAACAAAGATGAGAAGGCAGGAAGGGACAGGAAAACTGGACAAATGGAAACAGGGAACCTGGGGTGGAGAAGGGGGGAGTGTTGACACATTGCAGGGTTGGCAACCAATGTTATAAAACAATTGTGTATTAATTGTTTAATGAGAAACTAATTTGCTCTATTAACTTTCACCTAAAGCACAATTAAAAAAAAAGAATCTAAAAAAATGTATTGTTGTCTCTCCAAATATAAAAACAATTTGTACGCAAATGTATAAACTATAAAAGTTGGAAGATACAGAAGTCACAGAAGAAAATAAAAATGTCACAAATGGGTGGAGATTTTCAAGGAGATAGGATTGAGGTTAATACTGGGAAGAACTTACTAACAACTAGAATGAGTTCCCTGTCACCGGCAGTATTACAGAGTGGAGGACTGGATGATCAGCCTCTAAAATACCATCCTGCTCTGGTTTTTTGAAGGGTCACCTGTCCTCGGCCTGCTGGGCTTTAACCAGCATCCCAGTCTGCCTCCACCACCACCCCACAGAGCAGGGGTGGGCAAAGTGAAGCAGGGCTCTGCAGAGTGGAGTTTGCAGCAGAGGGGTAAGTCCAGGGAAGGGATATCACAT
Source organism: Trichechus manatus latirostris (assembly GCF_000243295.1). Taxonomy (NCBI): domain Eukaryota; kingdom Metazoa; phylum Chordata; class Mammalia; order Sirenia; family Trichechidae; genus Trichechus; species Trichechus manatus. The sequence goes on along the minus strand of NW_004443967.1, from coordinate 10,029,658 downwards.
ACGTTCTTTCATTCATCCTTTAAATATTGAGTGCCCACTATAAGCTGGGAGCCCTGGTGACACAGTGGTTAAGAGCTCAGGCTGCTAACCAAAAGGTTGGCAGTTTCAATCTACTAGCCGCTCCTTGGAAACCCTATGGGGCAATTCTGCTCTGTCCTGTAGGGCAGCTATAACTCGGAATCAACTCAACGGCAATGGGTTTGGTTTTGGTATTATGAGCTGGGCCCATGCCAAGCTCTTGGCATGTTCTGTGAATAATATAGACTCTAGACCAAGTTTGTACATAGACAGTAAAGTTACACAAATAAAAATTTAATCAGAATTGTTAACACCGAGAAGGAACAATATAAGATGCTGTCATGGATTGAATTGTGTCCCCAAAAAATGTGTGTATCAAATTGGCTAGGCCATGATTCCCAGCACTGTGTGATGTGCGTGTATCTAAACAGCCTTCAAAGGGGGACTTGGACCCGGCCCTACGTCATCTGATGTGATTTCCCTATGAGTTATAAATCCTACCTCTATGATGTTGATGAGATAGGACGAGCAGCAATTATGTAATGAGGCAGGACTCAATCTACAAGATTGGACTGTGTCTTTAGCCAATCTCTTTTGAGATATAAAAGAAGTGAGCAGAGAGACATGAAGACCTTATACCACCAAGAAGCAGGGCCCAGAGCAGAGCACGTCGTTTGGACCCAGGGTCCCCGCACCTGAGAAGCTGCTAGACCAGGGGAAGATTGATGACAAGGACCTTCCCCTAGAGCTGACAGAGAGAGAAAAACCTTCCCCTGGAGCTGACACCCTGAATTTGGACTTCTAGGTTACTAGACTGTGAAACAATACCTGTTTGTTGAAGCCATCCACTTGTAGTATTTCTGTTATAGCAGCACTAGATAACTAAGACAGATGCCTTGAGAAATTAATCATGGAGGTACCCATTCTAGTCTTGATGTTAGGGAAGGAGTTTGTCGTGGGTTGATTTGTGTCCCCTCAAAAGATGTATGTTCAAGTCCTAACCCCTGGTACTTGTGAATGTGAACTTATTTGGAAATAGAATCTTTGCAGATCTAATTAGTTAACATGAAGTCATACTGGAGAAGGATTGGTCCTGCTCCAATATGACTGGTGTCCTTGTAAGAAGAGAAGACACAAAATGGGGACCTAATTTGCTGTGTAAACTTTCGCTGAAAACACAATAAAATATTAAAACAGAGACAGAGAGAGAAGACACAGACATAGAGGAAGATGGCCATGTGAAGAAGGAGACAGAGGTTGGAGTGATGCTGCTACAAGCCAAGGTAAGCCAGGGGCTACCAGAAGCTGGAAAAGACAAGGAAGCCTCTTCCCCTAGAGCCTTCAGAGACAGCACAGACCCGCTGACTGATTTGGGACTTCTAGCTGCCAGAAATCCCTGGGTGGTGCAAACACTTTGCACCTGACTACTGACGTAAAGGGTTGCTGTGCAAACCCACCCAGTGGTGCCGTGGGAAAAAGGCCTTGTGATCTGCTTCTGTAAAGATGACGGCCAAGAAAACCGCCTAGAGCAGTTCTACTCTGTTACACATGGTGTTGCCATGAGTCGGAATCAATTCAATGGCAAAGGATTACAGCCTCCGGAACTGTGAGAAAATAAAGCTCTGTTGTTTTAAGCTGCCCAGTTTGTGGTAATTTGTCACAGCAGCCAGGCACTCTCCTAAGTGCTTTAGACATAATTAATTCTCAATCCTCACGAGAACTCCAGGAGGGAGGTGCTATTGTTATCATCCCCATTTCACAGATGAGGAAATGGAGGTGCAGAGAGCTCAACTTGCCCAAGGTCTCACAGTAAAAGTGTCAGAGCCAAGAGATGAGCCCAGGAAGTCTGGCTGCTGAGGTCTTCAGCTACCAGGAACTTCTGCAACCTAAAGGTCCCCACACCTGAGGCCAGGCCTCACCAATGCAATCCATTTCTCCAAGTGAGAGCCCACGAGCTTGCTTTTGCCTCTTAAGTCACTCTGCAAAGGTGGTCAGTGAGATATAAAATTAGTCCTAGGTCAATTAAATAATTAAGCCCGCAAGCTGGCCCATTCTGATTTCACCCACTTATGTAGGAATCAGAGTCTACGGCAGGGGTTCAGACTGGTTCCTTCTGGTCCAAACCCCTGCTGAGAATTTGCATTTCTAACAAGTTCCATGCTAATGCTGCTGGTTAGGGACGAATTCTGAGAACTACTAGTAGGGCCCAGCCCACTGCTTTCAAGTCGATTAGATGCAACCCCATAGGGTTTCCAAGGCTATAACCTTTATGGAAGCAGACTGCCACATCTTTCTCCCATGTAGCAGCTGGTGGTTTCCAACCACTGACCCTTCAGTTAGCAGTTGATCGCTTTAACCACTGTGCCACCAGGACTCCTTACTAGTATGGCAGTAGCTCTCGACGTTTATTATGCATAAGAATCATCTGGGGATCTTGTTAAAATGTAGATTCTGATTCAGTATGCCTGGGGTGGAAATGTAAATTCTCAGCAGGGGTTTGGACTGGAACTAACTGGTTCGAAGCTCTGGTCTGTGGTAAGTTGTCTATTGGTATGGCCTGAACTGCTACAAGGGGTATCTTTCCCAGACATTATTTTCTGAGTTGGTTGGGACATTATTTGTAGGAGGATAAGGAGTTACTTGATGAGGAGTCCACACGGAGACCTTCCTCAGGCTTCACATTAAATCTTCCATTATGCAGATGTGGCCATCTTAGTGCTTAGTAAAACTTTGCTTAATTTGGATGCCTATGGAATTAAATTTGGAGAGATTGCTATTAAGAGGAAACCAGTGGAGAAGGAGTCACTAGTTCCTAAAGCATGAGTGTCTGTAATGGAGAATACCGTTTTACTCAAATCAGACAGTTCCTTGTGAACTCAAACCAGAAGAAGGATGTACATATACCTAAACAGCCTTCAAAGGGGGCCTAGGACCCGACCCTACTCCAGGGTTGCTGTTGGGTCTGTCCCTGGAGCCACCCACAGTCCTCATTCCTGTTTCAGATCCTCCAAGGGCTCCCCACTGCTCTCGGGTGGAGCCACGCTCCTAGGTTGGGCCCACCAAGCCCATGACAGTGTCACCCAGCCCACCTTGCCCACTTTCCTTCCTTCCACCTACAGCGTCTCACCTTTCCCTGAACACCCTACACAGGTTCCTTCCTGCTAGAAATGCTATCTTCCCATCTCCTCACTTGGTAAATGCCATCTCATCCTTGAAGACCCTGCGGATGTCTTCTTGGGGAGTCCTCATTAGCAACAGACATGGATTTGTAGTTCTATATCTCATATACATTACAGCCGTAGATTAACTTCACATTGAGAACTTTTGCATTAATGCATAGATAAAGCACATTTTGTAGTTCTAACATTTATATATAGGATCAGTAGGTTTGTTTATTCAACAAATATTTACTGAGTTACTACTATGTGTGAGGAGTTAGAAGAGATAAAGAGAAGAAGCAGAAATTAATATTGCCTTTGGGAAATTTATAATCTAGTAGGAGCATTAAAACATGTACATAAACCCATTGTGGTAGCATTGAATCCAACTCATAGCGACCTTTTGGTTAGCAGCTGAGCTCTTAACCACTGCACCACCACTAGGGGCCCTAATATACAGCATAAACAGGCTACAAACCATAATTTACAGTACACAAACACCAGTAGCTAAGCTAGATAATGGGATCTTCTAAAAATTAAACACTTCTGCTTACCAAAAGACTTCACCAAAAGAGTAGAAGGAGAACCTACATAATTTTTGGCTATGACATATCCAACAAAGTCTCATCTCTTAAATCTACAGGAAAATCCAACACCTCTACAATAAAAAGACAATCCAGTTTAAAAATGGGAAAAGGACATGAACAGACACTTCATCAAAGAAGACATTCAGGTGGCTAACAGATACATGAGGAAATGCTCGCAATTACTAGTCATTAAACCAAACCAAACCCATTGCCATTGAGTTGATTCCGACTCATAGCAACCCTATAGGACAGAGTAGGACTGCCCCACAGGGTTTCCAAGGAGTGGCTGGTGGATTTGAACTGCCTACCTTTTGGTTAGCAGCCATAGCTTGCCATAGTTCTCAACCACTGTGCCACCAGGACTCCCACTAGCCATTAGAGAAATGCAAAGCAAAACTACAATGAGATACTATCTTAGCCCAATAGTACTGGCACGAATCAAAAAAACAGAAAATAACAAATGTTGGAGAGGTTGTGGGGAGACTGGAACTCTTATGCACTGCTAGTGGGAATGCAAAATGGATTTTCCACTTTGAAAAACGATATGGCACTTCCTTAAAAAACTAGAAATAGAAATATCATACAATCCAGCAATCCCACTCCTAGTAATACATCCTAGAGAAATAAGAGCCATCACACGAATAGACCTATGCACACCCATGTTCACTGCAGCATTATTCACAATAGCAAAAAGATGGAAACAACCTAAGTGCCCATCAATAGATGAATGGATAAACTACGGTACACACACACAATGGAATACTACACAACTATAAAGAACAATAATGGATCTGCAAAACATCTCACAACATGGGTGAATCTAGAGGGCATTATGCTGAGTGAAATGTCAATCACAAAAGGACAAATACTGTATGAAACCACTATTACAAAAACACATGAAAATGTTTCCACACAGAAAGAAACAATCTTTGATGGTTATGAGGGAGGAGGGGAGGGATGAGGAGGGAAAAACACTAACTAGACAGCAGATAAGTGGTAACTATGGTGAAGGGTAAGACAGTACACAATAATGGGAAGTTAGCACAACTTGACCAGGGCAAAGTCATAGAAGCTTCACGGACAAACTCAAACGCCTTGAGAGACCGAGCTACCGGGCTGAGGGCTGGGGTTTAATAAAGAAGTAAGAAAAGAGATTTACAGCCTTGGAAACCCTACGGGGCAGTTCTCTGTCCTACAGATCTCTATGAGTTGGAATCGACTCGATGGCAGTGGGTTTAGAATGTTAAGATTCGTGAGGGTAGGAATTTGCCATTTACCCCAACACTCAAAACAGTACTTGGCACAAAATATTTATTTAATGAATCTCATTGAATCTTCCCAACAACCTTATGAGAAAGAGTACAGAGTTCTAGAATCAGTCTCCCAAATTTGGGTCTTGGCTCCCTTACTTGCTGGGATGTGATCTTGGAGAAGTTACTTAACCTTTTTGTGACTCAGTTTCCTGACATGAAAAATGAGGATAAAAATAGTACCAAACAATAATATCTCATAGAGTTATCATGAGGATCACGAGATAATTCATGTAAAAACACTTAGAACAATGCCTGACACATAATAAGCACTAAAATGTCAACTCCCATTACTGTCACTAAGATCACATTTTATAGACACAGAAATGGAGACTTGTAGATGTTCATTAAGCCATGCCTATGATATGCTTGTAACAGGAGCCCTGGTGGCACAGTGGTTAAAAGTTAGGCTGTTAACCAAAAGGTCAGCAGTTCGAATCCACCAGCTTCTTCTTGGAAACCCTATCGGGGCAGTTCTACTCTGTCCCATAGGGCTGCTATAAGTTGGAATCAACTTGATGGCAATGGGTTTGGTTTCAGTTTATGCTTGTAACAAGGAGCCTTGGTGGCGCGTTAAGAGCTCTGCAGCTAACCAAAAGGTCAGCAGTTCAAACCCACCAGCAGCTCTGAGGAAGAAAGACCTGGTGATCTGCTCCTGTAAAGATTATAGCCTAGAAAACTCTATGGGGCGGTTCTACTCTGTCACATGGGGTCACTGAGTCAGAAGTGACTTGATGGCACACAACAGCAACAACATGTTTTGACTGAGGGCAGTGGTGATTCACTGGCAGAATTCTCACCTTCTGTATGGGAGACCTGGGTTCAGTTCCCACCACCCCACTGTCAATGGAGGCTTGAGTGTTGCTAGGATGCTGAACAGGTTTCAGCAGAGCTTCTGCACTAAGACAGACTAAGATAGAGTAGGAAAAAAAGCCTGGTGACCTACTTCCGAAACTCAGCCAGTGAAAACCCAATGAATCACAATGGTTCAATCCCATTGTGCATGGGGCCCCCATGAGTTGGAGGTCAACTCGAGGGCAGTTAGTAACAACAATATGCTTTTAGCTGTATCACTCTAAGGTCTCCAAAAAAGGTGGTAAAGAAAGGCAGACCAAGACTGATGTCAGAGTATTTTCATCTGCAGTGAAATAAAGACAAGGAAGAGTTCATTTACATCCAAAGACGGCAATCACATTAGAGGAGAATCTTTTCTGAAAACAGACTGTTCCAAACCAGAGGTCAGCTGGGACTCCAGCCACAAGTTGCTGTGAACACTTCCCCTCTTGGTTGGTTGGCTGTTTCTGGCAGAGAAGTCCTGCTGGGATAGAGGGGAACTCATGGTGGGTGCAGCCATCTTGCTCGACTCACCAGGCAGTTTATAGCACCATTTAGAAACACCAGGGATAGCAGGATTACTAATCACCCCGTCTGCTGATGTAAACTCTATTTGGATACAACAATGTTTTAAAATAACCTCAAATACAATTAGCACCCTGAGGATGGGGCTGGTTGAATGACTACAGAAATATCATTCAAATAGTTCATTAACTAATTACAGAGCTCCACCAACAGAGCCCGCTGCAAGGCAGGTGCTGCGGGCTGATTCATGGGACTGAGCTCAGGGCCCACTGAGAGGATGTTCACTTCCCTGTTCTGGCAATGGCATCGTCTGGTGGCCTTCCTCTTCTTTTTATTGGGGTAAAATTACGTATAACAAATGGCAAACAAAACTTTGCCATTTCAACATTTATTTACATGTACAATCCGGTCGTATTAATTACATTTACCATTTTGTGCAACCATCACCACTAACCATTTACAATTATTTTTTATCACCCTTAACAAAAACTCAGTACCCCTTAAGCAATCACTTCCCTTCTCTCACTCTCTCCTGCCCTTGTTGTTGTTGTTAGGCGCTGTCGAATCGGTTCCGACTCACAGCGTCCCTATGTACAACAGAACAAAACACTGCCGGGTTCTGTGCCGTTCTCACAATCGTTGTTATGCCTGAGCCCATTGTTGCAGCTACTGTGTCAATCCATCTCATTCAGGCTCTTCTCTTTTTTGCCGACCCTCTACTTTACCAAGCACGATGTCCTTCTCTAGGGATTGATTCCTCCTGATAACATGTCCGGAGTATGTGAGACGAAGTCTAACCTCCTTGAGCATTCTGGCCGTACCTCTTCTAAGATTTGTTTGTTCTTTTGGCAGTCCATGGTATATTCAATATTCTTCACCAATACCATAACTCAAAGGCATCAATTCTTCTTCGGTCTTCCTTATCATTGTCCAGCTTTTACATACATATGAGGCAACTGAAACCATCATGACTTGGGTCAGGTGCACCTTACTCTTCAAGGTGACATCATTGCTTTTTAACACTTTAAAGAGGTGTTTTGCCCTTGGTAACCAATAAACTGCCCTCGAGTCAATTCTGACTCATAATGACCCTACAGGACAGAGTAGAACTGCCACCCAGGGATTCTAAGGCTATAATCTTTTTTTTTTTTTAATTGTACTTCAGGTGAAGGCTTACAGAACAAATAGTTTCTCATGAAACTGTAGTACACATATTGTTTTATGACACTGGTTAACAACCCCACACCATGTCAACCCTTTAACTTCTCAACCTTTTTTTTTTGGTGAAAATACACATAGCCAAAGATACACCATTTCAAACATTTTTATATGCACAGTTCAGTGACATTGACTACGCTCTTCCAATTGTGCTGTTATTCTCACTTAAGATGAAGGCTTTCAGAACAAAACAGTTTCTCATTTAACAGTTAATGTCACCCTATGACAATGGTTAACATTCTCACAACACATCAACAATATCCTTACTCAACCTTGGGTTCCCTATCACCAGCTTCCTTGTCCCCTTCTGCCTTCTGGCCC
>NW_004443967.1:10017242-10020788 GCF_000243295.1 Trichechus manatus latirostris | reverse complement strand
TGCCTTCTAGTCCTTGTCCCTGGGCTGTTGTGTCCCATTAGTCTCGTTTTGTTTTATGGGGCTGTCTAATCCTTGGCTGAAGGGTGAACCTCGGGAGTGACTTCATTACTGAGTTAAAAGCGTGTCCGGGGGCCATACTCTCAGGGTGTCTCCAGTCTCTATCAGGTCAGTTACGTCTGGTCCTTTTTGTGAGTTAGAATTTTGTTCTACATTTTTCTCCAGCTCTGTCTAGGACCCTCTGTTGTGATCCCTGTCAGAGCAGTCAGTGGTGGTAGCCAGGCACCATCTAGTTGTACTAGAACTCAGTCTGGTGGAGGCCATGGTAGTTGTGGTCCATTAGTCCTCTGAACTAATCTTTCCTTTGTATCTTGTTCTCTTCATTCTCCCTTGCTCCCGAAGGCGTGAGACCAGTGGAGTATCTTAGATGGCTGTTCACAGGCTTTTAAGACCCCAGACACTACTCACCAAGGTAGAACGCAGAACATTTTCTTTATAAACTATGTTATGCAAATTGAGCTAGATATTCCCCGAGACCATGGTCCCCACAACCCTCCCCGTGAGCTGGCCTTCTTGATTGACAAAGAGACTCTTCCTCTCCTTGCTGTCTCCTTGAATATCCATGGGAGGTGCTATGTGAGGCCCAAAAACACATCCATGACAGGGTCACATGGCTTTGAAAAACTCTGCTCCCCTCCCTGACTGCCCGCTGGGTCTATTACTGAAGACAGAATATCAGAGGGCTTGGTCAGGGAAGGCAGGTAGCTGGTCACTTAATTACAATGAATCTGTAGCCTTTGCTGTCTTGAGGGGGTTTGAGCACTTCATGGAAGAAATGTCTGCTACGGACAAATGGGCCTCCACTTGCCCTGCTGCTGGGGACGCCTGCTGACCTTCCAGCTGGTGGAGGAACTTGAGTTTTTGCTCCATAGGACACTTGCTGGGCTGGTTGCACTGACAGCTTCAAGGATTTTAAAAAATTGTTTCAAGTATAAAAGTGTTTGCAAGAATGTAGGAGCCCCCTCATCCCCTGCCCTTGGCAACTAATTATGTTTTTTGTTCCTATGTTTTTGATAGGTGCTGTTGAGTCAGTTCCAACTCATAGCAACCCTACGTACAACAAAATGAAACACTGGCCCTGCGCCATCCTCACAATCGTTATGCTTTAGCCCATTGTTGCAGCCACTGTGTCGATCCATCTCGTGGAGGGTCTTCCTCTTTTTTGCTGACCCTCTACTTTACCAAGCACAATGTCCTTCTCCAGGGACTGATCCCTCCCAACAACATGTCCAAAGTATATGAGAGGCAGTCTCACCATCCTTACTTCTAAGGAACATTTTGGTTGTATTTTTTCCAAGACAGATTTGTTTGTTCTTTTGGCAGTCCATGGTATATTTAATATTCTTCTCCAACATCATAATTCAAAAGCATCAATTCTTCTTCAGTCTTCCTTATTCATTGGCCAGCTTTCCCATGCATATGAGGCGATTGAAAACACCATGGCTTGGGTCAGGTGCACCTTAGTCTTCAAGGTGATATCTTTGCTTTTCAACACTTTAAAGAGGTCTTTTGCAGCACATTTGCCCAGAGCAACGTGTCATTTGATTTCTTGACTGCTGCTTCCGTGGGTGTTGATGGTGGATCTAAGTAAAATGAAATCCTTGACAACGTCAATCTTTTCTCCATTTATCATGATGTTGCTTATTGGTCCAGTTGTGAGGATTTTTGTTTTCTTTATGTTGAGGTGTAATCCATACTGAAGGATGTGGTTTTTATTCCAATAGTTTTAGCTTTTCTAGAATGTTCTATAAATGGGATCATCTAGCATGTAGCCTTTTGAGTCTGGCTTTTTTCACTTAGCAAAATGCATCTGAGGTTCATCCATGTTGTGTATGCAGTCTGTTCCTTTTTATTGATAAGTAGTATTTCATTGCAGGGATAGATCACAATTCGTTGAAGGACATTTGGGTTGTTTCCAGATTTGGCAATTACAAATAAAGCCACCATAAACATTCATGTACAAAAAAGAAAGGAAGAAAGAAAATAGAAGCCCTGCCACTTTGGACAAGTCCTTGTTTGAACCTTGGCTTATTCAACTGTAAATGGGGATGTCTACCTCAAAGTGTTATTGGATCCAATGAGGTAGAGAATGTAAAGTCTATAGCATAGTGCTTGGCAACAAGCAGGGCTCAGTACATGTGAGCTCTTTTTTTTTTTTTTTTACTGTCCTGAGCCCACATCGCACCCTCACATATACTCTCAAGAGGAGAGCAGATTCAGAGCCCACTCCTTCCCCCTGGCATGCACCTTCTGTCAGCCTTCAGGCCCTTGGGTAATTTGGCCAGCCTTGTAAGGGTACTAAAGACTGAATGCTCAATATTCTGTTTTTGAACTTTTAAAACCAATGATGGTAGCACTGCCTCCTGACAGGCAGAGGTCCCCCAACAGCCCCGGGTTAGAATTAGCAGACACCCCCCCCCCACCTTGTTTTCAAAAAAACACACGTATAAGTGAGCCTAGCTGGTTGTACTACCCTATTTTCTATTTTCCTCCAAAGTGAATGCCAGGCATTTCTGGGGCCAAAGACAGGATTAACATTTCTCAGCCTAGTAAACACACCCATCTGGATCCAGCACAAGGAGCAGGGGCACTCCAACAGAATATATTTATTGTGAGTAGATACAATTCGAATTGGGCAGCATCACCTGAACGTGTCTTGAAGGCATTCTGAAGAAGGGACAGTGAAAGTGGGTTATATAGATCATTGTTATGTTAGTTTCTCAAAAAACCAAAATCCCATGGGCCTAACCTGCTAAAAACCAAACTCACTGCCGTCGAGTCGATTCCAACTCATAGCGACCCTATACGACAGAGTAGAATTGCCTCATAGGGTTTCCAAGGAGCAGCTGGTGGATTTTAACTTCCGACTATTTAGTTAACAGCCAAGCTCTTAACCACTGTCAGCAGGGCTCCAATTTCTCAAAAGATAGCATCAAAGCACAGGGCAGGTTACAGAAACAGGAGATTGGCTAGATACGCCTTTGCCTATCACCATCATTTTTAGCATCAGAAAGCCCTTTAGGAACTGCCCTAGGATCTTGGCTTCAAGGCACCAGATTTCTAGGGAATGAGATTCAAGCATGCTGAGCCCTCCCAGATTTGCAGTGGCTAAGCACTCAGATTTCCAAGCTTCACATTTAGATTGCAATGAGGCTTAAGTATCAGAATTAGGGTTCAGTGGGCGGCAGAATAGACAGTCCATGGATACTGAAGAACCAGAGCCCAGGGAGAAACTCCAGACAACAGCAATCAATCCAGGAGGGTCTCAGCTGTCAGCCGCAGGACAAGTTTCTGGGCAGTTTCAGAGGCTCTCGGGCAGCAGGTGGCAATCTGACAGCAGATGCAATCTTCCTGAAAGTTCCTCCAGGGTGAAAATAATGTAGGAGCAGAAGGAAGGCTGTTTTTTCTTTCCTCTCTTTTGTTGTTGTAAAAATATAGGTAACAGGGATCCCTGAGTGCATTTCTTTTCTCGTTGGTTTTTTTTTTTTT
>NW_004443967.1:9967019-10008025 GCF_000243295.1 Trichechus manatus latirostris | reverse complement strand
AACAATATGTGTACTACTGTTTCATGAGAAACTATTTGTTCTGTAAGCCTTCACCTGAAGTACAATAAAATATTAAAAAAAAAAAAGGTAACACTACATTTGCCAATCCAGCATTTTTCCACATGTACAATTCTGTGACACCAGTTATAGCAATGAGGTTGGAGGTTCGAGTCTACCTAGGGGGCACCTCGGAAGAAAAGCCTGGTGATCTACTTCCAAAGAATTAGCCATTGAACACGCTATGGAGCACAGTTCTACTCTGACACACATGGTGTTACCATGAGTCAGAACTGACTTGATGGCAGTTCGTACTGGTTCTGGTAACAGAGAATCTCAGGGCAATAGTTTTGCAGGGTTCATCCAGCCTCTATGGATCCATACAGTCTGGATTCCATGAGATTTTGAATTCTGTTCTGCATAGTCCCCGTTTTGTTCAGGATTCTTCTATAGAACCATTGATCAAAATGTTCAGTAATGGTAGCAGGGCACCATCCTGTTCTAGTCTCATAGCAAAGGGGGCAGTTGTTCATGGAGACAATTAACCACACATTCCATTTCCTCTTCCTATTCTTCACTCTCCCTGCATTCTTTTTAAATGACCAGGCAGTTTTCGTCCAATAGGTGTACCATAATTTATATGGTCAAAGGGAAACATTTAAAATATTGTTCAAAAGTGTTATATTTGAAAATACATGCAAACAACCATTTGCATAATTCAAACATTATTTTCAATTTGACCCACACTATATACAATCAAATGCACCAGGCGCTCCTTGGAAACCCTATGGGGCAGTTCTACTCTGTCCTATAGGGTCACTATGAGTCGGAATCGACTTGACGTCAGCGGTTTATATACAAATGGTGCTGCTGGTTGGCAAACTGGAACCTCAAATCAAGAGCACTATGGGCTGGAATGCACATGCCTAATAGTGCAGGTTAAAACAGTGTAAGTTACCACACTTATTCCAGATTAATTTGGAAAAGAATGGAATGTTAAAGGAGGTGTAATAGTTGTTTGTTCAGGCTTTTAACTACAATATAAAAGGACCAGGGGTTTTACAATTATATTTTCCATTTGGCTTCCTAGCACCTCGAATGAATTCAATCACTGTCCTGCTGTTCTGGGGTATTTTGAAATGTGCCAAGTCTTAATTGAAGTGGAAGTGCCTGAAACCCGAGTTAATACCAGGAGCAACAGGGAGTCGAATTTATGGAGGTAAACTGTTGCTAGCTCTGCATTTCAACTACTCATGGCTCCTGGGGTCAATTTAAATGCTGATGGCAGACTGGATGGTGGGGAGCTGAGCTGGATTGGGTCCAAGGTGATTCTGCTGAGCTTTGAGTTCCCCTGAATCTAAGAAAAGAGTTCTGCTACAGGGCCCAGGGGACCAGGCAGACAGCACCCAGCATGCCTTCCACCAGTAATTATGAGGCTTACTGAATGCACCAGGCACTGTGCTGGGAGTTACAGATCCAATGAGAATAGGATGAGACATGGTCCCTGCTCTGGAGGAGCTTAGATTCTAGTTGGGAGGCTGACATAAACAAGTAAATATAGCACTTATGATTAGCACTAGGAAGGAAATAAACAGTGATGAAATAGAGAGTAATGAGGGAAATCCACTCTCCATAAGAGAGAAGAGATGTTTAAGTTGAGACTTGATGAATGAGAAGGGCAAAGTCCCTGGAAATGCTGAGCCAGGACCATTCTAGGTAAAAGGAAGAATAGAGGGGCAAAAGTCCTGGGGTGGGAAAGCGCTCATTACATTTGACAAAAAGCCCAGGTGACTGGATCACAGTGGGGAAGAGGAAAAGAAGAAACTACGCTAACAGAGGTCATACCTTGCAGGTTATATAGACCACAGCAAGGAGTTTGGATTTCATTCTAAATACTATGGGAGAATGTGATGGTTAATTTTACGTACCAGCTTGGCTAGCCTATGGTGTCCGGTTGTTTGGTTGGCTTCGAGTAAAGCAGATTACCCTCTGTAACGTAGGTGGGCCTCATTCAATCAGTTGAAAACCTTAAGGGCAAAAAGGGAGTTTTCCCTAGGATGTATTCTGCCTCCAGACTATAAATAGACATTTTGCCAGCACGCCCTCAGTATTCACTCCTCCCACTGCCTGACCTATGGATTTTGGGACACAAGACTGCAGGAATCTCCAGGCTGTCACCTGACCTATGGATTTTGGGGACATAAACTGCAGGAATCTCTAGCCTGTCACCTGACCTTCAGATTTTTAACTTGCCAGCCCCGACAATTCATGTGAGCCAATTCCGTAAAAGGTCTTTATATGTACGTATGTGTGTGTGTGTATCTACATATCTGTATCTATCTATACTTGTGTATCACTGATTCTGTTTCTCTAGAGAACACTAAGATAAAGACCACAGAAGATTTTAAGCAAAACAGTGACATAGTCTGACTTCCATCTTTTAAAAAACTCACTTGACTGCTGGGTGGAGAATGCATTGACTGGAGGGAGATGAGCAGAGGAGGCTGCAGTTTTCCATGCAAGAGATGATGGTGGTGGAAGCAGCAGCTAAAGCAGCAGATGTACAGTTTAGTTATAACCCCTGCATCTTAGTTATCTAGTGCTGCTATAACAGAAATACCAAAAGTGGATGGCATTAACAAACAGAAATTTATTCTCTCACAGTCTAGGAGGCTAGAAGTCCAAATTCAGGGCACCAGCTTTCTCTCTCTCTGTTGGTTCTGGGGGAGGATCCTTGTCATCAGCCATCCCCTGGTCTAGGAGCTTCTCAGCACAGGGACCCCGGGTCCAAAGGATGCGCTCTGCTCCTAGCACTTCTTTCTTGGTCACATGAGGTCCCTCTCCTCTCTGCTTGATTCTCTCTTTTATATCTCAAGAGATTGACTCAACATACATCCTAATCCTGTAGATTGAGTCCTGCCTCATTAACATAACTGCCTCTAATCCTGCCTCAATAACATCATAGAGGTTAGGATTTACAGCATAGGATAATCACGTCAGATCACAAAATGGTGGACAACCATGCAATACTGGGAATCACGGCCTAGCAAAGTTGACACAGCTTTTTAGGGGACATAACAAAATCCATAACACTGTAGCCTCTAGGACACAAAGATTCTCTAGGGATTCCCAATCAACCTGCTCACCAGTTATCTAGCGAGCACTTGCTCAGCATGGAGGCAAACATCTAGTGCAAAAGGGTTATCAGACATATTAAGACAGATACCTGTCTTGCTGAGGAGACCACACACCCACACATGAAAAATTAAATTGTAAAATGCCAGGCGTCAGGCATTGGTGACCATGGACACCAGAGTCAAAGGCAGCAGGGACCACTTTGGTGGCACCACAGACACTCGCCTGAAGACCTTTGACAAAACTGTGAAGTAGATGCTATCTATGCCACCTTTCTTTTCCCCAGCCAGGAATGCAGACAACATCTCTTGCACTGACACTCTAGTGAAACCCCCTTCGGCAGCGCTGGCTATCCCAACAAACATCTGACCCTTAAAGAGGTGCTGTAACTCTAATGGATTTTTAATTTTTGGTTACATTAGATATTTAAGGTCTGGTTCAACTGGTGACTTTTGCCAGCAACTCTCTGCTGTGGCAAACAGAAAGGCCACATCACATAGGCTTTTGACTAAACAAGTGCTACATAAGTTTAGAGAAGTCTCTGGGCAAGACCTCTTGAAGAGAAAGGCCATGGGCTGAGCTTTCACATCTTTTAGAAGCTGGATATGAGAATGCAGGACATCCAATACGTGAAAAAAGGCTCAAGAGTGTTCAGGAGACAGAATTAGATCAGCCTAGACAGATAAAAAGGCTATGTCTTTTACAAGGGGAGATAGAGTAGGTTGTGTTACAAAAAACATTCTAAATGCTTGTCTGAGCATGTCAAATATAGGTGATGAGGAGCCAATCAACTGTTAAGCAGGGTGTGGCTTTTCTCTCTGGTTGTTTTTAAGACTTCCTCTTCTGGTTTTCTCCAATTTCACTATAACGTGATGAGGTGTGGATTTTTATTTATCATTCCTAGTATACATTGTGATTCCTATCTCTAAGGAGTCATGTCTTTCAATTCTGGAAAATTCTCAGCTATTTTATTTTTAGCTGTTGTCTCTCCTTCTTTCCCTCTATTCTCTCCTGGGACTTAATTTAATGTATGTTAGACTTTTTATTCCTTCATCCATACCTTATAATCTCTTTCATATTTTCCATTTCCTTTTTTCTCTATTGAGTAAAATCTTCAGATTTAACTTTCATTTCACACATTTTCTCAGTACCTGTGTCAAATGTGGTATGCAATCTGCCTTTTTTACCCAACAATTAATTTTTTAATTTTTAAAACCACTGATGAGTAATTATTCAAATTGAGGCAATTTTGAGAATAAAAGTGACACCGATGATATTTACACCAGGACAACAGGTATAATCTGCAAACCTATCTGTAAAGCGAATAATAACAAATATCAAAGAATCAATATCATACGTGCCATATGCCTTGACCACAGTGTAATTTACTTAGAAGCTGTTATGGATTGAATTGTATCCCTCAAAAAGTATGTCATCTTGGCTAGGCCATGATTCCCAGTATTGTGTGGTTGTCCACCATTTTGTAATCTGATGTGGTTTTCCTATGTGTTGTAAATCCTACCTCTGGGATGTTAATGAGGCAGGATTAGAGGCAGTTATGTTAAAGAGGCAGAACTCAAGATACAGGATTAGGTTGTAAATTGAGTCAATCTCTTTTGAGATATAAGAGAGAGAATTGAGCAGAGAGAAGAGGGACCTCATACCACTAAGAAAGAAGCACTGGGAGCAGAGTGCGTCCTTTGGACCTGGGGTCCCTGTGCTGAGAAGCTCCTAAACCAGGGGAAGATTGACGACAAGGACCTTCCCCCAGAGTCGACAGAGAGAGAAAGCCTTCCCCTGGAGCTGGCACCATAAATTTGGACTTCTAGCCTCCTAGACTGTGAGAGAATAAATTTCTCTTTTTAAAGCCATCCACTTACGGTATTTCTGTTATAGCAGCACTAGCTAACTAAGACAAAAGTCAACAATAAAGATACATTTTTAAAATTCCTCATAGGTTTGGAAATTTAAAAACACTCTTCTAAATAACCCATGGGTCAAAGTAGAGTTCATACTGGGAAAAAAAATAAAGATGATAAAAAAATATTATCTACAACAAAGCAGAAAATATATACTTAAATGCTGATACTAGAAAAAAAGGCTTCAAATCAATGAGCTAAACATCCAATTTAAGAAATGCGGAAAAACAGCAGAATAAACCCAAAGAAAGTAGAAGGACGGAAACCATAAAGGACTATTACAGCCAAAAGAGTAAAAGTGAGAAAAAAAGATGTAAGTAATTAAATAAATAATCAATCTCTGGTGACAATGATCAACAAAAAAGAGGACACAAGTAATACCAGGATTGAAAAAGAGGTTATAACAACCAATACAACACTGATTTAAAAATAAGACAATAAGAGAATACTATGAACAACCTTCTATCATTACATTTGAAAACTGACAAAATGGACTAATGCCTAGAAAAATATAATTTACCAAAATTGACTCAAGATACTGAATCAGTAGGGGGGAAATACTTTCCATAAAGAAAACACCAGGCCTAGATAGTTTTACATGAGAAATCTATGAAACTTTCAAGGAACAGGTCATGCTAGTCTTACCTAAACTCTTCCAAAGAATTGAAAAGAGGGATTACTTTTCAACTCATTATATGAGGCACTATAGCTCTGATATCAAAACTAGACAAGGACAGAATGAGAAAGGAAAACTTTAGGCCAATCTTACTCCTGAACAGAGATACAAACAAACATTTCAAACAAGACATTAGCAAATTGAATCCAGTGGTATATACAAAAAGATCATATATTGAGATCAAGTTGGTTTTATCCCAGGAATGCAAGGGGTGTCTTGACATTAGGAAATCTATTAATAGAGAAAAACCATGTGATTATCACAATAAAAATAAAAATAAATTTATTAAAATTATTAGCAATCCAGGAATAAAAGGGAACATACTTGGAGCCAATGTCCATCAATAATGAATGGATAAATACAGTACATACATTAAAAAAAAATCAAACCTATAGCCGTCAAGGCAATTACGACTCATAGTGACCCTATAGGACACAGCAGAACCACCCCACAGGGTTTCCAAGCTGTAAATCTTTAACGAAACAGACTGCCACATCTTTCTCCTGTACAGCAGCTGGTGGGTTCGAACTGCCAACCTTTCAGTTAGCAGGTGAGAGCCTAACCTCTGCGCCACCAGGGCTCTTTAGTATATACATACAATGGAATATTATGCAGCCATAAAGAGAAATTAAGTCTGATGCATGCTACAACATGGATGAAACTTGAAACATGCTGAGTGAAATAAATTAGTTGCAAAAGAACAAATACTGTATGATCTCACTTATATGAAATAAGCAAATATATAGAAAACAAAGATTATGAATGGTAATCAGGGGTAGGTGGGAGGGGGGAATGGGAAGTTTTCGTTTGGGGGGCATTGAGTTTATGTTAACGGTGGTGGAATATTTTGGAAAAGGCTAGTGATAATGGTGGTACAACATGAAAAATATAATTCATGTTATTGAATTAAATATGAAAGTTGTATTGGCGAATGTTTTGTTGTATATATTTTCACAATAAAAAAAAAAAGGAACATACTTAACCTGTGAAACAGTATCTTTAAACACGTAGGATACAAAATAAAGATGCCCACAATCACTGTTTCTATTCAACATTTTACTGGGGGTTCTTACAAGCACAATAAAAAATAAAAATAAAAAAGGCCCAGTGATTGGAAAGAAAAAAAAATTGTTATTATTCATATATTATATTTTTGGTTACACAAGCTGAAAAGAATCTATAGGCAAATTATTAGCAATAATAAGAGTTTAACAATGGATAAGTTCAATATAAGAAAATTTCATATATACATATAATTTTATATACACATATACATTTAATTTTATACATACATATATACATTTTTATATATACAAATAATTCAATTTCATATATACACATAATTTTATATATACATATAATTCTTTTGTATGTGTTATATCATTTTTTTTATATGGCATTTTGGCTAGGGGAAATCTGAATCCTCAAATTCTACCTTTGGTCTCACTTGTACTTAGATAGTTCCAAAGCAGGTATATGCACAAAAGAGGTAACGACAGGTAAATGGGAGGCAAAAGACCTTTTTTTTTCTTGTTTATTGTTGTAGTTTTAACTGAAAGTTCACAATTCAAGTTAGTCTCTTATATAAAAATTAATACATACATTGTTATATGACCCTAATTGTTCCCCCTATACTGTGACAGCACACTCTTCCTTTTCACCCTGGATTTTCCGTGTACATTCAACCAGCTCCTAACCCTCTCCCCGCCTTCTCATCTCACCTCTGGACAGAAGTTGCCCGCTTAGTCTCATGTATCTACTTGAGCTAAGAAGCACACTCTTCATGAGTTATCATTTTATGTCCCACAGTCCAGTCCACTCTTTGAAGAGTTGGCCTCGGGAACTGTTTTAGTCCTAGGCTGATAAAGAATCCACGGGCGATGCTTTCCGGGGTTCCTCCAGTTTCAGTCAGACAAAAGCCTTCTTTATTGTTCACTCCAAACCCCAATACAGAGAATGGGGAAGCAGGGCTGGGCCAGCAGGTGCCCCTTTTGCCTGCTTACAGGTTCTAAGGTCCAGTGTTTACTCCCCCGACATTGGGACTTGAGTCTCAGATTTTCCTCCCACTGTGATGAGAGGAGGAGCCCCGGTGGCGCAGTGGTTAAGCATTCAGTCGCTAACCAAGAGGTCAGCAGTTCGAATCCCCCAGCCGCTCCTTGGAAACTCTGTGGGGTAGTTCTACTCTGTCCCATAGGGTCGCTATGAGTCGGAATCAACTCAATGGAAAGGGTTTTATTTGTTGGTGATGAGAGGAAAAGTCCATCACAGATCCATCAACATCAGGGAGAATTTACCCAAAGAGCAAGAGCGCCCCAGAGCCAAGCACAGAGTTGATGCAGGTCACAGGAGAGAAAGGGAAGAGAGAGGAAGGCAGGATAGCCAAGTGTCCTGCAGTCACTAAGGAGGCAGGCCTGGGCTTTATTGCAATCAGTGGGGGGAGTCACAGGGAAGGGAGTGAGGAGAGCTGCACCTGTGTCCAAAGTCCCTTCAGTTCTGTAACTGTCCGTTGGCAAATATGCTCCACTCCAGAGAAACTCCTCTTAACTATGGGGTGGAATCAGGAGCAGGGAGGGAGGAGGCTAGGCAGGGATCTTCAATTCCTTCTCCAGAAAGACAACCTGCTTCAAACAGGGCAAAACCAAAACCAAACCCGCTGCTGTCGAGTGGATTCCAAGTCATAGCGACCCTACAGGACAGAGTAGAACTGCCCCATAGAGTTTCCAAGGAGCTCCTGGTGGACTCGAACTGCCAACCTTTTGATTAGCAGCCGTAGCTCTTAATCACTACGCCACCAGGGTTTCCTCCAACATGGCAGCTCCAGTTTAATAGCTGACAAATTAAATTAGCACATTTCCTGACAGTTAATAAATTTCATGTTGTTCCCTTTTCCTTCCCTCAAGAAGCCTACAGTCTCCTATGATGAAGCGCGTTCCCAAACTTTTAAGAAGATAAAATTTAATAGGAGTCCATATAAAAGTTGGCATTAAAATAAAAATATTGAATACATAAAAAGGGGCCCTGGTGGTGCAATGGTTAAAAGCACTTGGCTGCTAACCAAAATGTCAGCGGCTGGAACCCACCAGCCACTCCAGCAGAGAAAGATGTGGCAGTCTGCTTCCATAAAGATTCACAGCCTTGAAAACCCTATGATGCTGTTCTACTCTGTCCTATCGGGTCACTTGAGTTGGACTTGACAGTAGCGGTTTTTTTATACCTACAAAGGGAGTTTCTGGGTGGCACAAATGATTGAGGGCTCCGCTACTAGCTGAAAGGCTGGCTTTCCCAAATCTTTTGATGGTATTGGTACCCGTATTCCTTTGTGGGACAGGCTGCCTCTTTAGGGACAGGGCTCCCTCTGCTGGCTCAGTAGCTGGAAGCTTTCAGGATGTTGAACAGAGCCCTGAAGTTGAACATCAACTTCAAATAATTGTCATCATAATAACCTACAGCAATCTGTTGATTATATATGGCAACTATCTTTTGCCATAGACTTTTTAGTCTATGTTAATATAAAGTATAGCAAGGGCTCTGGAGTCAGATAAAGCCTGGGGGCCCTTACTAGCAGTGGCCTTTGGCATGTTTCTTACTCTCTCTGAGCCTCAGTTTCCTCATCTGTAAAATGGATATAATACTGTATCTGTCAGGGTCCAGTCTGGAAAACAGAAACTACACTGGTCAATGGAACAGACAGAATATTGGGAAAATCGTTAAACACGTGTTGGAGGACTGGAAAAGCAAACTGGGAATTTAGAGATTACAGATAATAACTGCGGGAAGCAGGATCAGTGACTAGAACCTGGTGAGTTGTCTGGTGAGGGCTCCCGGACAGGAACCGTGATTTTTAGGACACAGCCAGCCCATTGTGGTGACCCAGCAGACAGGAAGTTGGGGGAATAAATGCTTGTCCTCCCTCTCTTTCCTCCTTCCTGACAGTATTAGGGTTGCCAGGTTGCATGGGAAATACTTACACTGAAAACTTATTCCATGTTGATGTAAAATTCAAGTTTAACTGGGCATCGTGTATTTTATGTGGCAAGCCTAGCCAGCACTCCCCATTGGCTGAACCGGACAGAAGCAGGAGAACCTTTTGATGTGACCACGTATGCCAGCTGCTGGGGATGAGAGCAAGGCGGAGAAGCGGGGGAGGTTTCTGCAGGACAAGTGTAACGTATGCACCTAGAGAGGAAGTAACAGTTGCGCTGGGCTTGACAAACTCAGTACTTGAGCTCTGAGTGCACAGTGCCGGTGGGAGAGTGGAGAGGTGGGTGCCAGCACAGCAGGCTGGAATGGCAGGGAAGAGCTATTTTGGAAAAGATCTATCTTATTACTCAGGCTAAGGAGTTTGGGTTTTATCCAGTAGTCAAGAGGGATAATTGGTGATTTTCAGGGAAGGGATTAATATAATTAATGCTTTCTTTAATATTCATAGCAACACTATTCATAACAGCAAAAAAACTGAAAACCCAAACATACATTAATAGAATGAATAAATTATAAATTGCATTATGTTCACACGATGAACTATTATACAGCAATGAAAATCAACTACAGCCACATGCAAGAACATGGGGTTTTTGTTTTGTTTTCATTAGTCTCAGTTTATTGGGGGGTGTTTTGGTACACATTTTTTAAATGCCAATACTTAGAATTAATAAATCAAAGCATATTTATGCAGGGTACATATCTTAATTGATTTCTGTTAAAACTTAATGAATATAACATGGTTTTAAAGACAATTACTACACAGTATTGCAGAATTTGTTTCTATACATAGTTCATATATTTAAACAGGCAGTTAGTGCTCTTTTATGTTACTATACTGGAAACCCTGGTGGCGTAGTGGTTAAGAGCTTCAGCTGCTAACCAAAAGACAGGCAGTTCAAATCCACCAGGCGCTTCTTGAAAACACTATGGGGCAGTTCCACTCTGTCAAATAGGGTCGCTATGAGTCAGAATCGACTCAACGGCAAAGGGTTTGGTTTTTTCTTATGGTTTCTTTTAAATAAAATAATCTTTACATGATTGCCTCCTATTCATTTTTTAATGTTTCCTACATTTTTTGGAGTCACTGGGTGGCACAAACAGGTAAGTGCTGGGCTACTTACCAAAAAGTCGGTAATTCAAACCCACCAGAGGTGCCTAGGAAAACAGGCCTGGATATCTGCTTTGGAAAAGTCACAGCCATGAAGACCCTACAGAGCGCAGTCCTACTATGAAACACAAGGGGTCACTAGGAGTCGGAATCGATGGCAACTGTTTTTTTTTAATTATTCATTTTCAGTATATTTTCATGAAGGTATAATTTACGTACAGTCATGTAACTATCACAAAATGAAGCTGTAAAACAGTTCCGTCATCTACAACTAAACACTTCATGGGATTAGCGTTCTTGGTTTGAAGGGTTAGGGTGATGGCTTCGTGGGTCTACCCAGTCAACTGGCCTAGTGTTTTTAGAATTTCTGTTCTACCTCCTAGTTCAATGAGTACCGTCTGGGGTCTTAAAAGCTAGTGAGTGGCCACCCAAGATACAGTTGGTCTCTATTCTCCTGGAACAGCAGAGGAAGAAGGAGACTCAGGAACTGGAGAAGAAAATGGACTGCAGGTTTAATTGCCTGTATGAACTACTCCCTCTGTTACCATGAGACCAGAAGAAATGGATGGTGCCTGACCACCATTACTGAACATATTGATCATGGACCCAATAAATGGATCCCGACTGAAAGGAGGAAAAGCATGGAACAGAACTTTAAACTCATATGGAAACCAAATTTACAGGATAGAGTGAGACTAGGGGAACCCCAAATCTAATGTCTGGAAATAATTTTTAAACCTTGAATGAAAACTATCCCATGAAGCCATCGTTAAACAACACTTTAGCCCAATTAATAAAGAATGTTTGCTTCGAGCACAGAGCTCTTACAATCATCTGTATGAGTTTAAACTGGCAACAGTTAATCTAAAGCACAGATGAGAACTTTTAAGGGGCCGAGGGCCTAAATTAATGGAGATGAAACAATATGGGTAGAGATAGCGAGAATGGTGACACAATGTGAAGTATGTAACCAATGTTACTGAACTGTTCATGTAGAAATTGTGAGTGGATGTATGCTTGGTTCTGTACATTGCCACCAAAAATAAAAACAAAACAAACCAGTTTCATCACCAAACCAAAACCAAATGATGCTGTTGAGTCGATTCTGACTCATAATAACCCCATCTATGTCAGAGTAGAACTGTGCTCCATAGGGTTTTCAATGGCTGATTTTTCAGAGGTACACCCTCAGGCCTTTCTTTCCAGTCTGTCTTACTCTGGAAGCTTTGCTGAAACCTGTTCAGCATCACAGCAACACACAATCCTCCAGATGAGTGGTGGCTGCACTTAAGGTGCATTGCAGCCGAGAACGTTAACCCCATTTGCATCACCCAAGGACTCCCTGAAGGCGTTTAAAGTAAAAACCAGTTGCCATCAAGTCTATTCCGACTCATGGAGACCTCATGTGTACAGAATAGAACCTGTGTTCCATGAGGTTTTTAAGGCCATGACCTTTCAGAAGCAGACCACCAGGCCTTTCTCCCAAGGCACCTATAAGTGAGTTTCAACTGCCAACCTTTTGTGTGTCACCCAGGGACTCCCTGAAGGTGCTTGGGGGCAGGGGGGAAGGGTAGTGCACTGTGAACCGGAGTTGGTGAAATACAAATGCTACAGGGCCGCACCAAGTATATACATGGCTTCCTACATCTTCATGCAAGACTTCATTCCCTATCTACATGCTGGATGTCTGTAAACACCACCTTAAGTCTGGGCACATCTCTGCCCAAGGATTTCTTTTTACTCCAAGATTTAAGTAAGGGGATGGGAAGGCACATTGTCACACTTTATACTGGGTCAAAAAGTCATTTTAAGGGAGGACTACATGGGGTTGCCATGGGTATGAACTGACTCGATGGCAACTGGTTACTCTTCTTACCTCCTTATCCAACGATTGTTGTTATTGTTAGATGCCGTCGAGTTGGTTCTGACTCATAGCAACTTTATGTACAACTGCCTGGTCCTGTGCCATTCTCACAATCATTACTATGTTTGAGCCCACTGTTGCAGCCATTGTGTCAATCCATATCATTGAGTACCTTCCTCTTTTTTGTTGACGCTCTAGTTTACCAAGCATGATGTCCTTCTCCAGGGACTTGTCCCTCCTGATAACACGTCCAAAGTACATGAGACGAAGTCTCGCCATTCTCGATTCTAAGGAGCGTTCTGGCAGTACTTCTTCCAAGACAGATTTGTCCATTCTTCTGGCAGTCCACGGTAAAATGAAATCCTTGACAACTTCAGTATTTTCTCTGTTTATCATGATGTTTCTTATTGGTCCAGTTGCGAGAATTTTTGTTTTCTTTATGTTGAGGTGTAATCCATAGTGAAGGCTGTAGTCTTGATCTTCATCAGTAATTGGCTTCAAGTCCTCTGCACTTGCAGCAAGCAAGGTTGTGTCATCTGTATATTGCAGGTTGGTAACGAGTCTTCCTCCAATCCTGATACTGAGTTCTTCTTCATGTAGTCCGGCTTCTCAGATTATTTGCTCAGCGTACAGAATGAACAAGTATGGTGAAAGGATACAACCCTGATGCCCACCTTGCCTGACTTTAAACCACACAGTATCCCCTTGTTCTGTTCGAACAACTGCCTCTTGGTCTATGTACAGTTTCCTCGTGAGCACAATTGTGTTCTGGAATTCCCATTCTTCACAATGTTATCCATAGTTTGTTATGGTCCACACAGTTCAAGCCTTTGCATAGTCAATAAAACACAGGCAAACATCTTTCTGGTATTCTCTGCTTTCAGCCAAGATCCATCTGACATCAGCAATGATATCCCTCCTTCCACATCCTCTTCTGAATCCAGCTTGAAATTCTGGCAGTTCTCTGTCAATGTACTGCTGCATCCGTTTTTGAATTATCTTCAGCAAAATTTTACTTGCCTGTAATATAGGAGCCCTGGCGGCACCGTGGTTAAGGCAATTGACTGCTAACTGTAAGGCTGGCCGTTCAAAACCACTAGCAGCTCCCTTAGAGACTTACAGCCTCCTGGAAGCCCTATGGAGTCACTATGAGCTGGAATCCACTGGAAGGCAGTGGGTTGTTTTTGAGTGATACGAATGATATTGTTCAATAATTTCCACATTCTGTTGGATCACCTTTCTTTGGAATGGGCACAAATATGGATCTCTTTCCGTCAGTTGGCCAGGTAGCCGTCTTCCAAATTTCTTGACAAAGATGAGTGAGTGCCTCCAGCGCTGCATTTGTTTAAAACATCTCAACTGGTATTCAGTCAATTCCTGGAGCCTTGTTTTTCGCCATTGCCTTCAGTGCAGGTTGGATTTGCCAATGATAATCGACAGGAAAACCTTTGAAACTTATAAAGCAATCTACAAACAAGCTACCTACGCTAGGAATACCTATTAGCGGAAAACGCGCCTACAGGGCACGGCCGGCTCTAGGGAAGCCCGGGGGGCCCTGGCAGCGCGGTTTCCAGCTAGGCTCCGGCCGAGGTCTGCTCCAGCCGTTCGGGGTCCCCACCAGGTCAGTCTCCGTCTCCGGCCCATAGCGCGAGGCGGCCGTTGACAACTGCGGGCCGGCCGTTTTCATTATGAGAGAAGAGCCGGAAAAGCTTACCGAGCTCGGACACCACGCGGAGTAAGAGCGTTTCCTCAGCAGCAGTTGAACAAACCGCTCTCGGACTTGATGGAGGCGGAGCAGAGGCTCTGTCTCAACCAACTGAAGAGCCTTAAAATGCTTGCAGCGATGCTAGGACAGCCCCCAGCGCGAGGCACTCTGGGACTTGTAGTTTACTTTCTGGACAGCTCCTTTCCCACTTTGTTTCACCGCCTTTATTTCCCCTCTTCTCTGCCAGCACGCCGACTTCCTGGTCGCCGCACGTCTCCACGTAGGACTACACTACCCAGAAGTCTCCTCTTCGCGTCCCAGCTCGGCGCGGGCGCCGGCCGTCTCCTTCGCACTACAGTTCCCAGAAACCCTCTGGAGAAGTGCTTCCCTCTCTTATTTCCAGGACCACAATTCCCAGAGACTTCAACTTGACAGAGTTTCTCTTTTTACCTGGTCTCTTCTTGAGCTGGCTGGGCTTCGGCCGGCCAGCAGGTTCACGGCGACGACGTGACCCATCGTGAGTGGGCACAGGGTCTCCTCAGCGGCTCCTTTCTCTCGCCCCTTAGTTGTCCCTGTTGCAGGCCGTCGCGGCCGGCCTGAGCGGTGACCTGGCGGGCTGCGCCTGCGCTCTGCCCCGTTTCCTGCCTGGCTGGTGGCGGCGGCCATTTTGTCCATCCTCCTCCTCCTCCTGCTCCTCCTGGTAGGAGCGCAGTGTCCGGAGCAGGCTGGGGGAAGAGAACCCGAGAGCAGGATTCGGTGCCTTTTCCTCTGTCCCCAGCCGGCGTCCGGAGCCCCCCTCCCCTTCCTCCCCACCCTTCCTCTGCCTCTCCCCTTCCTCCCCACCCCCTCCTCTCCCCAGCCCTGCCCTCCCCCTTGTCCCGGGATCTCTCCGTCGCACCCACCATGATGGAAGACGACGGGCAGCCCCGGACTCTGTGAGTACCCGAGACCGGGCGTGCCAGGCGCCGAGAGGCCCGGGCACCGCGGGACGCTAAAAGGGAGGGAGCAGGAGAGCGGGGACCGAAGCTGGGACGCGCGGCGGCTTCCCAGCCCAGGTGGCGCGGACACAAAGTGCATTCCTCATTCTGTCCCCTTTTCCTTGGAAGGGAAACCCTCCCTTCCCCCAAACACAGTCACTTCCTGGGGTCTGGGGCTGGTCTCGAGCTTTTTCTCTCGCCCTTCTTTGCACACACTTCGTAGGCCCGGTTTCTGCACGGCGGAGGCTGTCAGGCCCGGGAAAGCGCCTGCTCCCCCTCTGCTTTGGGGGCCCGGAGCTGGCCGGGAGCTGCTGGTCCCCACAGGGGCAGGGCCTGGTGGGGGTGGGACTGGAGGTGGGACCGCGGCTGCATCCCCTGCAGGCCGGGAGGAATTAGCACTCACGCCCTCCACGTCCCCAGAGCGGCTAGAGTCGTTCCCGGCTCCTCTCCCAAGCTTAGCTCTCCGAGGAAGCCGGACACTCTTCCGCCACTGAAGCCCCTTCTCTCTTTCTGTCCCATGTGCCCCCGCCCACGCTGTCAGAAACACCCGCCAAGCGCCCGCTACTTTTGAAGTGCAAAAAGGACGTCTCTTGCGGCCCGAGCATCTTTCCTTTCTTGGATAACGAAGTTTACTTTGAGCGCTGCCCGCGCTAAACTGACAACCAGTTGTTAAACTCCCCTTGCTCTTTTGGTGTTGCCTCTTTCTAATCTGTTTGTGCGTCGAGACCTTCAGAGTTGGATAAAATGATGTCCTCATCCGCTCTTCGATGTGTACCTTTGGGGCGCTTGTTGTCTGTCTTGCTGTTACTTTTTATCTGTAAGCCCAATCTAATGAATGAATTTCATCTTCCAACCTCTTAATTCAAGTTTCCTTTCCTAATGAAGGTGATGACTCAGCGTTTGTGTTCCTTTCTGGATAGTGTGGCACTCCTTTCTTCCTCCCGCATCCTTTTTTTTTTTTTAATTCTGAGTAATTTCTAATTAAATGTTTAATTTGGACACCTTCCGTTTTCCCAGCCTTTCGAGGCTCAGCACTCCTACCTTAAGTAGGAGTTAGATCGCTGCTTTGTTTCTCTTGCCTCTCCCTGCTATTGATATGATCATAGTTCACTTGGCTCTGCTGTCTGGTGGGGAAGTTATTTTGTGGAGAATAGATGAAGATGAATACTCAGGAAGTTTGATTAGTTTCCATTTCTTCAGTTCTACCAAAGAAAGTAAGCTCAGTGAAGAAGATAAATCTATGTTGAATATTGATGTTGGGGGTTTTTTTGTAGCCATGTACTTATTCTTTTCTATTTTTCTAACATCTCACTAAAGTATCTGTCATTCTGTTTTGAAAATTTGACGCCAATTTAAGCACATCGAGTGCTTGAATGAAAAGCCTGCTTAGGAGAACTTTTATGTTTATGTTTTGTGCTGTCTTCCATTACTATCTTCTCCACCCAAAAAGGAGAGAACTGGGACAAACCAGAAATTTGTCCATTAACATCTATCTTTTGAAGCCAAGTCTTAGTATTTAGTTAGCGATGTGTACTTTGATAGTAACATCTGGGAAAACAATGTAGAGCCTAACTGGCATGTATTTAACAGCTGAAAGTTACATTGTATCAAAAAATCTGAAATGTCATTGCATTATAATAGCTACTGAATAATTGGTAAATTCTCTTGGCGTTTTTCTCATTAGCTTCAACTATGTATCTTTTCCTTAGAAAGAGGAACCCCTGGTATTGTCATGCTTAACAATATGCTATTTTAGCACCTTTTATTCAAGCAACTATCTTCGCATCTGCCTTGTCATCTCTTTCAGGCCTTCTCCAGCAGACTAATAAGCTAACTTTGTCACTAATTTCCCACCTGTAGCTTCTCTATAGTCTCCTGTCCCTTCTCTGAAACACATTTAAATTGTCTATGTTTACAGTTGTCTAAAAATGTGACATGTATACATATGAGTAAATAAACATCTTAAGTTTTGTTGTACCTGTATGTCAGTACATGTTGATTCTTCTGTCTTCCTTTTTCCTTCTCCCACTCTTCTCCATGGTAAGACATTTGTAGACAAGGACTGCTACATCCTCCTAGGTCTTAACCCTGCAGCACTTAGTTCCCTGCCTGGAACATAAGAGGTACTCAGTAAATCTTTTACAATGATTATATTTCTTTCATTAAGTTAATATTAAGTCCTTTTTTTTTTTAAGTCTTAATTGATTTAAAATTATAGACAGACATTACTATCACACATAGTGCAATCTGTTGATTTTTATTTTTAAACCCTCAAATGTAAAATTTTGAGATATAAACAAATGTTTCACAATTGAGGATTTTTGTCAGAGCTTAATGAAAATAATGCATAGTGGGTTTTTTAAGTGTATGTTTTACATATTTGTCCTCAAAGGAGTCTTAGATACAAGTAACATGAAAATTTGAGTGTGATTTTAGAGGTTGATGTCTAGTAGGGTTTTTTTGTTATGGAGAGCCTTCTTGTATTTTGCATTGTGATCTATAGATTAGGTTTTCAAGTGACTAGTATGTTTTTAAAAAATGTACTCTTAACAAAACTTATCTTAAATTGTTTCCTTAAAATGCCTGTGTGTTACTAGTGAGGTTTTTTTCCTGCAGACACACACAAGCTAAGACATATGGTTCTATCTTCAGAAAACAATATGGTGTTTATAGCCTAGGTAGGTCTTTAAATATTCATTACCTACAGTATTACTAATTTATTTGATGGTATTTAAGTGGTATAGAATTGCTTTGATGTTAAGCCTAAAGCTCCGTTTGTCATATAGTTGCTTTAAAGCTCTGTTTTCCGATATTCTTCATTCTCATTTGAAATTTTGGGGTGATATGTATTGGGTAACTTGAAGAAAACAAAAGGGATCATGCTGTGTAATACTGATGTTGGAACTGTACTGCCAGATGCCTGCCTCCAGGACATATTTCAGGCTTCTGTGTGTAACTTTGTAGTGCAGTGATTTAATCCATGGTATATGTGAACCCATAATAAAACACGAAATTATAATAGTGCTCTGTTGTGTTTGAGTTTGTTTTCATCTCTACAGTGCACCAAAATTGGTAGGAATTGTGGATCTGGGATAATACCTCATTATCAGTACTATTCTTTAAGGCTCTTCTTTCTTCATGATAAAGGCTCAGGCAAAAGGAGGAAATAACCAACCAGTGATTAGAGCACAGTCTGAGCATCGAAGGGCAAGAGCACAAGAAAATACTATAAAATCCATTATAAAATTGACTAGCTATACCATGGGTTTAAGGAGCCCTGGTGATGCACTGGTTAAGCGCTGGTCAGCGGTTCAAACCCACCAGCTGCTTGTGGGAGAAAGATGTGGCAGTCTGCTTCCGTAAAGATTACAGGCTTAGGAAACCCTTTGGGCAAGTTCTACTCTGTCCTGTAGGGTCGCCATGAATCAGAACCGACTTGATAATGGCAATGGGTTTGGTTTTTGGTATACCATGAATTTGGCTATATTGTGACTATAATTCGGCCCCTTGTAAACTTAATTATATTCTGTTTCGTTAAAATGTATGTGTGTTGTTATTTCTTACATAGTCGGTCAATTCACTTGTACCTTCTGCATCTTTCCTCCACTCTGCCTCCTCCCCAAAATGAAATATTGACAAATTGAACAATTCAGTAGTGGTCTATTAAAGGATATTGTTGTAAAATTTCCTGTTTTACAGGAATTTATCAAGAATAAAAGCAATATTTTTATTTAAGTTTAGCCATAGTATTTTGTGTAAAAATGTTGGTAATTTCACCCTTCGTAGGGCTACTCTTTTCAGATGGAGAGCACAATCACTGTTGAAAGACTGAATAGTCTTCAGAAAGGCATGATATTCTTCACTTAAGGTTCTGCGCAGTTGGACATAGGAGGTAGTTTGGCAATGTGAACTTTTGCCTACTGGGAAGCTGCCAAGTTTCTGGTCTCAAATTGGATTTTAACCCTAATGTTAGGGATAAAGGCATACTTTTTAGTTTTAAATGCTTTAGTTCCTATAGTTCCTGTTCTTAGAAGACAAAATAGACTTCTGAGGTATGCCTTTTTATTTCCCTTGTTAAAAATCATTTGAAATTTCCTATATGTTTACTCTTTGAATTGTTCTCTCAGTACAAGAATTTAAGCCATTTGTCTTTTCCTATTATTTGTATGTATTATTCAGGTGGAAATGATTTATTAAAAAACTTAGAATATATTAACTCTATATAACCAGAATAGAAAGAAAATGAAGTGTAGAAACTGTAATTTGGGAAGAAAAAAGATGTTATTTCAGTATATTACCAAGAAATGATGTTCTTACTAGGTCAAGTATTGGACATTTGTCTTAAATATTTTGGTAGTATTTATTTTGGAACAGATTAGATAGTATAGTACAGTATTTTTAAAGTTACAAAATGTATCTATTAAATATTATGATGCAAGAATTACAGAACTCTGAGTAAAGGAAAAAACAATCTGAAATTTGGGTAAAATAAAATGGTTAATTATGTTTGTTTTATCCTGGTAAGTGAAGATGTTCTACATGTATGACCTGGTGACGATCTGTTCCCGTAAAGATTACAGCCTAGGAAACCCTATGGGGCATTCTGCTCTGTCACACAGGCTCGCCATAAATTGGAATCTACTCAGTCATACAAAGCAACAACAACATGTTGCATGGAAAGCCTTTTATGTGGATTTTTAGAATTGAGCTTGCTTCTTTACCGCCTAACTTACTGGAGATATTTGAAACATAGGAAACCTTAAAACCGGTTTTCTGTTAAGTTTCACAATATTCTAAACTTAGATATTAACGTTTTTCTCTTGGACATCAGCGCTAGAAATGTAAATTAATGGTAATATAGCTAAATGTGACACTAGAAATTCTTCAAAATCTATTATTGATTGGAAATAGGTTGACATGAAATAAAAATTCTATCAAACAGTAACAGCTTGTATTGTGATTGTTAGGGATGGAAGTTTTTCCTGAACAAATCTGCGTGTAAACAGTAATGTAAATTTTAAACTACTTAAATTTTGTTATATTTAGTAATTCTACTTTAGTTTTGCTTCTTCAGTATGTGAAAAATCAGCTTTATTCATTTCTCTTCTATTAGAAATGTATTAACTAGCCCTTTAGGTTAGATGAGCTTAATGCTTAGGAGATCAAGGTCATTTGTTCATTTTCCTTATAGATTGGTTTAGTTTTGTAAAAAATTATTTCATGAATACAGGCTCACAAACCTTATGGATTAAAATGGGACATGCAGTTGTATGTATGGCCAGCTCATAATCCTATAACCTTTCACCGCTGCTGGAAAAAGTCTGTCACTGCATAGCCCACTGATGATCGGCTCTAATTATAAGGAAAAGATGGCATAGTGGCCCTAAACCAGTTTATCACTGGTTCAGTCTTCCGTTTAAGTAGCTTTGGGCTTGTGTTTCAATTTTAGAGCATGTAAACTAGTGTTACCCATTTTCATTGCAATGAAATTCTTAACTGGAAAATTGCTACTCGTACTTAATTGGATTTTTTTTCCTTAACCTTGGCTTTCTTGGTCTGCTATTTTTCTCTTTGACAGTGTTCCATCTTAAAACAGTTATGTATTTAATATGGCATCCAATGAATGCAAGGCTTATTTTGATCTAAGCGCTCAGTTTCCAGATGTTATGTATTAGAAAAATAAAGCTTAGGTCCTTTTACTTTCCAGAAGAAGCTATGTTAAATTTTACAAATATTGTTTGGTTTATGAGATTGTTTATAACAGATGTAAGTTTGAGGATTTAAAAAGATTCCCACCTGTATACACTGAGTATCAGAAAGGCTTAAAAGTTTGGCAATTTTTTAAGATAAATCCATGGTATAAGATATATACTAAGGTGGTCATCTCTGGGTGGTGAAGTTATAAGTACTTTTTCTTTTTTAAACTTACCTGTATTTCAGCATTTTTATACCAAATATATATACATTCAATTCGTAATTAGAAAAAACCTGAATCTTTATAAATGCCCATAGTTGAAAGTATACCTGGATTTTGTTAGTTTTTCTTTGAATTTCTATAGAAAATTTTTTATTTGTTTTATCTATATTAAAGATGTATTATGTTGATTCTGATGCTAAAATGACTAGAGAATTTTATTATTGTACTCTGCTCACCTAAAACAAAACAATGAATATGTGTCATTGATAACAGTCTTATTTAGTCAAAAAGGAAAAGGGAAAAAAAGGCCTCCTGTTGCTGTGTGTTTTACTATAACTTCACTCTAATTCTGTTTGTTCATGTTACTGCTTTGGTTGAGGTCTAAGATAAACTCATCTTATGTCTAATATCTTTTATGATCAGATGTTTTAATGAATCAGTATTTGTTGTTATGTGGTGTGTTTGTGTTATAAATTATGTCTCAAATCCATATCCTATAGTTCATATATTGAGAATGGTTTAAATTTTTAACGATTGGAATAAGATGAGAAAATTATATATCAGGTGCAGGATAGTGTCTCTTAGGCTTATGCAAGGTTACTGATTTGTCCTTTATAATCTTTTGAAGTGGTACTTTAGTGGCCTAAGAACAATTGTTTTCCTAAATAAGGGTTAATCTTATCTTTCATAGGATCAGGTTAAATTGGGAAAAAATTTATTGGAGTCAGAAGTTAAAATAAAAGGTGATGAACTAAATAACAATTTAGAGTCAGAGCTGAAGGAAAATTTCTGATTGTTTTTTTTCCCCCTTCTTGTGCAGCTATGTAGGTAACCTCTCCAGAGATGTCACAGAAGTCCTTATACTTCAGTTATTTAGTCAGATTGGACCCTGTAAAAGCTGTAAAATGATAACAGAGGTAAGATCTTCCCAATTACATGTGCTGTCAATTAGTACGATGTTTAATATTTTGAGATACATGAGTTGATTGTCGTCATTTTGTAAAATCATTTTAAGCCTAAAGTTATTCTAGTGGAGAAATGCATGTTTTTTGCATTGACTTATTACTTTGGTTTGGCTGACAAACTATGTTTAGGATAGTCTTCTATTCAAGAAGGCAAAGTTTCTGTGTTGTTAGTCTCAAATGGCAATTCTTCATGATACAGTTACCTTCAAATGATTCTGCTTATAAAAAGTTATTAGAGCTTATGTCAGAGAGGTGAAAAACTCAGTATTTCTTACAAATCCAATAAGAATGTTACTGATTCAGATAGGATACATTTAAAATTTGGGAAGAATGTTACTGATTCAGATAAGATACATTTAAAATTTGGGAAGAATGTTACTGATTCAGATAGGATACGTTTAAATAGGAATTGTATATAAAAAGAACAAGTTATTATGTTCATCATGCAGCATCATGCATCTTTCTACATTTTAATACTAATGACTGAGCAGACTTATGTAGATGTTGTTGTTGTAGGCATTTAAATTTTTAGGTTAATAATTTTGTTTTCTTTTTTTCAAAGAAAACTCAATTTTTATACTTCCTGGTTAGGACACTGCAGCAATGCCCAACACCTCATGTTTTCAGTTGTTTTCTTCCTTGTGTTTTTGTTTCTTCATCAACACTTTTTAGAAATAGTATTTACTGTGTACCAGGGTACAGTGGTGAATAAGACAGTTCCTAGCACCGTAGAATTTCAGAGTGTAGTCAGGGAGTCAGAAGAGTTAATAGAAACTGATGATATAGGTTAATAAATGCTATGGAAGGAGATAGCTCAAAGCACAGTGGGAGCACGTAGGGAGGGTATCTAGTACAATTTTAGGAGGTTGGGGGAGGTTCATGTAGGAATCAGTGTCTAGGCTGAAACCTAAAAGGGTAGTAGTAGAAATAGGCTAGAAAGGAATTTGAGAAAGAAGGGATTCCAGGTAGAGAGAAGAGCATTGATCCAAGGTAGTAGTCAGAGATAACACAAGTGCTTGTGAGAGAAAGAGAGGGAAGAATAGAAAGTACAGCATGGTTGATGTTTAGAATGGAATCAGTCATAAGCTGTGGCAGAGAGGAGGCAGGAGTGTTTGGCAGCAGCCAGAAGCCATGCTAAGTTGGTGTTTTATCCTGAGATGGTGGGGAACTGTTAAAACTTGTAAAGCACATTGGGCTTTTGATCATCATTCCTAACTAATGGCAGTCATCATTCTGTTCTGGTGTATATTTTTCCTTCTATCCTTCCTGTCTTTGATTATTTATTCATTTATTCTTTCATTAATCAAAATTTTACTTTGTGCTAGGTGCTATTCAAGGCACTGGGGAAATAGTGGAGTACCAGACAAATGAGGTCACCATGAGATCTCATTTTAGTAAGAGTATTGTTGAGAAACAAGTACACAAGATAATTCCAGATAGGGATAAGAGCTATGAAGAAAATCAAACAACCCTGTGATGGTGATTGGAGGGATGGTACTAATATAGGGTAGATGGTAAGGGAAGATGTCACCTCTCTGAGCTGAGATGTGAATAACAAGATGGAGCCACCTATGCTAAGAGCTGGAGGCAGAGGGAACAGCAAATACAAAGGCCTCAAGTTGGAAATGAGCTTGGCATGTTCCTGGAACCAAAGACCAGGATGGCTGGAAGCTGGTGAGTGATGGATGGGAGTGGTGGGAAATGAGTCCATAGAGGTAGGCAGGGTGCAAACTCACACAGGGCACTATGGGCCATATCAGAGGTTTGGATTTTATTCTGGTTGCAGTAGCAGGCCACTGGAGGGTTTTAAGCAAGGGAATGATTTGCATTTTAAGATTACTGTGTGGAGAATGGATTGTAGAGGGCAAGAATGGAAGGAGAGGAACCAGTTGGGTGTATTTCACTGTCTAGGTAAGAAATGATGAGGCTTATTCTCTAGAGTGGTAGCTGTAGAAACAGAGGTAGATAAATTTGGGATATACTTTGGGGTAAACTTTAGGAATGGATTGGCTGAGAGAAGTAAGGCAAAGAAAAAAGCAAACAAGAAAACTCTAAGATTTTTGTTTGTACAACCGTGTGGCTGGTAATGCTATTTAATAAAATAGGGGTGGCTGAGGGGGGCACAGGGTGGGTGGGGGGAGTGGTGAAAATTGGGCATTGTTAAATTTAAGACCAGCGGTAGACACCTAAATGGACATTTATGTAGGCAGTTGGATAAACTAGTTTGGAGCTCTGGAGATACCACTGCTGTAGATCTATGGTAGCTGATGCCATGGGGTTAGATGAGATCGCCTACGGAGAGTGTTGATGGGACTAGAGGGGCATAGGCCAGAGCCCTGGAGCACCCTCAACTTTAGGAGGCTGAGGGAAGGAGGAAGAACCATCTGAAGAGTCCTCCAGTGAGGTAACAGGAAAACCAAGAGGAGCATGGGGGAGCCAAGAGAAGAAAATGTTTAAAGGCAGAGGATAGCCGTCCCTTGTTTTGAATGCTGCTTGGAAGTCAAGACGAGGACAGAAGGGACCCAGGGGATGGCAGAGTGGTCGCGGTGAACTCGACAGGCAGTTTCAGTGGCACGGTCAGGTTGGAAGCTGACCAGAGTAGATTTAGGAGAGAATGGAATGAGAGAGAGTGGAAAGAGTCACTCAAAAATTGTTGAGAAACATTTGATAAAGATTTGTTTTAACAGGTTTTTTTTTTTTTTTTTAAAACGTATGGATTTATCCCGCCATTTAGGGGATGGAGGGACTTGAAATGAATTTTTGTAATGTGTCCATATTCTAGAACTACCTAGATATGGACTTTTAAATAGTTGTGAACTCTCATATTTCTCTGTCTTGACATTTATGTCATTCAACAAAAATTGGTGACAGCACTAATTAAGGTAAGCACGCTTGGTGATGGTGTAAAATGGAAAGCTTCCAAGGGCCGTGAGCTCTAGTACAGAATATCTGGGCATTTATTTTCCTTTTGTAAATTTTATTTCAATATATGGAAAGTCCTTTCTTCCTCTTAGTTTTGTGGTTTTTACTTTAGATATTCTTTATCTTAGATTTGAGCTTTCCCCATCTACTATAATAAATATATATTATTGATTCTAAAATAAATGTTAAAAAAAATTTTAGCATCTTTGACAGTTGAATGTGACTTAAAAATCAATGGAGTCTTAAATTCACTGAACTACAATGTGTGTGAATATATATTGCTTTAATGTCACTTTTCTAGAAGGATACGTCGAGTGGGATCTCGCCTACTACTAGTTAGATAAATTTGAAGTCAGTCAGTGTGCATGAGTAGGCTTGTATTGTAGAGCCTCTTACTATCGTGGAGTCCCTAGAGTGGTGCAAGTGGTTAACGCGCCTGGCTGCTAACAGAAAGGCCTTGGAAGAAAGGCTTGGTGATCTACTTCTAAAAATTCAGCCATTGAAAACCCTATGGAGCACAGCACAGCTCTACTCTGACGCACATCGGGTTGCCATGAGTCGGAGTCGACTCAACGGCAACTGGTTATCGTAGATGAACCGTTGGACCCCTGTGTGTTTTGCTACAATTATCAGTGTTTCTCTTGGAGACTTCAGGGCATAAGAGGTAGGAGCAAAGGGGAAAATCAACTAGCACAGTTTTAGCTTTTTATTTGCTCTTAAATCTTTTCTTCAATGAATGTTATTGGTAAACATTAACTCTTTCACAGGAGAAATTTAAGTGCGTATTTTTACTTGGACACTTTTCCCCCATTTTCTTCCTCTACCTTTAAGACTGCATTCACATCACTACGACACTAGGATTTTATATGAGAGCCCATAGTCTGTTGTCAGTGTTAATGATCACACTTCTTTCCCCTCAAGGAATGCCTCTGGTTGCTTCACCACTATTGTTTTAGACGTCCTGTTTTGAATTTTTCTTCTACAATTTTCCTGGAATGAAAAACAGTGACTGTTGAAAAGATCTTTATTTTATCTGGTATTTTTATCCCTTATAAGTCCAACTAGAATTCCACATTTTAAATATTACTCTTGTAGGGCATTTTACATTGAACAGTGATGAACGTTTTTAACCTTACCTAAAAAATACATCCGTACTGTTGTATAGCTATTCAATATAGGTTGTAGTTATATAAAAATTCATTTCCATTTTAAGTGATAACCTTGCTATCACCTAGTAGCACTAGCTGCTTTTCATCGTCTTTATAAATGCCTGTTCACCAACTACTGGCAAGCAGACCATTGTAGAATATAGGAATACAGATTTCTTACATTGGTATTTTTGTGGTATAGAAATGTAGCCTATGTTTTGGAATATTTTACTTAGACACATTTTCAGAAATTTTTTTCTTAATCTCTCATCTATTTCTGTGTTCTTTGGAAGATCAGATTCAAAGTGTATAGACTCTCCAGTACTTTAGAGTATTTTGGAAGATCAGGAAGTTGATTTCAGTAGCTGGTTATAAATCTTAGCTTTTTTGTTTCTATTCTATTCTCTACTTATCCAGAAAAGAAAATATGCATAATCCATCCAGTCTTTGTAGCAATATCGTCATATTGTAGTACTAATCCTAGTTTCGATCAGGAGTAAAGTTTGTAAAGTTGGTTCATTTCTGTACTTTTAATAGTCATGGGATACAATTTATGAAGGATTATGATAAGTAGAATTCATCCTTTTTTAAAATAATGTTTGGAGAGAAGAGCAGTGATAAGGAGTGGTCCTCTCAAAAATCTGAGCTTGAGGTTTTGTTTGGTCCAATGTAAACTTCTATTCTGTATTTAGCATACTTCACCTGAATTCTGTATTTTGATCTTTATCAGTAAGCTACTGAAGTACCTACATAAGTAGTTAAGAAATAATCTAAAGGCATTATAGAATAGCAGATAATTTTTTTCATTGCTCTATCTTTAATCATTGGTGATCTGGTCTACTTTTATCTATCTGAAGTGTCATAACAGTAAGATTTTTTATTTAATACTGATAGTCATGATTCTATACTGCTTTTATGGTTCTGGTGAGTACAGCAGTAATCTGAGGTTTAAAAATCTGGTTTAGCTGTAAATCTTATTTTTTAAAGTGTTAGGCTTTCATAAGCTTATGCAATCTCACTGTGTACATTCCTAGCTATCAGTAATGTTTTTTCCTGGATTTTCTTCTCAGCAACCCGATAGCAGAAGGGTCAACTCTTCTGTTGGATTTTCTGTTTTGCAGCATACAAGCAATGACCCATATTGCTTTGTGGAATTTTATGAACACAGGGATGCAGCTGCTGCATTAGCTGCTATGAATGGGAGAAAAATTTTGGGAAAGGTAAGATAATAGAATGATGGCCCTATAAAAATGAGTATATATATTTGCATGTCAAATTAGTTTTAATTCTTCCTTAGTAAGTTTTTTAACAAATATTTAGCTGCTGAGTGACAGTTTTGCTTTATTCAGTCTAGTGCTTTTACAAAAATAAATCCTTCTGCTTGGTAAATGATTTAATAAGTGGTGTTATGATTCATAATGACATGC
The DNA here is from genome assembly GCF_000243295.1 of Trichechus manatus latirostris. Classification (NCBI taxonomy): domain Eukaryota; kingdom Metazoa; phylum Chordata; class Mammalia; order Sirenia; family Trichechidae; genus Trichechus; species Trichechus manatus. The sequence goes on along the minus strand of NW_004443967.1, from coordinate 9,980,281 downwards.
CTAATAATTGTATTAAATATAATCTTTATTTTTAGGAGGTCAAAGTAAACTGGGCAACAACACCAAGTAGCCAGAAAAAAGATACTTCCAGTAAGTACTCCTGCTGCATTTTACTGTGGAAGAGTTCTGAAATTATCCTGGCAGCATTACCAGCCCAAGCAGGGTTTTCCCCCCCTTTAGTGTTGCCTAAAAAACATTTAGTAGCTGACTTCTTAAGTATTTGATTACCAAATGCTTTGATTTCAGATCACTTCCATGTATTTGTTGGGGATTTGAGTCCAGAAATTACTACAGAAGATATCAAATCAGCATTTGCCCCCTTTGGTAAAATATCGTAAGTATCATAATCAATACTATACTGAATAGTGATAGGCAGAATTGTATCTGATGAACTTGTACTGGAATCCAGATTTTTCTTTCCTTAGTTAGTGTGGGGTTTGTTTGTTTGTTTGTTTGTTTGTTTGGAGTAATAGATGTTGTTGAAAATGTTAATGTCATTTCAGTGTTTTGGGGTCTTGTTTTCATCTAATCCTGTATGTAACGTGTTTTAAAAATTTAAGTGATTATGTTTGTTATCTTTGAAGCAGATGTTTGGGTAGTAAAACCTATCAAAGTCCAACTTTTTGTCAATATTTTCAAATTTTGGTGGTTAAGGATAATGGAGTAATAAAAAATATGATTTATACTGTATATTAAACTTTTATAAGAGGGGTTTATAAATGGGGAAAAGTAGGTAAATCCTTGAGTGTATTGTGAATAAACTGGAAATGCTCATGTTTAATTATAATGATAATTGTGTTTTTGATATTTTAGCTGCAAGTGGAAAGTAGTAATCTTACTGTATTAAAATGTTTCAGTGTCTGAGTCATAAGTGTGGGATTAATTAGTAGGTAATTTTGTTAGTGGCTTTTGATTTTGCTAGTTAGGGGGCAAATGTGGTTTGATTTTTAACAAATTTTATGCTCAAATTTCACTGTATGTTACTTGCTCAAATATATTAGAAAATTAAAAGTTCTATAAAATGTTTATCACAATTTATCTTTCTGAATAAAACCAGTTTATATGTTTACTTCCTGTGAATCTAAATTAAATGTTTTAGTACTAATTTACAGGAATATGTTTCAACTAAGAACAACAATTTCTTTCTCTATACAGTTTGTTGTTCTATATATTTAATTGAAAGAAAGATTTAATAATTTTCTATTTTAATGTTTGCTTTGCTTTTTAATCTCTAAATGTGGTAAGTAGTACTGTTTTAAAAATCAGTATAAAAATAATACAGGTTGCTGTTTTTCAATCTTTATTTATACCTGAGACCTGCAGTTTTTTTTAAAGTCCAAGTCACAATTAAAAGTAATAGCATTCTGGTTATTTTGCAGAATTGCTCATAAGAATGGACAGGATCTTGAAGGCTAACTGCAAGGAACTGTGCACACTGGAACTCAGTTGTAGATTTTTTTCTCATTTCTATTTATTCTTATTATACATTATTTATATATACATATTTTAGTATTTACATTTTAACATTCTATATTCAGTGGAGTTCTATATTTCCAATCATTTTAACTTACTCACTAAAATTTCTGTGTAAATTTGTTGTTTTCGTACTGGTGTGCTTAGCATTGTTGTTAGTTTTTATTCTCCTTTCTTAAATTTCTGAAAATGTCAATTTTTCAAAATTTACAGCTGCCCAAACTCCAAAATGATGGTAGAGAATTGACCAAGAAAAATAAAGAAATCTGTTAACAGGCCATGTATGCCTTTTTAATTCCTATTTTTTCCTCTTTTTCAATTTTTTAATATTTCATATATTTTGTATCACTAGGCAGAAGACATTTAACTATTTAGAGATTGCATGGTAAAGTAGTTAGCATTGTTACAGTAACTTATAGACTCAGTAAACCTTAGAGGACACTAGTCAATAGAATATTAGAAAAGGAAACTTGTTCCTCTTAATCTTCAAATTTGAGCATTTAGTTTAGAAAGCACAGGCTATTTGATTAGGTTGCATGTTTATTACATGTTTTTGTCCTACTGCTTTTTTCTAACAGGTAAAGAAACATTAGGGAGAGTTCAGGAATGGCTGTAGTTAATTAGGGCTAACTGGAATTTTATTTAAAAAAAATGCTCACAATACAGTGTGTGTGGTTCCTTTTAGTTTTTATTTTGAGGGTGACTCTTACTTCCCTCATTTAGCTGTGCTTCTTTCCACAGGGATGCCCGGGTAGTTAAAGACATGGCAACTGGAAAATCCAAAGGCTATGGTTTTGTATCTTTTTATAACAAACTGGTATGTTCTTTCAATTCAATTTAATTTTTATAATACTAAATTTAATCATTAATATATCTGAAACTTGAGTAACATGGGAAGTGAACCACAAAACACAACTTACGTGTAATTTTGTGTATGTTAATGATAGAGCATATTCTTTTTTCATAAGCTTGGAAATAGCTGGAAAAGGATAGGCTAATAACACTGTGAGGAAATTATTAAAATTGCATTTGTGCATCGGCGAAGGTAGGATACGTTAGAAGTAAATCCCAAAACTGGGATAAGTGATCTAATCTGATAATTTGGAGGGGGTGGTAAATTCATTCTTAATCATGAAAATCTCAGTTTTAACTCTTTTAGTTATTATCCATACTTTTATATCTGGGATGTTAATGACTACTGCAAATTATTAAATGAAAATTTAAACATTTCATCTTGATTTTTGTATGTATTCTTTAGGAAAAGGGTACCAAAATATCTAAGCATTTGAATTAACTGTAACATTAAATAATAAAGTGGGCTTTGAGATTGGAATCTTAGAACAGTTTCAACACCTTAAACTGCATTTTATTGAAGCAGTAAAATAAAGGCCAGGGATCGGATCCCATCTATGCTTAGATTCTTTGCAGATTTGCATTGATTCTGATAATCTAAACTTTTATTTTATGCCATTGTACAGCTGGAGCCCTGGTGATGCAGTGGTTAAGCATTCAGCTGCTAACTGAAAGGTTGGTGGTTCAAACCCACCGGCTGCTCCACGGGAGAAAGATGTGGCAGTTTGCTTCCGTAAAGATTACAGCCTTGGAAACCCTATGGGGCAGTTCTACCCTGTCCTATAGGGTCACTGTGAATCTGAATTGACTTGACGCCAATGGGATTGGTTTTGGTACAACATTTTAAATAATAATGCAAAAGTCTTCTGTCTTTAAATGAGTTTTAAATTTTGTATCAGAGTCATAATTCGTTGCTATTAGAATGTAGATTTTTGGGAGGGGAGGTAATTTAATAGTTTTTATATGTTACAAAAAGTTGCGTTACAAATTGTAAAATTAAGATATTTAAAAACAACTTTGTCTTGTGGGATTTTTGCTTCCCTTTTTATTCAAAAGTTCATATTTGAGAAACTAAAAAATTTTTTTATGATAATCAGTGGGATTACTATTTTTCCTTGCATATTTTAATTGTGATAAATGTCCCTGGATGCTTAAATGCTGTCCTAGTATTTTGAAACTTATGAATAAAAATAGCTTTTATGAGTCACTCAAGTTGAAATTATTTTCTCGTGGTATTCAGTTTTGTTTGTTTAGGATGCTTAGTGAGTTTACTGATGAGATCTATTGAATCCAGCAATGACAACATTTAATTTCATCTTACTGGGAGTTATATACCAGCATTTTCTTTGTTTGTGATTGCTTTTTCTCTCTTTCCCTTTTTTTGTCTGTAGGATGCAGAAAACGCAATTGTGCATATGGGAGGTCAGTGGTTGGGTGGTCGTCAAATCAGAACCAATTGGGCCACACGTAAACCACCTGCACCAAAAAGTACACAAGAAAGTAAGATATGTCTACTGTATACATACGTCTGCTATGTCTACATGTATCGTAGAATTTGTAGTAGTAAATTCTTCACAAAATCATGTATTACTATAGTCTTAATTTCTTAATATTTACATTTTATTAACATTGCAAGACTCATTTCATCTGGAATTTGATTGAAAAAGAAATGGGCTCCAGTATAAGTATTTTGGGAGCTGTGAACCACCTGCTTTTAGAAATTATAGCATCAAGAGAAAAAGTTATGCAACCAGTGTTATGAAACAATTTGTGTGTAAATTTTTGAATAAGAAACTAATTTGCACTCTAAACTTTCACCTAAAGCACAATAAAATTTAAAAAAATGTTTTTAATTGGTGGAAAGGTAAAAGGAAAAAAAGTTACATTTTTTCTTCCTGTTGAGGAATTTGTCCACGTAACTATCTACTTAAAAGTTTATGGTATACAGGAACCTAACTTAACTGTGTAAACTATCACCAAAAGCACAATAAAATATATGTTTTTAAAAGTACATGGTAATTAACAAAAGATAGCTTTGCAATATTGTACAACAGTCAGCATTTTCATTTTCTTTCTGCATATAGACAACACTAAACAGTTGAGATTTGAAGATGTAGTAAACCAGTCAAGTCCAAAAAATTGTACTGTCTACTGTGGAGGAATTGCTTCTGGGTTAACAGGTACAGTGTTTTGTTTTCTGATCGCCTTCTCTGTGGAGCATCATCACTATCAATGCTATTTCAGCATATGTTTGAGTCTTAAATATTTTATGTTTTTGTTTCTCAGATCAACTTATGAGACAGACATTCTCACCATTTGGACAAATTATGGAAATAAGAGTTTTTCCAGAGAAGGGCTATTCATTTGTCAGGTAAAACCCTACCTGTAATATCATTATTCTTCTTCTATTTGATCCACTCCTTTCAGTTATATTATTTGGCCCAAAGTTATCAGTTTGTTAATTTAGTACTTCTCTGTAATGTAGAACTTTCAACTACTTATATAATATACTTTAGGAAAAATATCAAATTGGAAGTATAAGCTAATGAATTTTTATATTATTTACTTAAGTTCTTAAAAAATAAAAGACAAAACCTTATTATCTTCCTCTCTCAGATTTTCCACCCACGAAAGTGCAGCCCATGCCATAGTTTCAGTGAATGGTACTACGATTGAAGGACATGTTGTTAAATGCTATTGGGGTAAAGAATCTCCTGATATGACTAAAAATTTCCAACAGGTAATTCAATTTTTCATAGAACATTTTAAAGTTTCCATCTTACATATCTACATAAAACCTTTGGAAACTCTGTAAAATAAACCAACAAAAAAATAAAGCATATAGCTGCTTTCAGTTGATTTTATTAATGCTGTTTCAAAAGTGATTATTTTTACGCTATTAACTGAATCTTAATACTTTCTTTTCACAGGTGTCACCACCCCAATAAACTTAGACAATGATAAATAACAGAGTCCTATTCACATAAGGGTGCTTACTTAGTTTTTCTCTTCCTTGTCTCCCACTCTTTCTTCAAATACGGTGTTTCTTACTTGTTCCCTGAAAGAGTAATTTGTTTTTTCCTAGGTTGACTATAGCCAGTGGGGCCAGTGGAACCAAGTTTATGGAAACCCACAACAGTATGGACAGTATATGGCAAACGGGTGGCAAGTACCGCCTTATGGAGTATACGGACAACCATGGAATCAGCAAGGATTCGGAGTAGAGTAAGTTGTGTTTTTCCAGAACAGAAACAAAATAATGTTCTGACAAAAGACATAAAAAGTGAGTTTTCCTAAGGAGAATCTATTTAAATACATCGAGCTATTTGGCATTATAAGCATTATAGAAGAAAATCTTATGAAATGTGATTCATGAAGCTGAAAAATTACTTTTTGTTACCTAGGTGAAAATGGAGGTTGAGGTAATATTTGGTGTGTTCTCCTGTCCCTGTAAGCAGTTGGTAGAATTCAATTTACATTTCTAATATATTAGCTTATTATTTATTTTTCATGTAAAAGTTATTGTCTAGAAATTTATCTGATATAAAGTAGCCTATTTTTCCCCCTTTGTTAACAGATTGGGTTGCTCCTTTGTACTCTTTTTTTCTTCCAGGCCAGCCCAGACCTTTATTTTCACTAGTTCCTCCTTTTGAGACTCTTCAACATGAATTTGTGTTTTAGAATTTCTTATAAGTTGATATATTATGTATGTAGTATATTATGGGTAGATTATGTGTTGAATTATTTGTCCCTTTTAAAGTCACTTTTCATACACTCTGAAGAGAAGAGTTAAAGTGGTTATTGTAATAGAAATTTAAGACTAATAGTAATAGCGATTTGTATTCTACACGTCTGTTTTTTTCTTTGTTCTGTTTGGTGTAGATTTGTTGATTTCTAGTTGTCTGATTAGACTTGTCTAGATTTTGGTATAAATGTATATAGGTGATTTTTTTTCTTTTTTGTTTGCTGAAGATTTTTTTTTTTCCTCCCAAGTCAATCACCTTCTGCTGCTTGGATGGGTGGATTTGGTGCTCAGCCTCCCCAGGGACAAGCTCCTCCCCCCGTAATACCTCCTCCTAACCAAGCTGGATATGGTATGGCAAGTTACCAAACACAGTGAGCTGGGACTCTAAGCAAAATTGTAATTCATGATAGGCTTCAGTTTCCTATGACACTCTGAAGACATGAAAGTAGACATCGGAAAATGAAAATATTTATTTTAAAATTGAAATGTTTGGAACCTTTAGCACAGCTTTGCTTTGGTGAAGGACACATGTCTTCTAGTTCTGCCTTTTTAAGTTTTTGTTCATGATGGATATGAACATGATTTTTCTTTGTGTACAAAAACTAAAATAAAGTCAATAAAGAACTCTGACTGCAAATTTTGATATAATAGAAGTGGGTGATACCTTTTGAATCTTAGACACGATTCCATTTTTATCTTGCTGTTCAGTATTTTAACTCACTGTGTTTTTAAAAGAGCAAAAAGGGAGGATTGTGAAAAACTGGGAAGCACATATAAGTTCATCCTGATACTCCCTCCCCTCGCCCCAAGGTGGACCACATTCGAAGTCAGCAGAAAAAAGTGTGACATTCAGAAGAAATTCATGATTTTGGAGTCCCTTTGGAGGAAATATTTACTTTCTCTATGCCTAAAGAAACTGAAGCCAGACTGATAAAGAAAATTTGCAACCTAAATAAGGAACAGCATTTTCTGAGTTACTTGGGCGAATGTTGGTGGTCTGCATCCAGACGTATTTTTAAAATGTCAAAAAGTGTTGATTATTAAAACTATAGTAAATTACATTTCATTTTGGGAGGGGGAGGGAATTCCAAGTATGGTGTTTGTATTAAAGTCAGACAGTCATACTTGTGCTTTTACATGAAGTTTGAATGGTATACATTGTAAATATTGAATATCTACAGTGTTTAAAAAGCATGCTTCAACATAGAAGTAGCAACGATGTAATTATCGGAAGTAACACTTAACATACTCCACTGCTTTGAAGGCAGTGGATTGGTAAGAATGTTCAAGACTGACATTTCCAAGGTTGGCTACTATGTACAATTAAAATTACACAAATTATTATACAGAAAAAGCCTTAACTTTAATTTCATACAAATCTTTAATGCATTAGTATATTTTAAAAAGTCATTGGAAATTAGATTTTTTTTTCTTTTTCTTTTTTTGCTTTACATTATTTGGTATGTAAATACCTTGATTCAAAACCTTGTAAACCTATTTCAAGGTTCCTATAAGTTGTATAGTATAAGTGTTTTTTAAAAATCTTGGGGTGTTTTTTAAAATTAGATATATTTTGCCCAATAATTTTTTTAACAAATTGCTAAAACATCTTATTTAGACAGTTCATTGTACAAATTTATAATTGGATATTCAGTTTAAATAGGACACAGAGCTGTGACTTTTTAATTCTTTTCTCTAAATGGGTAGTGTAAATGAAATGACAAGCCTGAGCAGAGGCTGAGCAGTTTGTATGCAGAGTTTGTAAATGAATTGATCAGGAACATGTATAAGATAGAGGGTTACTTCTGAGGTAATTTTCAGGCCATGTGGATAAAAACTGCCTCAAATTTCTATCAGAACAGGAATGTAAAATAGATAAAGCCTCATGTATATGAACTGTGACAGCTAGGGGGTGCAAATGCTTCAGCAGCGTTTTTGAAATGTTTGAGGCCTGAGCACCAAAATAAGAAAATAACCCTTTATGGTTCAGTAGTAAGATGCAACTTGCACCTACAAATTACTATTTTTTAAACGTTTGAAGTCTTGCAGACAGTTAGCTTTAAAATAATGATGGTTTTGTAAATTGGTGACCACAGTAATTTTGGTATTACTTTACTTCGTCTTCCTCTTACAAATATAGCCACATGTATTCATCGTAAAAATTTACAGGGTCTGAAGTTCTTCATCTTTGGGCTACATTTTTATGGCACTTTTTTTAGTTTTAACTATGTTAGTCATCTATTACCCTCATAAAATTTATCCTGGTATCTTTTGTTTCTGGTTAATGTCTTTGGAGGATGTCTTTGAAGAAGTTAACTTTATATTTTATAAGGAGAGCATTCAAGAAATTATAGCAATTATGCCTCCTAGTTAAAAATTCCATGAAGATGGATGAAACTTGAATAACTAAAGACTTTTTTTCTTATATTGATAAAGCGTATTAAATTCTCAGTTTGTTGTTTTCAGTCTGCCAGTAAATTAAGTAGCTTCTTGAGATAACTGACGGCTAAATATAGCTGCAGTATTTCCCGGTTTCATATTCTGTGATTTATTCAGTCTCTAGGTGTATTGCCATAGTAAGCATATGACTGAAGTTCCCCTTGGTCTAATCTGAGAGAGAACAGGATTTCATGATCAGTTCAGTTAGTGGAAGTTATTTCATATTAAATGATTTTTAAAATATAGATCTACTTATCCAAATTAAATACACTATTTCAAAATACAACTGCCAAGATAACACAGACTCAGACTATTTTTTAACCCAAAGCAAAGTCAGTGCCATCTTGATCCAATTTAAGCCTAAGAATCATTGCCTTTTCTGTGTTTATTAAAAACAGCAGCAGAGATTCTTTGGCATGCAAGAAAAGGTTTTTCGTTTCATAATTATTTTGAGATTTATTTTGGTGATGTGTTTCTGACTACCATCTTCTTTGCTCTAATAATCTCTTTACTAGTATTTCCCCCATGCCATTCCCACTTGATTTTTATGCCTGCTGGCAGTGAGGCTAAAGTGACTGGCCAACTTAAGCCAAAGCTGTAAACCACAGTTGAAGTAAGTCTTTCAATAAAGACTAGATTATATGATAAGTGGCTTTTTCTTATTGTCGTTTATTGCATAATTATTCCTCTTAGGCGGCCATGAAACAATTTGGTATGTGGAGTATATTCATGACTTACTTTCTTAGGTTCTGTGTAAGGTAAAAGTTCATTAGCTTTGTTAAATTAAAATTTTAATCTCTGGATATAAGGAGTAGACATTCATATCCTTCCAAAAATGTGTGCTTTGTTCTTGAATATTAATATAGTAAAACCTTATTAATTTGGAGTCCACAAATATGAGAACTATCATTTTACTCTGCCTAGGAGCCATGGTGGCGCAGTGGTTAAGAGCTCAGCTACTAACCAAAAGGTCGGCAGTTCGAATCATCAGCCACTCCTTGGAAACTGTGGGGCAGTTCTACTGTGTTCAGTAGGGTCACTACGTGTCGGAATTGACTCGAGGACAAGATTTTTGTGTGTGTGTGTGTGTGTGAGGAGCCCTGGTGGTGCAATGGTTAAGCACTCAGCTGCTAACCAAAAGGTTGGCTGTTCGAACCCACCCAGCTACTCCAAGGGAGAAAGTCCTGGTGATCTGCTGCCATAAAGATTATAGCCTAGCAAATCCTATGGGGCAGTTAGTTCTACTCTGTCCCCTGGGGTGGATGTGAGTCAAAAATCAACTCACTGACATCTAACAATAGGCTGATCTTTGGTAGTATCTGTGTGTAAAGACTGCGTTTGGAGAAGGAATTTTATAAACATTCTAGACACTTGTAGCAGGTGTGCCCAAATCTTATTGAAAGTCTTCATTGGGGCTTCTACTTAATAATGTAAACATTGAAGTTGCATTTTAGAATGTATTGGAAAGATGCAAAAACAATTTCTTTTAGACTTCTACTAGTTTATATAAGCCTTCACTCTTAAATGGTCTAAATGAATGAATTTTGCTTAAGGGTAAATATCCCAGTAACAGTGTTCTGAGAGGTTACTATGAATTAGATTGCCACATACTCCATTTTTAACAAGGAAATTATATGAAGAATTATGACTTAAAAATATTTTTATTCCAAATTATGGTAAATTATGCAGTGTTTAAATGCTGTGTTAATATGAAAACTGAGCTCCCATTTTCTACTTAAATTGGATTTATTTTGAAAAGCAGTACAGATAGGCTAGGTACTCTAATTTATAAGGTACTTTGTGTAAATACTCTTTTAGGGATAACAATGACTTCTGGTTTTAGAAACTACCTTAAAAATTTCCAGGAACTTAAATTTATATCTAGGAAATAGGGAAAAAATATATATTTGTTTCTTACCTTGGTAAGGGGACCCGTAATAGGATTGGCCTTTCTGAAGAATTAGATTTTTGCTTGGGGGAAGATACAGGTTAATCCACATAACTTTCATAGTTTGGTTTTAAACAATGTCAATCAGAGTAGCGGTTGATAAAAGGTTATCAGGTGCTGTTGAGTTGGTTCTGATTCAGCGACCCTGGGTACAAGAGAAGGAAACGCTGCCGGGTCCTGCACCATCCTCACAGCTATTGGCTCTGCTTGAGCCCGTCGTTGCAGCCACTGTGTCAGTCCATCTCGTTGAGGGTCTTCCTCTCTTCCGCTGACCCTCTACTTTAGGTGTACCAATAAATTTTTTTCTTAAAGTCCCCAACTTGGATCTAGTACTTAGGTTAAATTTTAATTTTTCAAAATTGTTATATTTTTCAAAGTCCACTACCCATTGCTTTTCTGAGATATTCTTCTGGGAAAGTGACCCACATCTAATGTTTTGAAGTCAATTTAGAAAGTTTTGCCTAGCATGAATAAAACTGAAGTGTTATTTTTATAGCTGTTAGAGGAAAGCCAGAGTAATTGCTTTTTTTTCTTAAACTGTGTTTTAGGTGAAGGTTTACAGAGCAAATCAGTTTTCCATCCAGTAAGTTGTACATAAATTGTTCCGTAACATTGGTTGCAGTTCCCACAGTGTGTCAGCACTGTCCCCATTACCACCCTGAGTTCCCCATTTCCATTCGTTGTACCTCTCAGTATCTTCTTTCCTTGCCTTTGTCATGTTGTGCCGACTTCGCCCAAATTTTGTATTGCCTTTCCCTTTACCAAAGTTAACACATCTACTATCTAGTTGGTGATTTTCCCTCTACCCCTCCCCTCCCTGGTAACCATCAGAGAATGTTTCTGTGTGTAAACCTTTTCTTGACTTCTTATAGTAGTGGTCTCATGCAATATTTGTCCTTTTATGATTGACATTTCACTCAGCATAATATCCTTCAGATTCGTCCATGTTATGAGATGTTTCGTGGATTCATCATCATTCTTTATTGTTGCACAGTATTCCGTTGTGTGTATGTACCACAGTTGGTTCATCTGTTGATGGGCATTTAGGTTGTTTTCCATCTTTTTGCTATTGTGAGTAATGCTGCAGTGAACATGGGTGTGCATATGTCTATTTGTATGACAGCTCTTATTTCTCTAGGATATACTCCTAGGAATGGAATTGCTGGATTATATGGTATTTCTATTTCTAGCTTTTTAAGGACACACCATACCGTTTTTCATAGTGGTTGTACCATTTTACACTCCCACCAGCAGTGTATAAGAGTTCCAATCTCTCCACAACCTTGCCAGCAATTTTCGTTTTTTTGATCAGTGCCATTATTGCCGGGCTGAGATGGTATCTAAGTTTTGATTTGCATCTCTAATGGCTAATGATCACGAGCATCTCTTCATGTGTTAGCCACCTGAGTGTCTTCTTTGGTGAAGTGTCTGCAGGGTAATTGTATGTTTAAAAGTAATGTCTTATGGTCAAGCTGTCCAGTTGTTGATCTTGCAGCCAGGCTTAGCGTGCCTGTGGACCTCCTGTTTTGACTCTGCTTTGTTCTTGTGAACTGAGAAGAGTTTTGCAAAGATTCTGTTTATAATATGGTACTGCAGGATTGTGGCATTTTCCAGTAAACCAGATTTTGCTATACAGCACCAGTAGATACCATAATTTGCCCAACTTTGTGTGTGTGCGTGCCCCCCCCCCACCCTTACAATATCTTTCTTAGGTTCGTGTATACCAATGAGAGAAAGTCTGAAACCATCTGGACAAAATGGGCATGAAATATGTGACCATGTGCAACTGTGCATGTTCTGAGAATCGACATTAACACTGTATAAATTTCAAATTTTCACATTCAGTTCATTTTACTGGCTGAAAGTTACGAGTTGAATTGTTCCATATGTGGCTTATATGATTGCATTTGCAATGAAGCTACTGCGTAAGTCTTCACAAAGTTAAAAAATAATTGATAATGCCCATTTTGTAATCTTTGTTGACTTTCTTTTGAAAAGACTAAACTTGCAAAAAAAACATTTTTAACTAATTTCCTTTGGCTTCATTGTATTTTAGCATATGGCACAGCTCTCGCCTATCTCTTCAATGAGGATTCAGCTTGGGAAAGGGGTGATGATGAGCATAATGAAGGAGGGGAAAGTCCTTGATGCGCTAGAGCATTGATGTGAGACTAGACAGTCCTGGGCTGGGGCCATCACCCATGCATACAGAACGAGGCGTAGGGTGGTGATGTTTTATATGTTATTAGTACAGTGAAACCTGTGAGAGCTGGAACGCAACAGGACTGGTTTGTTTCCCGCCGTTGACAGGGTGCAGTCTTAGCACTTTTCTGTCACCATCTATTAGTGGGAGGTGTTTGAGTTTTCCTTCTCTGACAGCTTTCCACCTTACACAGGTTCCAGCTTTCACTGGTTTTACTGTAGGAGACGATACAGTTTACCAAGCCTAGGAGATTTCCAGGGTTATTGAAAATAAAATATTGCAGACATCTTTGTCTCTTTACTGGCCCTGATAGTTTCTTTTTAATTTCCTTTAAGGTGTGTCTTTATTTAATAATGTATCTACACATGTACTAGATTGTTGGGCAAATACTACTGCTTTAAAACAACTGCCTTTGAGCATCTTCAGTAAAATAAACTTGCTTCGAAAATCACCCTTATCTTATACTCAGGAATCTTTTTTTTTTTTCCCATGGTTAACTTCATTCCCTAGTTCCTTCACTTTTTTTTTTTTTATTGTACTTTAGATGAAGGTTTACAGAACAAATAGTTTCTCATTAAACAGTCAGTACACATATTGTTTTA
>NW_004443967.1:9963292-9966591 GCF_000243295.1 Trichechus manatus latirostris | reverse complement strand
CCTCCTGCCTTCTAGTCCTTGTCCCTGGACTGCTGTGCCTCATTGGTCCCATTTTGTTTTATGAGGCTTTCCAGTCCCCGGCTGAACAGTGAACTTCAGGAGGAGCTTCACCACTGAGCTAAAAGGGTGTCCAGGGGCCATACTCTCAGGGTTTCTCCAGTCTGTCAGGCCAGTAAATCTGGTCTTTTTTTTTTTGCCTTCACTATTTTTGTATCTTTTTGATTATGACACTCTTCCTCTATTAGAATGTAAATTCCAGAAGGGCAGGGACTAAACTACGCTAAACCTAGGATCTATAGCAGTGCTTGGCACATGGTAGGAGTTGAACAAATGTTTGTTGGAAGCATGAATGCAAATGAGGGGGAAAGGTAAACATTTTCATCTTCCCCTGAAACCAGAACACTACCTGCTGTTCTGCTCGGGTGTGCACCTGAATCAACCGGGGTGCTGGTTAAAAAGCAGATTCTGGGGCTCCGCAGTCGTGGTTTAAGATACGATAGCCTGAAATAGGATTAAACTAGTTGGCCTGGGTTGAACACTGGTTCCTTTTTTCCTTTCCTGGCTCTTGACTTAGGAAGGAGAGGATAAACTGACTGACCATGGTCACACGATTTCCAAAACAACTAGGTCTTTTGGAGTTTATGCCCTCTGTGACTGCCACCCAATATAGTTTGACAAACGTCCTTCAAAGGTGATTAGTACCTGGGTGTACCAGATAGGAACCATAGCTGCCCCTGCATAGCATTCTTCAAGAATGTGGGTGATTCTGGACCCTGGTGCCAGAAAGCTTGTGTTATTGTGTGCTGTTTAGTTGATTCCGACTCATAGTGACTCTATAGGACAGAGTAGAACGGCCCAAAAGAGTTTCCTAATCTTTCCGGAAGCAGATTGCTAGGTCTCCTCCCAAGGGGCTGCTGGCGGGTTCAAACCAACAACCTTTCAGTTAGCAGCTGAGCGCTTAACCACTGCCCCACCAGGGCTCCTTTTAGAAAGCTTGTGATGTTAGATGCCGTCAAGGCGGTTCTGACTCAGAGCGGCCCTACAGGACAGAGTAGAACTGTCCTATAGAGTTTCCAAGGAGCAGCTGGTGGATTTGAACTGCCGACATTTTGGTAAGCAGCCGAGCTCTTAACCATTATGCCACCAGGGCTCAGAAAGCTTGTGGAGGGTTCCATTTTAGGAGGAGGGGCTGTCAGCCGTCAGACTGGGTTCCTGGGCAGGAGGCATCTGAGTGTAACAGCCAATTTCAAACATGGAAATAGCCATGGAGGCGACAGTTAAGATTCTTAAAGTGGCAATTATATAGCACATAGACGTCTAAAGTCAACATGTGCACCAGCATATTTACTGATAAACTGGTTAGAATAGAAAACTTCTTAATTGTTTAAGTTAGAATGATGATAAAACAACTTATAAAAAATTTGTAGCAATCCTATGAAAATATTGGTCTTTCACGTTTTGATATCCCACTTATAAGGGCACAATTAAAACAGTATATTGTTTAAAGTTTGGTTTGCCCTTTTATCATGACAATGTTTATTGAAGGCCTTATAGTCTCACTTTGCTTGGCTGTTACATGTCTGCCCTGAATCTAGTTCCGTGCTGTCAAATGCAAGAAGTTTTAAATTCTATATATCTGAAAATCACATTTGTACATAACCTTACTCAAATTTACTACCTCTTTCAAGTAAATGCTTTGTTTTGACTTTAGATTTGTTGCTTATTTAATAGACTGGTAACAAAATGCAAATTAGAAAACAAAAACATGTCACTTCATAAACCTTGTCTTTATGTACTATTTTTTTTTAAATTGTACTTCAGATGAAGGTTTACGGAACAAATTAGTTTATCATTAAACAATGAATACACATTTTGTTTTGTGACATTGGTTGCGAACCCCACGACATGTCAGTACTCCCCTTCTTGACCTTGAGTTCCCCGTTACCAGCTTTCCTGTCCCCTCCTGCCTTCTCGTCTTTGCCCCTGGGCTGGTGTGCCTATTTAGTCTGGTTTTGTTTTATGGGCCTGTCTAATCTTTGGCTGAAGGGTGAACCTCAGGAGTGACTTCAGTACTAAGTTAAAAAGGTGTCCGGAAGCCATACTCTCAGGGTTTCACCAGTCTCTGTCAGACCAGTAAGTCTGGTCTTTTTTTGTGAGTTAGAATTTTGTTCTACATTTTTCTCCAGCTTCGTCTGGGACCCTCTGTTGTGATCCCTATCAGAGCAGTCAGTTGTGGTAGACGGGCACCATCTAGTTGTGCTGGACTCAGTCTGGTGAAGGCTGTGGTAGTTGTGGTCCATTATTCCTTTGTACTAATCTTTCCCTTGTTCTTTGGTTTTCTTTATTCTCCCTTGCTCCAGACAGGGTGGGACCAGTGGAGTATCCTAGATGGCTGCTCTCAAGCTTTTAAGACCCCAGACGCTACTCACCAAAGTAGGATGTGGAACATTTTCTTTATAAACCATGTTATGCCAATTGAGCTAGATGTCCCCTGAGACCATGTTCCCCAGCCCTCAGCCCAGTAATTCGGTTCCTCAGGGAGTTTGGTTGCATCTATAAAGCTCCCATGACCTTGCCTTGGTCAAGTTGTGCTAACTATCCCAGTATTGTGTACTGTCTTACCCTTCACCAAAGTTACCACTTATCTACTGCCTAGTTAGTGTTTTTCCCTTCCCACCCCTCCCCTCCCTAGTAACCAACAAAGATTGTTTCCTTTTGTGTATAAACCTTTTCGTGAGTTTTTATAATAGAGGTCTCATACAGTATATGTCCCTTTGTGATTGACTTATTTTACTCAATGTAACGCCCCCTAGATTCATCCATGAGATGTTTCACAGATTCATCATTGTTCTTTATTGTTGAAGAGTATTTCATTGTGTGTGTGTACCATAGTTTGTTTATCCAGTCATCTGTTGATGGGCATTTAGGTTGTTTCCATATTTTTGCTATTGAATAATATTGCAGTGAACATGAGCGTGCATATGTTTATTCATGTGGTGGCTCTTTATTCTCTAGAATATGTTCGTAGGAGTGGGGTTGCTGGATCATATGGTATTTCTATTTCTAACTTTTTAAGGAAGTGCTGTATCGTTTTCCAAAATGGTTGTACCATTTTACATTCTTGCCAGCAGTGCTTAAGAGTTTCAAGCTCCCCATAGCCTCTACAACATTTGTTATTTTCTGTTTTTTTTTTTTTTTATTTGAGCCAGTAATGTCACGGTAAGAGGGTGTCTCATTGTAGTTTTGATTTGCATTTCTCTAATGGCTAGTGATCTCGAGCACTTTCTCATGTGTCTGTT
>NW_004443967.1:9954687-9963192 GCF_000243295.1 Trichechus manatus latirostris | reverse complement strand
TCTGATTTAAAATATAAGTACAAAGCCTTGGATCCCTTAAGTGTTTTCAAATTATTGTTGTTGTTAGGTGCTGTCGAGTTGGTTCCTACTCATAGCAACCCTATATACAACAGAACGCAACACTGCCCCGGTGAATGTCTTCTTTGGTGAAGTGTCTGTTCATATCCTTTGCCCATTTTTTAATTGGATTATTTGTCTTTTTGTTGTAGAGGTGTTGGATTTTCCTATAGATTTTATAGATTAGACCTTTATCAGTTTTGTCATAGCCAACAATTTTTTCCCAGTCTGTAGGTTCTCTTCTTACTCTTTTGGTGACGTCTTTTGATGAGCATAAGTGTTTAATTTTTAGAAGATCCAAGTTTTCTAGCTCACAAGCTTTTAACCACTTTCCAGAAGTGGTGTTTGTGTATTTTAGTTATGGTTTGTATGCTGTTTATGCCGTGTATTAGGGCCTCTAGTGTTGACCCTATTTTTTCTTCAAGCATAACAATGATTGTGAGGATGGTGCAGGACCGGGCAGTGTTTTGTTCTGTTGCACATAGGGTTGCTATAAGTCAGAACCTACTTGATGGCACGTAACAACAACATGATCTTTATAGTTTTTAGTTTTATATTTAAGTCTTTGATCAATTTTGAGTTAGTTTTTATGTATGGTGTGAGGTAGGGGTCCTGTGTCTTTTTTTTACAGATAGACATCCAGTTTTGCCAGCACCATTTGTTAAAAACACTGTGTTTTCCACATTTAAGGGACTTTGGGCCTCTGTTGAAGAGCAGATGACCACAGGTGGATGGATTTACATCTGGGTTCTCGATTCTGTTCCATTAGTCAATGTTTCTATCATTATACCAATATCAGGCTATTTTGACTACTGTAGCTGTATAGTAGGTTCTGAGGTCAGGGAGTACAAGTCCTACTTTATTGTTTTTCTTCAATAGTGCTTTACTTATCCGTTGCCTGTTTCCATATAAAGTTAATGTTTAGTTTTTCCATCTCGTTAAAGAGTGCCGTTGGTATTTGGATCAGGGTTGCATTGTATTTGTAGATTGCATTGGGTAGAATTGACATTTTCACAATGTTAAGTCTACCTATCCATGCGCATGGTATGTTTTTCCATTTACGTAGGTTTCATCTGGTTTCTTGCAATAGTGTTTTGTAGTTCTTTTGTATAGGTCTTTTATGTCCCTGATTAGATTTATTCCTAAGTATTTTTTTTTAGGGGCTATTATAAATGGTATTGCTTTCCTGATTTCCTTTTCATAGTTCACTTTATTGATATATAGGATCTACTGTCTATTCTTATCCTAGTCGAAACTACCATCTTTCATCTGGCCTATTGTAGTAGCTTCCTACCTGGTTTCCACCATACATATACTTTTAAAAATTAAAATGTTACTGAGAAAAGTACACATCATATGTGTACAGCTCCAAATTTTCGCAAAGTGAACACATTCATGTAAATGGCGCCCAGATCAGGAAATGTGACATTGCCAGCACCCCAGAGGCCTCCTCCATGCTCTCTCCCAGTGTCTAACCTCCACTCTTCCCCTGAGATAGCACTACCCTGACTTCTAGGACCACAGGTTAGTTTGGCTATTTTTAAACTTTACATAAATGAAATTATGCAGCATACATTCTTTTGTATTTGGCTTACTTAATACCATGAGTTTCATCCTTGTTGCATATAGCTAAGTTCATTTTCAATGCCATGTACTATTGTACCGTAGAACTTAGTTATTTAACAAATTAGGGGTGTTAAGATCATAGTTAATCATGACCTTATTAATGAATTTCCTCTTGACTGAAATTACTTTAAGGTGATGTAAATTTTTTTTTATTGTGGTGAAACAAATATAGCAAAACATTTGCCATTTCAACCATTTTTATGTGTACCATTCAGTGACATTAATTACATTCACCATGCTGTGCAACCATCACCATTAACTGTTCCCAAACTTTTCATCAGTACCCTACTTTAAGGTGATCTTAATCTACCTATGGCATAAGAACATTAGACACAAATAGTGTGGGTCATCAATCTCAGTAATACTAGTAGATTCTAAATGCCTGCAAAATGTAGCAGATTCGTCTTTATTCCTCAACCACCACGTATCCACTTAGCCTATGAAGTCAAGAATGGTATGTTTGCATTGGGAAGATTTACTGTTGTTTATGTTAAGGGTGAAAAAACTTTCTAGGGACCCTGACTAAAAACGTTTTGGGTAGTGATGGCTGAGAACAGACAGCCTCAGCAGGAAAGATTGTTCGAGGTTGTATATAATGCCTGGCAACACGTTTTACCTGTATCTTTAAATCCCTTCAAAACCTGGACTGAGTCCAAAATGGCACTTTATAGCCTATTATGTAACTGTGTGGGACTTACAGTTATTAAAGAAAGTATTTTGGTATTTATGACTGGAAGCATACAAAACTACTGTTCACGGAGCCTCCTGTCTTCATCAACAGGGACCATCTAACGATCCTGGTAACCAGAAATGTGTGGTCTTTTCCTGCCCATAAAGGAGCTCCTTCATGAAAAGGTCTTTGGACTTAAAATTTTGGATGTGTTGATTGCCAGGTCTCTGTGTGGAGTTAATGATTACTCTTTAGAGACGTAAGCTATACCGACGGTCTCTAAAGTGCATTTATCTCACTGCTGGGCCGACAACCCTCACTGCTTTGCAGCTTGCCTACGAACTCATTTAAATCTATACGTGTTTATACACACACACAGACATATGTGCACACACCTACATATCTGTATATATATATAGTATATATGTACATATGTATATATACATTGTTGTTGTTAGTTGCCGTCGATTCCGACTTGGTGGCACAAATAGTTCAATGCTTTGACTGGTAGCCGAAAAGTTGGCAGTTCAAACCCACCCAGAGGCACCTTGGAAGACAGATCTGGTGATCTGCTTCTGAAAGATCACAGCCTTAAAAACCCTATGGAGCAGTTCTACTCTGCACACATGGGGTCACCATAATATGTGTGTGTGTGTGTATGTATGTATGTGTATACACACACACACACACACACACACACACACACACGTATTTCCACCCCTAAATATCTTCAAAATCTAAATCTAAGTTTTGGCTTTGTATGTTATTTCAGCTTTTTTTTTCCCTCTAGGGTGCAAAAATTCTCTGAATCACTAATAATAAAAACACACTTATGCTCCTTTAACACTTGATAAAAATATCAATCTTGTAAACCAAAGTACGTTTCCTGAGAACATGACCACTGTGTATCTAGGAATTTGTGATTTAGGGAAGTTTCCAGCTGGTTAAAATTTAATCAAGAATAAATGATTTGCAGATTTATAGGCCCTAGGTTTTTGTTGGATGGTTTCCGTATACCTTTTTTGACATATTTTCTACAACCACATATAGAATAGGTATTAAAATGGCTTTTAGGAGAAATTTGGTGGCTGATCAAAAGGTACTTGAAAATCATAAATAGAAACAGTTTTATAAATGACCTTCCTTTAGAAAATTGCTGTCTCATTATTTCTTTGTTTGGTTTTATAATTTTTAAAGCTTTTAAAGAAAGTTTGAAAATTAATTTATAAGCGTGGATGAATAACCAGAAGACTTTCAGTAAAAACCACTGAGCACTTTTGTATTTTTCAATATCGGAGAAATGTAAGTAAACAGGCTTAGATATAGCATAGGGTTTTTGTTTTTTAAACTTTTTAAAGATTGAATTCTGTCTTTTGGGGCTTATTAGTTCACAGAAAGTCTGTTGTTTTTACTAAGTAGTAAGGAACTCTGGTGGCACAGTGGCTAAAGTGCTCAGCTGCAACCAAAATGTTGGTGGTTTGAACCCACTAGCCACTCCCGATGAGAAAGATGTGGCAGTCTGCTTCTGCAAAGATTTTCAGTTTTGGAAACCCCATTGGGCGGTTCTACTCTGTCCTATAGGGTTGCTATGAGTTTCCAAGGCTGTAATCCTTACAGAGGAGCACTACAGAGGTGTAGTGGTTAAGAGTGTGGCTGCTAACCAAAAGGTTGGCAGTTCAAATCCACCAGCCACTCCTTGGAAACTCTGTGGGGCAGTTCTACTCTGTCCTGTAGGGTTGCTATGAGTTGGAATCAACTTGACGACAACAGATTTTTTTTTTTTTTCAATCTTTACAGAAACACACTGCCTTGTCTTTCTCCTGTGGAGCAGCTGGTGGGTTCTAATAACTGCCGACTTTTCAGTTAGCAACTGAGCACGTAACCACTGTGCCACCAGGGTTCCGCAACCACAGGTATAGGGGTTAGGATTTTCAGTATATATTTTGAGGGGACACAATTCAATCCATACCACTTTTATAAAGTGAATCTTTTAATCATGTCAGATTTTATATATCCAAAATGTGAAATGTGTGTTTGTCTTAAAAGCAGTCACCATAATCCTTTTCCCAAATGCTGATTCTTTGGAAATCATTTTCAGGCATGTTTCTAAGTCACGCTAGTAAATTGGCCCTGCTGTGTTGTAGCTGTGGTCTGATATCCCCCTACCAGCACTTCACTGCTATACCACCTACTTCATTCTGCAGACTTAGACCGAATAGCTTTCGGCAGTTTCCAAAAGCCAATTAGGTTCACAAGATACTATTCACTACTAGGGATACCCAAGAGAATGTGAATGACCTGAGGTTGTGGAAGGCCTTAGAATTAAGGGCAGTGGTGTCACTATGAGGATGCAGGGGGTATGGACTGCAACGGGTGACACTTCAGAAGAGGTAACACCAAAATGACTGTCTATAAAATTTTTGTGCAGTGTTTCAGCAGAAATTATTTTTTAATAACAACATCCCTGTAGTTATAACAACAAAAACATTTTTTGGAAGCCCAGATTACATGTATCAATATACCTACAAGGCTAAAACTTTATGCTAATTTACTTTTTGTAATGGACTCCGGTCAGAGCTGTCATTTTTACCTAATTACAGTGACGCTTTGGATCACGTGGTTTCATCTGCACGTGCTACAAGCAGGCCTTGTTGTTTTCATTGCTGCCAGTATTTTTACTGTTGCTGATTTTGTCAAATTTTCTGTGTTTTAGCAAGTGTAATTTCTCAGATTTCTCAAGTGCTTTTCAACAATTTCCAAACATTCAGACTCATCAGATGATTGGTTTCTTTTCCTTATAGGAATATCCCTCCTGGTTTCTTTTCCTTATAGAAATATCCCTCCTGAAGACCTTTACTCTATGCTTCCATCTGGACTGGCTGCCCTAGACCCTCCACACACCTGTCATCCTAATGGGACCTTTGCTCTGTCTCAGGTTAAGGCCCCTATTCCCTGGAGTCTGTGTTTTCCTTTCTTTTGTATTTCCAATAAAACCAAATCCATTGCTGTTGAGTCAATTCTGAGTCATGGTGACCCTGTAGGACAGAGTAGAACTGCACCATAGGGTTTCCAAGGCTGTAATCTTTACAGGAGCAGACTGCCACATCTTTCTCCATTGTAGTGGCTGGTGGATTTGAACCACCCACCTTTCAGTTAGCAGCCAAGTGCTTAACCACTGCACCACCAGGACTCCTTTTTGTATTCACTCACTCATATTTTTGAAGCATATCCTTCTGTAGTTTTCCAAGAAGTCCAATGACATTCTGGTTTCTAATCCTTTCTAAGTGTCCTGTTTATTCTCTTTGTAGGTTTTTGGAAATTGTCTTTATAATTTGAAATTTTCATGATGGTATACTTTATTGTAGGTCTTCTTTCAGTCATTGTGCCCACTTCATGGGCTCTTCCAGTGTGGAGATGAAATATCTTCAGTTTTGCTAACAGAAGGATTCAGCAAAGTGGCCGGGTACAAGATCAACACACAAAAATCAGTTGAATTCCTTTACACTAACAAAGAGAACTCTGAAAAGGAAATAAGGAAATCAATACCATTTACAATAGCCCCTGAAAGATAAATTACTTAGGTAAAAACCTAACTAGGGATGTAAAAGACTTATACAAAGAAAACTGCAAAACACTACTGCAAGAACTGAAAGAGACCTTCATAAATGGAAAAACATACCATGGTCATGGTTAGGAAGACTTAACGTTGTGAAAATGTCAATCCTACCGGAAGCAATCTATAGATACAATGCAATCCTGATCCAAACCATCTTTGGCAAATGGTGCTGGCAAAACTGGATATCCATTTGCAGAAAAATGAAACAGGATCTGTACCTCACCCCATACACAAAAACTAACTCAAAATGGATCAAAGACCTAAATGTAAAACCTAAAACTGTAAAGTTCATGAAAGAAAACATAGGGAGAATGCTAGGGGCACTAATTTATGGCATAAATAGAGTATCAAGCATAACTAAAAACGCAAAAATTCCAGAAGATAAACTACATAACCTGAACCTCCTAAAAATTAAATACTTAGCTCACCAAAACAGTTTTCCAAGAGAATAAAAGATAACCTACAGACTGGGAAAAAAATCTTTGGCAATGACATATAAAGGTTTATTCTCTAAAATATACAGAAAACTGCAATAACTGACAATAAAAAGATAAGCAACCCAATTACAAAATGAGCAAAGGACATGAACAAGCACTTCACCAAAGAGGACATTCAGGTGGCCAACAAATACATGAGAAGATGCTCATTAGCCAGTAGAGAGATGCGAATCAAAACCATGATGAGATAACCGTCTCACCCCTGCAAGAATGGCAAAGATCAAAAATTCAGAAAGCAATAAAGCTGATGAGGTTGTGGGGATATTGGAACTCTCATACACTGCTGGTGGGAATGTAAAATGGTACAACCACTATGGAAAATGATATGTCACTTCCTTAAAAAGCTAGAAATAGAAATACCATATGATCCAGCAATATATCGTAGAGAAATAAGAGCCGTCATACAAATAGACATATGCACATCCATGTTCATTGCAGCATTATTCACAATAGCAAAAAAAAAAAAAAATGAAACAACCTAAGTGCCCATCAACAGATGAATGGATAAACAAACTGTGGTACATACACACAATGAAATACTCCTCAACAATAAAGAACAATGATGAATCTGTGAAACATCTCACAACATGGATGAATCTGGAGGGCATTATGCTGAATGAAATAAGTCAATCACAAAAGGACAAATATTGTATGAGACTACTATTATAAAAACTCAAAAAAAAAAAAAGATTTACACACAGAAACAATCTTCGATGGCTACGAGGGTGGGGAAGAGTGGGAAATCAGTAACTAGGTAGTAGATGAGTGTTAACTTTGGTGAAGGGAAAGACAATACACCGTATAGAGGAAGTCAGCACTTGACCAAGGTAAAGGAAAACACTTAGGGGAAACACAAGGAACAAACAAAAAAAGAGGCAACCACAGTAAATACTATAGTATATACAATCCTAACACAACAGTAAAAACAAATAATAACAAGCAGATACACAGGCAGATACCTATGCTGAATAGGGGAAGGAGGGCGTATTGGAGTATACACACAAACATATAGGTTAGGCTGTGAATATTTTTACATATATATTTGTATGTACTGCATGTATATTCACATATATAATAGAGCACAAAGGGGGCAGAATCATAGAAGCTTCCTAGACACATCCAAACACCTTGAGGGACCAAGTTACTGGGGCTGAGAGCCGGGGACCATGGTCTTGGGGGACATTTAGGTCAATTGGCATAATATAAGTCATAAAGAATATGTTCTACATCCTACTTTGGTGAGTAGCATCTGGGATCTTAAAAGCTTGCAAGTGACCATCTAAGATAAATCTATTGGTCCCATTTGGTCTGGAGCAAAGGAGAACAAAGAAAACCAAGGACACAGGAAACTATTAGTCCAAAGGACTAAAGGACCACATGAACCACAGCCTCCACCAGCATGAGCCCAGAAGAACAAGATGGTGCCCAGCTACCACCACCAACCGCTCTGACAGGGATCACAGCAGAGCGTCCCAGCCAGAACAGGAGAAAAATGTAGAACAAAATTCAAATTCACAAAAAAGACTAGACTTACTAGTCAGACAGAGACTGGAGGAGCCCCCGAGACTACGGCCCCTGGACATGCTTCTAACTCAGAACTGAAGTTACTCCCGAAATTCACCTTTCAGCCAAAGATTGTTGTTGTTGTTAGGTGCCGTTGAGTGAGTGCAGTCTCATAGCGACCCTATGTACCACAGAATGAAACACTGCCCAGTCCTGCGCCATGCTCACAATCGTTATGCTTGAGACCATTGTTGCAGCCACTGTGTCAATCCTTCTCATTGAAGGTCTTCCTCTTTTTAGCTGAACCTGTACTTTACCAAGCATGATGTCCTTCTCCAGGGACTGATCCCTCCTGACAACATGTCCAAAGTATGTGAGACATAGTCTCACATCCCTGCTTCTAAGGAGCATTCTGGTTGTACTTGAGATTTGTTCCTCCTTTTCGCAGTCCAGGGTATATTCCATGTTCTTTGCCAACACCACAATTCAAAGGCGTCAATTCTTCTTCTGTCTTCCTTATTCATTGTCCAGCTTTC
>NW_004443967.1:9928886-9945527 GCF_000243295.1 Trichechus manatus latirostris | reverse complement strand
GCCCACACAAGTCTCTGCAGGGGGAAGGGCACTCAAAGTCTGTGGATCCCTTATGCCTGTGCCTAGACAAAGGAGCTGTGCCTACCCTGGGTTCCTGGCTTAGGGGGACCAGCAGTTTATTTTTTCCCCTGTTTGTTACTTTGTTCACTCTCCAAGGCCATGAGAATGGCTCTGGGCGTGTGACGGATCCTACTTCCAGCCCACGGGACTCGGCAATTGCTGAAGCCAGTCCAGGACCCAATGCAGAGTAGGGAGTGGGGAGGTAAATGCGAGAGAGGTTTTTCCCTAAGGGGGGTGTTTTTGATCTGCGTGGTAGGCCCTATGCAAGTACTTATCTTTCGCTGATCCAGGGCTGCTTCTCTCTGGTTCTGGGTGGCCGAGTAGACTCTCTGCCACTGGGCCTCTCCTGGTGTGGAAAACGGGCCTCCCAAGCACCACTGCTCACCTGCCTCACCGCTCACCCATGAGCTGATCGGGCCTGAAGGGCTCAGGTCTCACGGGGTCAGGTCTGGCAACTCGTCGCTGCTTCTGAACCATCTCTCCCTCCCCCTGCCACTCAGTCCGGTTCCTCAACTTTGCCTTAGATGTTCAGGGGTCCTAGATTGTCATATATAATTGATTCACTTGTTTTTTTGGTTCTTTGTTGTAAGAGGGTCCACCAGAAGCGTCTGACTACTCTGACATCTTGGCCCCGCCTTCGTCTTTTGATTTCTTGACTACTGCTTCCATGAGTGTTGATCGTGGATCCAAGTAAAATGAAATCCTTGACTTCAATGTTTTCTCCATTTATCATGATGTTGCTTATTGGTCCAGTTGTGAGGATTTTTGTTTTCTATATTTTGAGGTGTAATCCATACTGAAGGCTGTGGTCTTTCATCTTCATCAGTAAGTGCTTCAAGTCCTCTTCACTTTCAGCAAGCAAGCAAGGTTGTGTCATCTGCATATCGCAGGTTGTTAATGAGTCTTCCTCCAATCCTGATGCCCCGTTCTTCTTTGTACAGTCCAGCTTCTCGGATTATTTGCTCAGCATACAGATTGAATAGATATGGTGAAAAGATACAACCCTGACACACACCTTTCCTGACTTTAAACCATGCAGTATCCCCTCGTTCTGTGCAAACAACTGCCTCTTAATCTATGTACAGGTTCCTCATGAGCACAATTAACTGGTCTGGAATTCCCATTCTTCGCAATGTTATCCATAATTTGTTAGGATCTACACAGTTAAATGCCTTGATAATAGTCAATAAAACACAAGTAAACATCTTTCTGGTATTCTCTGCTTTCAGCCAAGATCCATCCGACATCAGCAATGATATCCCTGGTTCCATATCCTCTTCTGAATCCAGCCTGAATTTCTGGCAGTTGCCTGTTGATATACTGCAGCAGCCACTTTTGAATGATCTTCAGCAAAATTTTACCTGTGTGTGATATTAACGATATTGTTCAATAATTTCTGCATCTGGTTGGATCACCTTTCTTGGGAATAGGCATAAATATGGATCTCTTCCAGTCAGTTGGCCAGGTAGCTGTCTTCCAAATTTCTTGGCATAGACGAGGAACACTTCCAGTGCTGTATCTGTTTGTTGAAACATCTCAATTGATATTCCGTCAATTCCTGGAGCCTTGTTTTTTGCCAATGCCTTCAGTGCAGCTTGGACTTCTTCCTTCAGTACCATCGGTTCCTGATCATATGCTACCTCTTGAAATGGTTGAACATTGACCAATTCTTTTTGGTATAATGACTCAGTGTATTCCTTCCATCTTCTTTGATGCTTCCTGCGTTGTTTAATATTTTCCCCATAGAATCCTTCACTGTTGCAACTCGAGGCCTGAATTTTTTCCTCCGTTTTTTCAGCTTTAGAAATGCTGGACATGTTTTTCCCTTTTGGTTTTCTATCTCCAGCTCTTTGTACATGTCATTATAATACTTACTTTGTCTTCTCAAGCTGCCCTCTGAAATCTTCTGTTCAGTTCTTTTACTTCGTCATTTCTTCCTTCTGCTTTAGCTACTCGATGTTCAAGAGCAAGTTTCAGAGTCTCTTCTGACATTCGTTTTGGTCTTTTCTTTCTTTCCTGTCTTTTTGATGACCTCTTGCTTTCTTCATGTGTGGATGTCCTTGTTGTCATTCCACAACCTGTCTGGTCTTCAGTCGTTAGTGTACAATGTGTCAAATCTATTCTATAGATAGTCTCTAAATTCAGGTGCGATATACTCAAGGTAGTACTTTGGCTGTCGTGGACTTGTTTTAATTTTCTTCAGCTTCAACTTGAACTTGCAAATGAGCAATTGATGGTCTGTTCCGAAGCCAGCCCCTGGCCTTGTTCAGACTGATGATATTGAGCTTTTCCATAGTCTCTTTCCACAGATGTAGTGGATTTGATTCCTGTGTATTCCATCTGGCGAGGTCCATGTGTATAGTTGCCGTTTATGTTGGCGAAAAAAGGTATTGCAACGAAGAAGTTGTTGGTCTTGCAAAATTCTATCATGTGATCTCTGGCATCATTTCTATCACCAAGGCCATATTTTCCAACTACTGATCCTTCTTCTTTATTTCCAACTTTTGCATTCCAATCACCAGGAATTATCAATGCATCCTGACTGCATGTTTTATCAATGTCAGACTGCAGAAGCTGGTAAAAATCTTCAATTTCTTCATCTTTAGCCTTAGTGGTTGGTGCATAAATTTGAATAATAGTCATATTAACTGGTCTTGCTTGCAGGTATATGGATATTGTCCTACCACTGACAACATTGTACTTCAGGTAGATCTTGAAATATTCTTTGTGACAATGAATGCAACGCCATTGCTCTTCAAGTTGTCATTCCCAGCATAGCAGACCATGTGATTGTCCAATTCAAAATGTCCAATACCAATCCATTACAGCTCACTAATGCCTAGGATATCGATGTTTATGTGTTCCATTTCATTATTGATGATTTCCAATTTTCCTAGATTCATACAGCCAGAGATTAGACAGGCCTATTAAAAAAAAAAGAGGAAGTCTCTCAGTGAGATGGACTGACACAGTGGCTGCAACAATGAACTCAATCATGACAACAATTGTGAGGATGGCGAAGGACCGGCAGCATTTCCTTCCATTGTACATAGGGTCTCTAAGAGTTGGAGCCGACTCAATGGCGTGAAACAACAACAACAATATAAAATGAACAATAACACACATGAGGAATGTGCTTCTTGGTTCAACCAAGTATACAAGACCAAATGGGCAACACCTGCCTAAAAGCAAAGAGGAGAAGGCAGGAAGGGAGAGGAAAACTGGACAAAGGGAAATGGGAAAGCTGAGGTGGAAAGGGAGAGAGTGCTGACATACTGAGGAGATTGTAACCAATGTCACAAAACAATTTACATATAAAATTTTGAATGAGGAACTAATTTGTTCTGGAAACTTTTACCTAAAGCACAATAAAATAAATTTTTTAAAAAATTTCTTCAGTTCTGGGCAATTTTCTTGAATTATGTTTACTTTCCTCCTTGACATTTTCTCTGTAATGTCTTTCTGCAACTCCTATCTCTTGGATTGATTCTCTAATTTTTCCCCCTTCTCTCATGGTGTGACTTCCACTGTTTTAAAAGGATCCCACTGGTTGCTGTGTTTAGAACCGTGGTGCAAATGGTTAACAGCTTGGCTCCTAACTGAAAGATTGGTGGTTCAAATCCACTCAGAGATGCCTCAGAAGAAAGATCTGGAGGTCTACTTCTGAAAAATCAGCCATTGAAAACCCTATGGAGCACAGTTCTGTTCTAACACATAAGGAGTCACCATGAGTTGAAATTGACTCAACAGAAACTGGTAAGGCAAGGTGGAAGCAGGGAGACCTTTAGGAGGCTACTACAATAATCCAGGCAATGGATGGGGGCTTGGCCTAGGGTGACTGTGATAGAGATGGCGAGAAGTGTGGGAATCTGGGTTTAATTTGACGATAGACCAGGCAGATTACTTGATGGGTTAGATATGAGGTATGAGAAAAATGATGTCCAGGAATGACTCCAAGATTGTTGGCCTGAGCAGCTAGAAGGATGGAGCTGCCTTTAATTGAGATGGAGAAGGCTGCAGGTGGAACTGGTTTGGGCAGGAAGAAAAGGAATTCTGATTTGGGCATATGAAGTTTGAGGTGTCTTGTTAGGCATCCAAGAAGACATGCTCACTGTCAAGTTGGCAGGTCTAGGCTAGAAGTATAAAGGTGGAAGTCCTATGGTATTAAAATGGTATTTAAAGCCATCAGTCTTGATGAGGTTGTCAAAGTAGCGAGTGTGCAAGAGAAGAGAAGAGATCCAAAGACTAAGCCTTCGTCACACCACCACTGGGAGGAAGGGGAGGTGTGTGTGTGTATGACAGCAAACGAGGCAGAAAAAACTGGGAGAGTAGTGTCCTGTGTCAAGGGTAGAGTGAGTATTAAGAGGGACGGAATAAGCAACAGACTAAAATGGGTCTAGTAAGACAGGGACTGAGATTTTCCAAAGGGGAAGTCACTGGTGACTTTGATGAGAGCAGTTTGGTGGAGTGGCAGTCAGACCAGAGACAGTTTCAAAGAATGAGATGAGAGGACTTGAGACAGAGTATAGACCACTCATTTTAGGTACTTTGTTGAAGAGTAGTGAGGAGTTTTGTTTTGGTTTTTAGCACAAAGAAATACAAGTGTGACTGCCTACTGATAGAACTAATTTACCCAGTTTAGCTGGAAAATCTCAATTAGAATTTTTTTATTATTACTATTTTATTGTAGTAAATATATATGTAACAAGACAGTGGTCATTTCAACATTTTTTACATGTGTAATTCAGTGACATTAATTACATTCACCACGTTCAACCATCATTACTACCCTTAACAGAAGCTCAGTGTCCCTTAAGGAATGAGTCCCCCTTTCTCCCTTCTGCCTGCCCACTCCTGTTAACCACTAATAAACTTTGGTCTCTATCAATTGGTATTTTTTTAACTGTTATTGAAAATATACACAGCAGAACATACACCAATTCAACAATTTCTACATGTACCATTCAGTGACATTGATTACATTCTTCAAGTTGTGCAGCCAATCTCTCCCTCCTTTTACAAATTGTTCCCCCCTCATTAACCTGAACTCACTGCCCCCTAAGCTTCCTATCTGCCCTTTCCAGTTGCTGTTGTCAATTTGATCCCATATAGATAATTCTTCAAGAGAGCATGGTGTTCAAGGCAAACATTTGTAACTAAATAAGCTAACCTATTGTATGGTTTAAAGAAGACCTCAGGGAATATTTTTGATTTAAGGTTTAAAGATTACCTCAGGGCAACAGTTCCAGGGGCTTCATCTAGCCTTAATTGCTCCAGAAAATCTGATCCCATGAGAATTTGAACTTCTGTTCCATATCCCCTCACCCCTTTTGATCAGGATTCTTCTATAGAATCCTTGATCAAAATGTTCAGTAACGGTAGCCAGCCACCATCCAGTTCTTCTGGTCTCATGGCACAGGAGGTATTTATTCATGGAAGCAATTAGGTACATATTTCATTTCCTCCTTCTATTCCTGACTCTCCCTCTTCCTCTGCTGTTCCAGGCATCAACTGGTATTTTTTGACTAGCTGACAATGGCAAAAGACAGATTGAGTAGATATGTGGGGACAGGAGAAGAAAGTGAGGAGATGTGTCCGAAAGGGAAAACTGACTAGAGATCTGAGAAACGAGCAGTTCTTAGTGATGAGAAAATCCAAATTGTGGCTAAAGTATAATGGAGCTGAAAGTGAGAGCTGTTAAGAAATTTTGTGATCATCAACATGGATGATGCTGTTGTTGAGAACAATGACCAAAGATGGGGAAAGATAGAGAAACTGTGATCAGTTGCTAAAGTTTTTGAGCAAAGTGTTTTGGAGGTGACATGGGTGTTGTTATGAATTGAATTGTGCCTCCCCAAAATATGTGTTGTAAATCCTAACCTGTATGCCTATGATTATAATCCCATTTGGGAATGGGTTGTCTTTGTTATGTTAATGAGGCAGGATTACTGTGGGGTATATCTTGAGTCAATCTCTTTTGAGAAATAAAAGAGATTAAACAAGGGAGCAGAGAGAGAGATGGGGTAAGACAGATGCCAAGCCACGTGGAGATCTCTAAGGAATCGAAGCTGAAGAGACAAAGACCTTCCTCCAGAGCCAACAGAGAGAGAAAGTGTTTTCCTACAGCCAGTGCTCTGAATTATGACTTCTAGCCTCCTAACTGTGAGAAAATAAATTTGTTTGTTAAAGCTATTCACTTGTGGTATTTCTGTTATAGCAGCAGTAGATGACTAAGACAGAGCTTGGTACTGGAAGAGTGGGGTGCTGCTCTAACAGATATCTAAAATGTGGAAAGGGTTTTGGAATTGGGTAATGGGTAGAGGCTGGAAGAGTTTGTTCGTTTGTTTTTAGTAGTTTTATTGTGTTTTAGGTGAAAATTTACAGCACAAATTAGTTTTTCATTCAAAAATTTTATACACAGATTGTTTTGTGATATTAGTTGCAATCCCCACAATGTGTCAGCACTCTCCCCCTTTCCCTTTTCACCCAGGGTTCTCAGTGTCCATTCATCCAGTTTTCCTGTCCATTACTGCCTTCTTGTCTTTGCTTTGGGGCAGATGTTGCCCATTTGGTCCCATATACTTCATTGAACTAAGAAGCATGTTCCTCACGTGGGTTATTGTTTGTTTTATAGGCCTGTCTAATCTTTGGCTGAAAGGTGGACTTTGGGAGTGGCTTCAGTTCTGAGTTAGCAGGATATTCTGGGGCCATAGTCTCAGGGGTTGCTTCAGTCACTGTAAGTCTGGTCTTTTTTTGTGAATTTGAATTTTGCTCTACATCTTTCTCCTGCTCTGCCTGGGACCATCTATTGTGATCCCTGTCAGAGCAGTTGGTGGGACTAAAGTGCACCTGACCCAAGCCATGGTATTTTCAATTGCCTCTTATGCATGTGAAAGCTGGACAATGAATAAGGAAGGCTGAAGAAGAACTGACACCTTTGAATTATGGTGTAGGTGAAGAATATTGAATATACCATGCACTGCCAGGAGAACGAACAAATCTGTCTTGGAAGAAGTACAGCTAGAATGCTTCTTAGAAGTGAGGATGGCAAGACTTCATCTCACGTACATCGGACATGTTATTAGGAGGGACCAGTCCCTGGAGAAGGACGTCATGCTTGGTAAAGTAGAAGGTCAGAGAAGAAGAGGAAGGCCCTCGAGACGGATTGACACAGTGGCTGCAACAATGGATGCAAGCTTAACAACGATTGCGAGGATGGTGCAGGAGCGGGCAGTGTTTCGTTCTGTTGTCCATAGGGTTGCTATGAGTCAGAACTGACTTGGTGGTACCTAACAACAACAACAGTTATCTAGTTTATCTTCTGGTGTCTGTGCATTGTTAGTTATAGTTTGTATTGTACTTATTCCATGTATTTTGGCTCCTAGTGTTGTCCCTATTTTTTTCTTCCATGATCTCTATTGTTTAAGGTTTTATATTTACATCTTTGATCCATTTTGAGTTAGTTTTTGTGTATGGTGTGAGGTATGGGTCTTGTTTCATTTTTTTACAGCTGGACATCCAGTTTTGCCAGCATTGTCTTTTCCTAATTTAATGGACTTTGGTCCTTTGTCAAAGATCAGCTGACCATAGGTGGATGGATTTACATCTGGGTTCTTGAGTCTGTTCCATTGGTCTATGTGTCTGTTATTATACCAGTACCAGGCTGTTTTGACTACCGTGGCTGTATAGAAGTTTCTGAGATCAGGTAGTGTGAAGCCTCCTACTTAGTTCTTTTTCTTCAATAATGCTTTGCTTAACCAGGGCCTTCAATTAGAATTTAAAGATTACACAAAGGATCTTCTTTTTTTTTTTTTTTAATTGTTGTAATTAAATGATGTTTACATTTCAAGTTAGTCTCCCATACAGAATTTTTTTTTACGTACATTGTTAGGAGACCCCAACCGCTCACCTCGTTCTGCGACAGCACACTCTTCCCCTCTGCCCCTGATTCTCCATGAACATGCAACCAGCTCCTAACTCTCTCTGCCTTCCCATCTCACCTCTGGACAGAAGTCACCCCTTTGGTCTCTTGTAGCTACTTGACTAAGAGGCACATTCTTCACAAGTATCACTTTATGTCACAGAGTCCAGTCCAATCCCCGTCTGAAGAGTTGGCCTCGGAAATTGTTTTAGTTCTGGGGTGATAGAGAGTCCAGGAGCCATGCTTTCCGGGCACCTCCAGTCTCAGTCAGCCCATTAAGTCTGGTCTTCTTACTAGAATTTGAGTCCTGCATCCCATCGTTCTACTGCTCCATCAGGGACCCTCTGTTGTGTTCCCTGTCAGGACGTTCATTGGTGGTAGCTGGGCACCATCTAGTTCTTCTGGTCTCAGGCTGATGAAGTCTTTGGTTTATGTGGCCCTTTCTGTCTCTTGGGCTAATACTTTCCTTGTGTCTTTGGTGTTCTTCTTTCTCCTTTGCTCCAAGTGGTTGTGACCAATTGATGCATCTTAGATGGCCGCTTGCAAGCTTTTAAGACCCCAGATGCTACTCACCAAAGTAGGATGCAGAACATTTTCTTAACAAGCTTTGTTATGCCAATTGACATAGATGAGGGATCTTCTTTTTTAAGTGCAATTCATGGATGTTAGCATGGTACAAGGTAGAAGGTGCGATACCAGGAGACCCACCTGCCTAGGAGTCAGGAAACCTAGCATCAAGTCTCAACTAAATTCAAGTTTAGCTGCTAGCTGGGCCTGGATTTCCTGATCAACAGCATAATATGGTGATCTCCAGGGTTCCCTCCAGCTGTGACATGCCCTGACTGTATGACTTGAAATGCAAGAGGGATCAAAGATGGGAAAGGAAGTCAGTGTCTGCTGGCTCCTTTCATGGGAAATTACAGATTTTAAGAAAGCAAAACTAATGTATATACACTGCAGACAAGGTGCCTTGGTGGCACATTGGTTAAACGCTTGGCTGCTAACCAAAAGGTTGGCAGTTTGAATCCACCGGCTGCTCTGAGGGAGAAAGATGTGGCAGTCTGCTCCCATAAAGATTACAGCCTTGGAAACCCTATGGGGCAGTTCTCCCCTGTCCTATCAGGTTGCTATGATTTGGAATCGACTCGACAGCACACAACAATAACAACTGCAGAAATTTTGCAAAACAAGAAAATCTAATAGTGAAAATTAAAATCACCATAATCCCGTCATTTGCAAATAAGTACTATTAACATCTTGGTGTAGTTTCTTGCGAGCTTTCTATACATAAACATAATATCCCCCGCACCACCCACACACACACTGAAAATTTTCTCTATATTTGCATCTTGATTTTTTCAGTGAAAGCTTCGTCATAAGCATGTTACCATATCATGCAATATTCTTCCCACGTTTTTTACAACTGTTAAATATTCCACTATAGGAATATACTGTAACTTCATAATTCTATCATCGGGCATTTTTAAAGCCGTTATAAATAACACCGAAAAAAAGTGTTGTTAAACTGTATACATAAATCTTCATATCTCTTATTGTTTCTTTGGCATGAATTGCCAGTCGTAGGATAAGTCACTGGACCAACCGGGATGAACATTTTGCAGGCTCTTGTACACATTGCCACATGTTCATCTTAATGTATCTGCCTCTCTTGCCTTCCAGAGAGGTTGTAACCATCTGCTTTCCCCCTTCACCATCTCTAAGTGTCCATGTATCACATTGTTGCTAACCCTGCCCACATCATTTAATTTAAAAAAAAAAAAAAAAGCCGCTTTTCCCCCATGTGTAGGCTAATGCTTACTATTTATTAAAACAGCATTGTAAGGGGAGTAAATTGTTCAGATTTTAGTAATTTTTTGAGCGCCTACATGTGTTGGGCACTGGGCCAGGTGCGTTCTTGTTTATTGCTGTTGAACACCACACCCTTAGGATGTAGGTGGCATCTTTTTCTTGTTTAATCCCAAGAGGCTGTGATGTGTTTAAGTACACACAGCTGGTCTGCTGTACCGCCAGGATTGGTATCCAGGCCTCTCTGCTCCATGTCAGGTACTTTTTTATTATTTTACTAGACTTCTCCTTTTTACCTGCCTCAGAATAAGATTATATATATTCTATTCTACCCACTGCCATTGAGTCGATTCCAACTCCTAGTGACCCCATAGGGTTTCCAAGGCTGTAAATCTCTATGGAAGCAGACGGCCACATTTTTCTCCTGCAGAGTCACTGGTGGTTTCTATCCACCGACTTTTCGGTTAGCAGTCAGTCGCTTAAACCACTGCTCCACTAGGGCTTCTTATATTCTGTTATACACATGCATTTATATAATATATGTTATATACATTCAAGTTATAAGAGACAGACTCAAAATATATTCACGGTTAAAAATAAAAACCTAGTTGCCATCGAGTCGATTCCAACTCATGGTGACCCTGTGTGTGTCAAAGTAGAATTATGTTCAATGGGGTTTTCAATGACTGATTTTTCGGAAGTGGATTGCTAGGCTTTTCTTCCAAGGCACCTCAGGTTGGATTCGAACTGCCAACCTTTCAATTAGTAGCAGAGTGCTTAACTGTTTGTGTCACTCAGGGACTCCACAGCTTAGCATTTGTTAAAGTTTCTGAGTAGAACAAAAAGTACTGAACTCTTAAATCAATGAACACTGAAGTTCTATCCCAGGAGCTATCCAGGGCTCTTGCCTCTTGCCTGATTTGTCTGTCCTTGAATGAAAGGTAAGACCAGCAGTATGGAAAGTTAGCCCAACTGCCGGTCTGCATCCTGCCCAGGTTGATGACCAGGGTTTGTGGTCGCCTAAGATGAGCTGCAGGAAGTGGTGCTGAACTTAGAGTAATGAGGCCTTTTCTCTGGTGAGCACCTGCAGTCCAAATGCAAACCACAAGTAGAATTTCATTGTGTGGTGTGTGTGTGTGTGTGTTCTTTAACAAGATTTAGAAGCTGGAGGCACATTGACTTTGGGATTTTTCGGCACTTAAAACAGGTATTTATAGCAATTTTACAAAGACAGCCTTTCAGTGTCTCAAAACAAAAATTTAAAACTGTGTACGTTACATCTCAATCATTGGTCTTTATTTTTTACCCTGGTGGTGCAGGGTGCAGTTAAAGAGTTCAGCTGCTGTCCAAAAGGTGGGCAGTTCGAATCCACCAGCCGCTCCTTGGAAACCCTACGGGGCAGTTCTTCTCTGTCCTACAGGGTCGCTATGAGTTGGAACCGACTGGACGGCAATGGTTTGGTTTTTTGGTTTTTGATGTGGTAAGCTGACAGGACAATGAAAGTGGTTTGAAACGGTTGTATTTTCCCTTTATTTCGAAAGGCCTAGAGCACTTAGCTCAGGAGGAGTAGATAGGCATGCACTGGGCCACACCAGGGTTTTTCATGACCGGGCAGGGTGGACCTGGCAACTCATATTAAATGTGGCTGGCTGGGCCTAACCTTCCCTGCATTGTGTCATCTCCTTATTTTCTGTGTTAGGCTTACTTGTAATTTGATCTCTGGAGAAGTTTTCGGGGGAGATAGGCTGCCCTAATTCATTTATATGGGGAGGAAGTGACCTCGTTTGGATCTAGGACTCTGCCAGGCTTTAAAGCCCTCCTCTGGGACCAGGGAAGCCCTAGTGGCACTGTAGTTAAGCGTTTGGCTGCTAACCAAAAGGTGGGCACTTTGAATCTACCAGTTGCTGCTTGAAAACTCTATGGGGCACTATGGGTCGGAATCAAGTGGATGGCATTGGGTTTGGGTTTTTGGCTAGGGCCAAGACTCACACCCCTCATTTAAGATACTTTTAATTCTCACTCTATAGATGGTCCTCATCAACAAACTTACAAGCTTTCTGTAGGCTAGAACTAGGACATGTGCTTCTTTACATCTCCTCTATCATCCTTCTGGGTGCAATTTACTTGTCAAATTGATGACAAGCCTCTAATTTCTTTCTTTTTTTTAAATTGTGCTTTAGGTGAAAGTTTACGGAGCAAATTAGTTTCCCATTTGATAGTTTATACATAAGTGTTTCACGACCTTGGTTTCATTCCTCACAATGTGTCAGTCAGCACCCTCCCCATTTCTGCCCTGGTTTCTCCATTTTCTTTTGTCCTGATTTTCTACCCCTTCCTGCCTTCTCATCTTTGTTTTTGGGCAGATAATGCCCTTTTGATCTTGTATAATTGATTGTTCTAAGGAGTCTGTTCCTCTTGGGAGTTACTGTTTATCTTATGAGCTTGTCTATCGTTTGGCTGGGAGGTGGTCTCCAAGAATGGCTTCATTTCCAGGTCAGAATAGAGTCTTAGAGCCATAGTCTCAGGAATTCCTCCAGTCTCTATCAGACCATCAAGACTGGTCTTTTTTGTGAATTTGATCTTTTTTATTCTACAATTTTCTCCTGCTCTGTCGGGACCCTCTTTTGTCATCCCAGTCAGAAGAGTTGGTAGTGGTAGCCGGGCACCATCTAGTTCTTCTGGACGTGTAGGCTGTGGTTCACGTGGTCCATTAGTCCTTTGGACTAATTGCTCCCTTGAGTCTTTGGTCTTCTTCACTCTCCCTCGCTCCAGACAAGAAGAGACCAATAGTTATATCTTAGATGGCTGCTTGCAAGCTTTTAAGACCCCAGGTGCTACTCACCAAATAGGATGCAGAACATTGTCTTCACGTACTATGTTGTGCCAACTGATGTAGAAGTCCCCCGAATCTATGGTCCTTTGTCTTCTAGCCTAGGAACTTTACCCCACAAGGTGTTTTCGTTACATCTAAGAGGTTTCCCTGATTATGCCCCTTGTGTGCTCTATATGAGCCATACCCATAGTCAGGTATGTAGAAATATCCACCATCAAACCTATATTTGCCATTGGGTGTGTTCCCTTAACATCCTCCCACACCTCTTGGTGTATCTACCTATTTGTCCATTCATAAATTATTGTTTGTTAATACTATTGCTGCAGGATGGTCTAAGCCATAGTAGTTACGGTAACCAAACCCAATGCTGTCAAGCAAGTAGTTACCATAGCTGCCCTTTATTCTTATTTCCTCTCAGTGTCCTCTCTTGCCTTGTCATGTTGTACTGACTTCACCCATATTATGTATTGCCTCTCCCTTCCCCAGTATTAACTTGTGTCTTCTATTTAATTGGTAATTCTCTCTCCCTCCCCCTCCCATCCCTGGTAACCATCAAAGAATGTTTTTACCTTTTTTTTTTCTGTGTGTAAACCTTTTGTTACTTTATAGTAGTGGTCTCATACAATATTTGTCCTTTTGTGATTGACTTATTTCACTCAACATAATGTCCTCCAAATTCATCCTTTTGTGAGATGTTTTGTGGATTCATCATTATTCTTTATCGTTGTGTAGTATCCATTGTGTATGTACCAGAGCTTCTTAATCCATCCATCTGTTGAGGGGCACTTCTTTTTGCTATTGTGAATAATGCTACAGTGAACACGGGTGTGCATATGTTTATGCGCGTCACAGCTCTTCTTTCTTTAGGGTATATACCAGGAGCGGGAATGCTGGATCATACGGTATTTCTATTTCTAGCTTTTTGAGTAAGCCCCATACTGTTTTCCAAAGGGGTTGTACCATTTTACATTCCCACCAACAGTGTATAAGAGTTCCGATCTCCCTAAAACCTCGCCAACATTTGTTATTTTCTGTTTTTCTGATTCATGCCAGTAATGTTGGGGTGACACAGTATCTCACTGTAGTTTTGATTTGCATCTAATAGTTAATGATCGCAAACATTTCTTCATATGTTTGTTAGCTGCCTGAATGTCTTCTTTCAAGTGTCTGTTCATATCCTTTGCCCAATTTTTAATTGGATCGTTTGTCTTTTTATTGTTGAGATGTTGACGTTTTCTATAAATTTTAGAGATTAGTCCCTGTTGGATATGTCGTAGCCAATTTTTTTCCCCAGTCTGTGGGTTCTCTTTTGACTCTTTCGGAGAAGTCTTTTGTTGAGCATAAGTGTTTAATTTTTAGGAGGTTCCGGTTATCTAGTTCATCTTCTGCTGTGTGGGCATTTTTAGTTATGTTTGGTACTCTAGTTATGCCATATATTAGGGCCCCTAGCATTGTCCCTATTTTTCTTCCATGATCTTTATCATTCTAGGTTTTATGTTTAGGTCTTTGATCCAATTTGAGTTAGTTTTTTGTGTATGGTGTGAGGTATGGGTCCTTTTTTCATTTTTTTTTTTTACAGAGGCGCCTCTAATTTCTTAATGGGAGCAGTGGAAATCAAGTACCAGCCTCCACCCCAAAGATGTGATAAAACAAAACAAGGAACAGTTGCCACTAAAAGGCCACTTACTGGGCCAGTAGAGACTAAATGAACCCACCAGACTATCGCCCGGAGATATTCTGTAAACTTGGAACTCAAACCACTCCCAGAGGTCATCTTTCAGCCAAATGACAGATTGGCCCATAAGATAATATCACCTGCGAGTACTGTGCACCTCAAAACAATCATCTAGATGAAACCAAACAGTAAACATTTACCCTAGACCAAAGATGAGAAGGCAAGGGGGCCCAGGGAAGCTAGATTAATGGAAACAAGAACAACCAAAATAGACATAATGAGAATGCTGATACCTTGTGAAGAATGTAACCAGTGTCACTGAACAATATGTATAGAAATTGTTAAATGAGAACCTAATTTCCTGTGTAAACTTTCACCAAAAATACAGTAAAACAAACAAACAACCACAAAAACAATTGCTCTGGACTGGATTTCAACTCACAGAGACCCATGTGTATCAGAGTAGAACGTGCTCCATAGGGTCCTCAATGGCTGGTTTTCCAGAAGCAGATCACTAGGCCTTTCTTCTGAGGCATCTCTAGGTGGACTCAATCCTCCAACCCTTAGGTCAGCCCAGCTGGTTAACCACTGTACCACCCAGGGACTCCATAGCAGTGTACGATAAATAATGTTCAAAAGTGTTTATGTAAATAATGTTCAACAGTCTCCCAGGGTCTAGAATTTTCTTCAGAAAAAGTCATAGGAAGAAACGGTGGTTTATTTGTGGACATTGGTGTATTTTGCCTGCTTCTGTCCTACAGGACATTAGGACAGGTTCACACTCCTAGAAATGATTCAGGGATGGGGTGCAGTGTTGAAGATATTGCTAATTTTCATGTAAGCCCCATCTTGCCAGAAATGTTCTCTAGGGATGAATTAAAATAATAATAAAAGTCCTACTCTTAAAACAGGCCGATCCTACTACATCAGAGCGGAAGCTCGCATGAGCCCACCCCACCCGGACTATGCCAACAACTGGTTGGGACGGGCTAGGTTCTAATCCTGTTCCCCGTCACTGTGGCCTCCTTGGGTTATAGCTGAAAACCCCCCTGAACCTAAAGGGCCAGAGTGAACCTCTCCCAGCAACAGACAGCCAGTGCTTAGAAAAATGACTTGGGGGATGGGCAGGACAGAAATGAGAAGCAACCATAAAGGAAAGAGAAAGGGTGGAACCGAGGCTGGAAGGTGGGTAGAGGGAGGGAGAAAAAAATAGCTGAACAGAAAGCTCAGAATAGAAGATAAAAAGAAAATTCCAGCTAGTGAAAATACTGTGAAAGGATGGGTGGAGGGGGGCCAATGACAGGGGAGCGGTTTCGAAAAATAGCAATTAGTACAGCTAAAAATAAAGGCCAATTTAGAGACAAAGACAGATACACAAGGAGAAAAAGAAGACTCGCCAGAAAGACAATCCCTCGCAAACCCAATGCACAGGAAGATGGGTCTAATGACACCCGGTCTAGGGCTGTTGTGCAGAAGAAATGAGCTGAAAGAGGAGAGTGGAGAGCGCGGCGCCGCGCAAGTGACTGGCAGAGGGAGAGGGACATCAGGCCGACCGCGCAGGGGGGCCGGAGTGATTCTGAGCGCCAAGATCCTGCGGGCGCTGCACCCACGTGTCCCCAAAGTTAGAAAAGTGCCCTGGGCGGGCCGGTGTGCGGGGCAGAGGCGCCGCTCCGCAGGGGGACTAAGGGCTTCCCCCAGAATTCCCTCGAGGCCCGCCCCGGAGCCTACAGGGCCGGGGGAGAAGGCGCCCAAGTCCCGGCGCCCGCGCGACGCGGCCCAGGAGAGGGCGCCCACCCTCGCTCCGCGAGCGGCCACCGCGGCCCCGGCCCAGTGACGTCCCGCCAGCGCTCGCGGCCGTAGAAGGCTGTGTCCACGGAGTTGGGGCACGGGCCGGGGCGCGCGGGAGTCCTGGATCTCGGGGACCAAGCACCGGGTGCAAAGCGGAGGAGGCCGCGGGCCCGGGCCGCTTACGGGCTTTGCAGAATCGCGAGGCCTCTCAGAGCCTCCTCTTCCCGTCTGGGAACCGGGAGGCGACCCCGCCTGGCGCCCCGCGGGACTCCCGCCCGCGCCCCGTTTCTCCCGGGCTGCAGGAAAACCGCGGGAGACCCGTGCGGCCGCCGGAGTTGGGAGCCCGAGGGGCGGGGCCCAGGGCAGCATCTCCCGGGAGCCCCGCGGAGCGGCGAGGGGGTCCGGGGACTCGCCGGACCGCTTGGCAGGGCTCCCTCAGGCGACTGCGTCCCAGTGCAGGCGCGGGCCAGCTCCACGCGAGGGGGAGACACTCGGGCCCGCCGGCCCTGCCTGAACCCCGGGGCGTGCCCGCCGGCCCCTGGCGCGGGCGGGCAGGGC
>NW_004443967.1:9848959-9928555 GCF_000243295.1 Trichechus manatus latirostris | reverse complement strand
CGCGGCTCGGCGAAGCGCCCCGACGGGAGCCCGGCGGTCCGCACCCCTTCTCCCCGCGCCCCCGCGCTCCGCGCCGCGGCCGGTGCGTAGAGCCCGAGGGGCGCTCTGGAAGGAAGATTGTCTGAAAGAGGAACCACAGCAGTTTTCTTTTTAGTGAGTGTCTGGGAGCAAAAGGAGATGCAGAACACCCCCAAACTTTGGAGGTAGTGCGGTAACTCGACTCCGAAAGCAGAACTCTGCCGGGCCCCCCTTCTGGAGTTCTCTGCTCCGCGGCCGCGTTAGTGGGAAGGATGCACGAGCGCTCCTGGAGGAGGCGGGCTGGACCCTGGCATCCGACGGATAGCCTGGCCCCGGCGCTGGGGCCTTCCGTTCTGCACGCGGAGCCCAACTGCGGGCTGTGAATGTGAGGGAACCCCAGGAGGGAGAGGGGCACGTCTGTGGTTCGCACCAGGAAAGCGTGCACGGTACAAAGGACTCGGTGTGGCTGACATATCTGGACCAGCCGGAGCCACAACTCGGGTCAACTTGCTAGAACCCACCGTGAAGACGAAACCGTGCTCTTGATTCTAGTTCTCTTACCCTTTTGAGTGCTCACTGTGGACCAGGGGCTGTGTCCACCGCGTTTTGTGACTTCTCCCTTCACCCTTAGGACAACCTGTGAGATAGGTATGGTGGTCGCTCTTTCACAGAGTCGGAAACTGAAGGCTGGAGCGTTGGGTAACCTGCCCCCAAATCACACTTAGCGGGTGATGGAGAGCGAATCTTTGAAACCCAGGTTTGCCTGACTTCTTGATTTGAGAGGCTTTACCACCATCTCCCACTCCAAGATCCACTTCTGCCTAGAGCTAAGAGTCTGTACTTGCTGACCTGTTTCCTTTTTTCACTTCACATCGTATTTTATGACAAGCATTGTGTTTAAAAGTGTTGACTGGAACCAGACTGTCTTGGTCTCAGTCCCAGCTCCACCACTGCATAACCTCTGTGTGCAGCTAAGGATCTTCCAGACGGGAATAATAATAGCTACCCCTCTTTAAGCACTTAATTGGAGCAGTCCCCACCCATCAGGTTATGCAAATCGTTGTGTTTAATAATTTAGGACAATCCTAATAAAGTACAGACTTTATAGGGCTATTGTAAAGAGCTTTTATTGTTGCCATGCACACAGTAAGCCCTCAATTAGTGATCATATAAGTCTGTTGATTTGATTCAAAAGATTCCCTGTGAGTGTTCATTTTAGCTATACCCTGTTGCTGGACATTCACAGGCTTAGGGGGAAGTGTTCAGAGCATACACTTAGTCAGACTCTTGGTTCTAAATTTGACTCTATCTTTTCCCAATCCAACAACCTTGGACAAGTTACTTGACCTCTCTGTACCTCAGTTTCAATGGTGGTTGGAAGCTGGTTTGTAAACCATAAAACCCATTGCCGTTGAGTTGATTGCAACTCAAGGCCCCCCCCCCCCCTTGAGTGGAATTTACAGAGTAGAATTGCTCCATAGGTTTTTCTTGGCCGTAGTCTTTTACAGAAGCAGATCGCCAGGCCTTTCTTCCACAGTGCCACTGGGTGGGTTCGAACTGTCAACCTTTAGGTTAGTGTTGTTGTGTGCCTTTGAGTTGATTCCAACTCGTAGTGACCCTATAAGACAGAGTAGAACTACCTCATAGGCTTTCCTAGGCTGTAATCTTTACGGGATCAGATTGCCAGGCTTTTTCTTCCACAGAGCTGCTGGTGGGTTCAAACTGCCAATCTTTTGGTTAGCAGCTGAGCACTTAAGCACTGTGCTACCAGGGCTCCTTTTTAGGTTAATAGTTAAGTGCAAACCTCTTAGACCACCCAGGGACTTTGCTAAACCACAAGTAGCTTGAAATTGGCTGTGGTGGGATATTTATACCATGGAAATCGGCAAATGCTAAAAGTCAAGGTCCCCCCGCACCCCGCAGGAGAGTTTGTTTACCAGCTGCATCAGTTTCCCCGTTTGTAAAATGGATTTCTTCGAGTTGTGAGGATTAAATACACTAAAACGTATGAAGCCTCTAGTACAATGCCTGACACACAGTAAATGTGTAATAATTGTTAGGGGCTGTCATCCCCCCCCCTTTCCTATTATCACTAGAGCCACAGGGAACCTCCCTGCACAGGTTAGTCATTGCTTTGGATCATTTTGGGGTTTAAGTATCTCAAACAGAACAACAGAATCTTGGGCAATACACGGTCGTGGGATGCTATTGGCCAGGTTGCTCCCCAGAAAGACTAGGGGAAGTTTCAAGGACCTCAGGGGAGTATACTTCTTTCAGGGCACACATTTTAAGGCTGATGAAATGTGGGTGGGCTGCTGGTAGAAAGGGCAGCAGTTAAATAGTGCTGGGTGGTATTGGATGCCTGGACCCTGCGAGCCTAATTTCCTTAGAATTTTTAGGTTGAAAGTCTGCCCACCAGTTGGGAAAGGACAGGCGAGTCCCCCTGGTCATCACCACCAAGCAGTGGGAATGGAGAAAAGGGGAACCTAGAGGTGGAGTTTGGAGCCCTGGTGGCGCAGCGGTTAAGAGCTCGGGCAGCTAACCCAAAGGTCGGCAGTTCAAATCCACCAGCTACTCCTTGGAAACCCTATGGGGCAGTTCTACTCTGTCCTGTAGGGTTGCTATGAGTCAGAATCGACTCGATGGCAATGGGTTTAGAGGCAGAGTTAATGGGAAGTTAGCCAAGTGTGATCCTCAGGGCCTGTTGACCTCTCTGTACCTGTTTCAGTGGAGGTTGGGAGCTGGTTGCTCAGCCATAAAACACCTTGCCGTTGAGTTGATTGCAGCTCAAGCCAATCCCCTTGAGGGGCCCCTCACTCACATGGACCCTTTCCCAGACTCTGCACTGAATTTTTTCTTTTGTAATTTTGAGTTGTTTTTCTTAAAGAGAACTCCCCAAACTGCATAAGCTTCAGGCCCTACAAAAGCTGGGTCCTTGATTTGGGTGCTGGCTGCAGCCCTGCCTCCCTGAGTACCTTCTCTTTATCTCTTTCCTGCTTTTCAGCAAAATCCTATTCAGAACAATGTCCCCCAGTGGGGGCTCGGAGTTCCTAACCCCTCCTTCCAAGGTTCCAGGTGGAACTCCCTTATTCTCCTTTCCGAGGTTCCTCAAAGGGTGTTCCGCTAACATGGGGGGTGGGAGGGGCTAGACAAAATGCAGCTTCCTAGGCCTGGCCCCAGACCCACTAATTCGCTTTTGGGGACCAGAGGCAGGGA
The DNA here is from genome assembly GCF_000243295.1 of Trichechus manatus latirostris. Classification (NCBI taxonomy): domain Eukaryota; kingdom Metazoa; phylum Chordata; class Mammalia; order Sirenia; family Trichechidae; genus Trichechus; species Trichechus manatus. The sequence goes on along the minus strand of NW_004443967.1, from coordinate 9,925,321 downwards.
GGGAGGGAACCTGTATTGTCAATAAGTGACCCAATTGATTCTTAAGCCGTTGAAGCGTGAGGATAACCTAGAGGAGTCTCTCTACCTTCCTGCCCCCCACAAAGACTTGCATTGTTTATAACTGGGGTGCTGTCACCTGAAAAACAAAGCCAAAACCACAGACACCCCCCCCACCAGACTGAAGGGTGACCCAGCAGGGGACTCTCCACCAGGGGCAGGCCGGGCCCCTCCACTGGGCCTGTTTATACATTATCCCATTCAACCCTCGAGAACATTTTCAGATTTACTGCTGGGCTTACGTTTTTATTTCTAGATGGCAGGCCACATAACAATTTAATGTCTTTGTTTGAACAACCAGCAGCAGGGCGGCCTTGGAGGTTGGGAAACGTTCTGCGAAGGAACGTCACTGGTCCAGGCCTGACTGCTCCTGGAGCACAAAGCAGGGCCTGGCCTGCAGGGCCAGAGCACCAGGTGAGGGCGGGCAGCTGACCAACAGGGTTATATAGGTGTGGTCGGCCTGCCAGCTAGCCGGGTCTGGAACCAGCTCTGAACCGCCAGCAGCAACCTGTAGATGGTGGTGGGGTGAGGTGAGGTGCATTCTAGCAGCATCTCCTTCCCTGGCTATTAGATGTTTGGGAACCTAGGCAGGTGCTTGCCTGGCCTTTCCTAGGGCTCCCAGTGAACTGAGTCACTCCCCTCCTGGGTTGAGTAAGCCTTCTCCCCCTGACGCTGGGCTCTGGGGGCTTGCTGTTAAAATTGTACTAAATTTACCCTCGCCTGTTACTTCTGCTTCCCCCAGATAGCTCTCGACTGCAGCAGGCGGGAGGGGTGATGGGGCGGGGGGGCCCAGGCTGGCCACAGCGGCTGCCCCTGGATAAGAGCTGTCAGGAGGCGTCCGTGGGAGTGAAACAGCCCCTCCAGACTTCCGGGGACAGGTTTCCCTTCAAAGCCAGTTCCCAGCTCTCGAGGGCCTTGCCAAGCTGATACCCTCTGCCAGGCACCTAGACCAAACCCATTGCCATTGAGTCAATTCTGACTCATAGCGACCCTATAGGACCCTAGAGGAGTAGAATGGCCCCGTAGGGTTTCCAAGGAGCGGCTGGTGGATTCAAACTGCTGACCTTTTGGTTAGCAGCCGAGCTCTTAACCACTGTGCCACCAGGGTGCCCAGGGACCCCCAATCCGGCCTGTCTTCCCTCCCACCCTATTTCTCCCACTCCCTGTGCCCCTGCTCCCAAGGGCAGACCCCCCCTCCTGTCACTAAGCCTGGGTCTCCCTGCCCCCAGTATGTCCTGCTCTTCTAGGCTATACCGCCCCCTCCCCTCAGTCACAACCCATCTGTCAGTGGCTGAAAATCAGCCGGTGGAAACCATATGGATCCCATGGTCCGATCGGCAGCTGATCACGGGGACGGTCCAGGACTGGGCAGTGTTTGGTTCTGTTGTGCATGGGGCCATGATGAGTTGAGGGCGGACTCAATGGCAACTAACAACAGCAATGTAGAGTTGACAGCTCGTCTTCCTCCCTCCCTTCCTTCTTTCCTCTCCTTTTCTCCAGCAAGGACGCTAAAATTAAACAACGCCATCATTAACTGTCTTTATCATTTCCTAAGAGAGAGGACATCCCAAATAGTAGATAGACATGATCTCAGATAAACAACTCTCTAAATACAGGAGAATCTGCCGGTGGCTGGTGCTTCCAGGAAGGGGCATCGGGTAGCTGAGAGACAGAGGTGAGCGGAAGACCTATCTCACCGTGCTCCCTTTCGTATCTCTGAATTTTGTACCATGTGGTAGAATTCTCGCGTTCCATGCAGGAGACCTGGGTCCGATTCCCGGCCAGTGCACCTCAAGTGTAGCCACCACCCCTCTGTCAGTGGAGGCTTTCATGTTGCTATGATGCTGAACAGGTTTCAGTGGCGCTTCCAGACTAAGACTAGGAGGAAAGGCCGGGCAATCTACTTCCAAAAATCAGCCAGTGTAAACCCTGTGGATCACAACAATCCGATCCCATGGTGCATGGGGTCGGCATGAATCAGGAGCCAACTCTACTGCAGCTAGCAGCAACAACAAATAGACACAATTTTCCATTCCAAGGGAAAAAAAAAAAAACCAAGACTGTCATTACCCTATCAACAAAGGTCACTTGGTAAATATTTCCCTATCTTATTCTAATTTCTTCATGGACCAGTGAAGAAAATGTCATGACAGCTGTGACACTGTGGGCAGATGGCCATCTGAGAACTCCCGGGCTCCTCCTCTCAATTAATTTTAAGTTCTGTGAGAAAGAGGGCCCCACCTTTCATTTCTCACATCTTTCACTGCCCTTCCCTCTCCAGACTCTGCACCCAGACAACCTCAGGTTGAGTCCCAGCTTATCCACTTCCTTGCTTGTACCTTTGGGCACGTTATTTAACCCCCTGTGCCTCAGTTTCTGCATCTGTAAAACGGAGCCAAGAATGGAACCAACCTCCAAGGCTTGTTGAGAAGTTTAGATGGAATACGGTCAGCTCTCTGTAAATAGCAGCTATTTTTATTGGCTATCATCCCCCTCCCTGGCTCTGAGTCCCCTAGCCCAGTGCTGGCACAAAAACGCTTATCAATAGAAATGCATAAATATGTGTCAGACACTCTGTGACCTGAGGGAGACACAGCCCTTGGTCTCAAGGACAGCACTGTCTACCTGACTGATACTGGAGGGGAAAAGTCACTTATTTTGTCTCGAGGCGGGGGTGGGGAAGGATGAAGCAGGGTAGGAGCATAAGGGCATGATTATGCGTGAAGGTCAGTCCCCAGAGGAAACCAGGGGCTCCTGGGGAGCCAAGACAATCAATGCAGGGTCTTCATTTTCACCCTCAGGACAGGCTTCCGGGCAATTTCATTTTTTCTGTCTTTGTCTAGAGAGTGAGAATTCTAAGCAGACTACAAATAACAGTTGGGCAGCCTTACTTCCTTCCCTCTGCTAGAAACTGGAAACCTGTGACCAGCTGTTGTTTGGTCCATGAAAAGAGGATGTCGAGGCTTGTTTTTCCTTTGGACTCAAGGGTGCCCGAGGGCCCCGTAGCCCACTGCCTGTCTTGGACCAGGCAACTTTGAAAAGGCAGCAGTGTGTTTGGTTTGCATGGAGCCTGCAGGTGGATCCCGGAGCATGGAACGTAAGGGGGTGTCCTCAGCCTTCTGGGCTGACCCAGGGCGTGGCAGGGTTGCGGGGGTCATCCTGGGCCGCCTTCCAAAGTGTGCCTTAAGCATTTGACTTTGAGGCCCCTGACCTCTGTGAAAAGATGCTGCGATGCCCTTCCTGAGCTGAGCAACTCTCTGTAACCTGTTTTCCTGCTCTTGTCTTTGATGCTCGCTATTATTATTTTAATTGTTATTATTATTTTTTGCTCACCGCAGTTCACCCATATCAATCCACCAGGGGAATTGCATGCCTGCGAGGTAGTTATTCTCAGAAGCTAGATCCCGGAGCAGATAACACTGAAGTACTATTTAGATAGAGTGTTTCCAGAACCCAATTTGACTCATCAGTTGTAACAAACTGACTCTGCTTCTGAGTTGGGAAGACTGATTTTTCTCTGTCAAATGTAATACTCTGGGTGTGGTATTGGGGATGGCTATGGGCAGACAAAGCTTACTTTAAGTTTTGTGGGCTGTGCTTTTTCTCTGGGATATGTCTGAAAAGCAGTGCATTTTAAAGGAGAATGAGGTGTGTGTAAGTGTGTTACATCAAACCACCTTCGAATTTAGGGTTAACATCTGCCTGTCTTTTCCTGGTCTTGAATGTCTGAGTTGTTTTCGTTAATTTTCTGTGCGCCTCGGAGACACTTAGGACGTACCCTCTGAGGATGTTGATTCACTTTGTTGAGGGAGCTGGGTATTGTGGTGGTAGTGTTTGCTGTCCAGTTAATTCTGACTCATAATGACTCTAGAGGACAGGGTAGAACTGCCCCAGAGGCTTTTGGGGTTTCGTAGGCTGTAAATCTTTACAAGAGCGAGGTCTTTTCTCCCGCAGAGTGGTTGGTGAGTTCCAACCGCCAGCCTATTGGTTAGCAGCTGAGCACTTTAACCACATTAACCTGTTGCTGTCAAGTCCTTTCCGACTTACAGCAACCCTACAGAACAGAGGAGAACCACCCCATTGGATTTCCAAGGAGCAGCTGGTGGTTTTGAACTGCTGACCTTTTGATTAGCAGCCAAGCTCTTAACCACTGCGCCACCAGGGCTCCTTAACCACATTACTAGAATCTTATTTGGTTTGGGGAAATTGTCTGTGCTGGATCATTAAACAGCCCTTCCTGCAGACTTTTAGCTTTATGCATTCAGATGCCTTTTCAGTATGGATTTCTGAGGAACGAATGTCTGGAGAAGGTCCCTGTTAGCTATGACATCACAGCGTCTATAAATAGTGCATGACGCGGTTTGCCTGGAGGAACCAGCCCCAGCCATCTGTACTGCGACACTACGCCCACCTTTGAAGTGATGGCTCTTTCTGGAGTCAGAAACCACGGAGAAAGGCATGAAAGTCTCTGGAAAATGTATGTGCATTGTGTTTGCCTGCTGGATGATTCCACTGCAGTCTAATGTGACTTTTGTTTCTGGGGGGATTGGACTCTTACCTAGTTTGCTTGGTCTTCTCCCACCACGTGATTTTATCAGTCTCTTCAAGGTGGTCACGCTCTGGCTTCTTCCAGTAGGAAGATGAGCAGACCTCAGAAATAAAAATGGCAGTAGAGCCTCATTGGTTCAGAGCATGGACTCTGGAGCCAGACGGCCTGGGCTTGAACCATGACTCCCTATTTCTTAGCTGCAAGAGACTGTGCCTCAGTTTCCTCATCTGTAAAGTAGGGATGATCTTAACCATATCAAAAGGTTATTTTGTGGGAATTGAATGACTTAATACATACAAAATGCTTGGAGAAATACCCTGTTAACCTGTTGTGGCTGAGTTGATTTTGACTCATAGCGACCCTATAGGACAGAGTAGAACTGCCCCACAGGGTTTCCTAGGCTGACCACTGGACCAATAAGCAACATCATGACAAATGGAGAAAATACAGAAGTTGGTAAGGGTTTCAATTCCTTGGATCCACAATCAACACCCATGCAAGCAGCAATCAAGAAATCAAATGACATTGCATTGGGCAAATCTGCTGCAAAAGACCTCTTTAAAGTGTTAAAAAGCAAAGATGTTACCTTGAAGACTGAGGTGTGCCTGACCCAAGCCATGGTATTTTCAGTCGCCTCATATACATGTGAAAACTGGACAATGAATAAGGAAGACTGAAGAAGAATTAATGCCTTTGAATTGTGGGGTTGGCGAAGAATATTGAATGTACCATGGACTGCCAGAAGAACAAACAAATCTGTCTTGGAAGAAGTACAGTCAGGATGCTCCTTAGAAGCGAGGATGGCAAGACTTTGTCTCTCATACTTTGGACATGTTATCAGGAGAAACCAGTCCCTGGACTAGGACATCATGCTTGGTAAAGTAGAGGGTCAGCAAAAAAGAGAGGGACCCTCAAGGAGATGGATTGACACAGTGGCTGCAACAATGGACTCAAGCATAGCAATGGTTGTGAGGATGGTGCAGGACTGGGCAGTGTTTTCTTCTGTTGTACATAGGGTTGCTGTGAGTGGGAACTGATTCAACAGCACCTGACAACAATCTTTTTTTTTAAAATTGTATTATTTTGTTGTTGTTAAGAATATACACAGCAAAGCGTACACCAATTCAACAGTTTCTACATGTACCATTTAGTCACTTTGATTATATTCTTTGAGTTGTGCAGCCATTCTCGCCCTCCTTTTCTGACTTGTTCCTTCCCCATTAACATAAATTCACTGCCCCCTAAGGTTCCTATCTAATCTTTCAAGTTGCTGTTGGCACTTTGATCCCATATAGATAGTTCTTAAAAGAGCACAATGCTCAAGACAGGCATTTCTTAATAGTTAAGCTAAACTATTGTTTGGTTTTAAGAAGACTTCAGGGGATATTTTTGGTTTAAGATTTAAAGATTACCTTAGGGCGATAGTTTCAGGGGCTTACCAACCTTCATGATTCCAGGAAGTCTGGAATCCATGAGAATTTGCAATTCTGTTCTGCGTTTCCCCCGCTTTGATGAGGATTCTTCTACAGAATCTTCCATCAAAATGTTCAGTAATGGTAGCGGGCACCATCCAGTTCTGGTCTCATGGCAAAGGAGGCAGTTGTTCATGGAGGCCATTAGCCACACTTTCCATTTCCTCCTTCTGTTTGTGATGCTCCTTCTTCCTCTGTTGCTCCAGGTGAATAGAGACCAACTGTGCTTTGGATGGCCACTTGCAAGCTTTTAAGACCCCAGGCACTAGGCAACGAACTAGGAGGTAGAAGAGAAGCACTAAACAACTTATTAGGCCAATTTACTGGCATGTCCCTTGAAACCATGACCCTAAACTTCCAAACCAAGAAACCAAATCCCGTGAGGATTTGAGTTGTACATAAGGAGCCTCAGTAGCTACTCTCCTTTTTTGGTTGAGGGACAACAATCTTTACAGAAGCAGACTGCCACGTCTTTCTCCCACCAAGCAGCTGGTGGGTTTGAACTGTCGACCTTTTGGTTAGTAGCTGAGCGCTTAACCACTGTGCCACCAGGGCTTCTGGAGCAGTAGCCAGCACATCATAAATCTGTAAGTGGGAACCATTATTATTAGCTCCTGACAGATGAATCTGAAGATAAATTTACTGAAAAATAAATACTGCACATGCAAAAATTTGAAGATTGAAAATGTTTGAAAGCACCTAGAAGATTTAAAACAAGTTTTTTTTCTTTCCCCGTTGGGAAAATTTTTTTATAGTTGAGCTCAGTTGCAAGAAGACATAAACAGAGCAGGACAAAATGGAAACCAACAAATGTGATCGCAAACAACTTCTTCCTAGCCAGAGAGATCTTAAAGTGGCTAGAAAAATATAATTAGTATTTTTTCCACCTTTGCCTTCCAAACTTGCTTTCTTGCATAATCCGTTTAAAATGGAAACTTTTATCAATGAAAAAGGGAGAAGGGTATTGGAGCTGTGTGGCCTCAAGTGCCATGAGTTGGGAGGAATTGCTGGAAGTGGTGAAGTCTTGGCTTTGTTTTTCTCTTTAGTTCAGAAGCAAACCTGCTTGCTGTTGAGGAAGGTTGTTTATTTCTCCTATACATGACTGAGCTGATTATCACATTTTAAGTGAACTGAGATAGCTGGGATACATCAGAAAATGGCAGCGGTATCCTGAGCAGGGCACCCTGGGTACTGGAAATGCTCCAAGTTAAAAGGCGATGTCCAAGCAGTGCCAAATGACGCAAACCTCTGCTCGGGCTCATTGGAGCTCTGGGATGACGACTTGGAAAAGAGAGACACCATTAAGTGAATGGAATTTGCAAATGATGCACCATCAAGATCTGTCCATCTAAATGGACACTGATCAGAAATCTCCCCCATCCAAAAAAAACCATAGGCAGAAGCCTTAATGAAAGTTGAAAGACAGGAAGTCTTGGAAAAATCCAAACCAATATTTCTAGGGAAGGTGAAACCACATGGCAGGTAGGCCGTGGGCAGGGGAACCCTATGGAAAGGACCACTGGGAGTAGAAGGTGGGCAAAAGGACACGAGAGAATTGTTCTTTATCTAGGGCCCCAAAGCCAGGAAACTTGGTAACCAAACTTTTTTTTTTTTTTTATATCATGGTTCCTGAGAGTAGCTGCATGTTGGTGCACTTTCTGAGACATCCCTGAAAATTCCAAGCTCTTCCATGATAGTGTCATTGGGAAGGGTATTTCATTGCATTTGGTGGAAGGGAAATGGTAGCCCAGGAGGAGCAAATGGAAGGGCCCACCAGTTTTCTGACTACGTTCTGAGGAGCCCTGGGGTTCTATGGTGGTGGTCCTGGTGGGTGCAGTTGCCCTCACGTGGGTCCCACCTGGTGGTTCCATCTCTATGATTCCATCCCTGTGGTTCCTTAGCTGGGTTATGCCTTAGACAGGACATTGCATCCTGTGCGCCTTTGTTTCCCAGTCTCTAAAAGAAGGGGGCTGTGGTGGTTTCGTGGTAGAATTCTTGCCTCTCATGTGGGAGACCGGGGTTCAATTCCTGGCCAGTGCACCTCATGCGCAGCCACTACTCATCTGTCAGTGGAGGCTTGCATGTTGCTAAGATGCTAAACAGGTATTAATGGCATTTCCAGAGTAAGACAGACTAGGAAGAAAGGTCTGGCAACCTGCTTCCAAAAATCCGCCAATGAAAACCCTGTGGATCACACTGGTCCTATTTGCAACCAATTATGGGGATGGTGCAAGACTGGGCAGTGTTTTGTTCCGTTGTGCATGGGGTCGCCTTGGGTCAGCAACTCAATGGCAGCTAACAATAACAATAGGCCAATTTAGTGGAGTTTACTTTATTTTTAAACTTTTATTGTGCTTTAAATGAGTGTTTACAATTCAAGTTAGTTTCTCATACAAAAATTTATACGCACATTGTTATGTGACACTAGTTGCTCAGCCTATACTGTGACAGCACACTCCTCCTTTCCACCCCAGATTTCCTGTGTCCATTCAGCCAGCTCCTGTCCCTTTCTGCCTTCTCATCTTGCCTCCGGACAGTCTCATGTATCTACCTGAGCTAAGAAGCACTTTCTTCACAAGTATCATTTTATGTCTTATAGTCTGGTCTAATCTTAGTCTGGAAACCCTGATAGCGTAGTGGTTAAGAGCTACATCTGCTAACCAGAAGGTTGGCAGTTTGAATTCACCAGGTCCTTGGAAACTCTATGAGGCAGTTCTCCTCTGTCCTGTAGGGTCACTATAAGTCAGAATCGACTTGACGGCAATGGGTTGGTTTTTGGTTAAATCTTTGTCTGAAGAGTTGGCCTTGGGAATGATTTTAGTTTGGCGCTAACAGAGAGTCCGGGGGCCATGTCTTCTGGGGCCCCTCCAGTCTCAATCAAACCATTAAGTCTGGTCTTTTTACTATAATTTGAGTTCTGCACCTCACTTTTCTCCTGCTCCGTCAGGGACTGTCTGTTGTGTTCCCTGTCAGGGTGGTCATTGGGGGTAGCCAGGCACCATCTAGTTCTTCTGGTCTCAGGCTGATGGAGTCTCTGGTTTATGTGGCCCTTTCTGTCTCTTGGGCTAATATTCTCCTTGTGGCGTCTTTGGTGTTCTTCATTATCCTTTGCTCCAGTGGGGTTGGGACCAACTGGTGCCTCTTAGATGGCCTCTCACTAGCTTTTAAGACCCCAGATGCCACTCACTGAAGTGGGACGTAGAACATTTTCCTAATAAACTTTGTTATGCCAGTTGACCTAGATGTCCCCTGAAACCATGGTCCCCAGACTCTGTCCCTCAAAGTGTTTGGTTGTATTCAGGAAACTTCTTAGCTTTTGGTTTAGTACAGTTGTGCTGACTTCCCCTGTAGTGTGGAGTTCACATATTTTTGATTTGTAAAACTTTTCTGTTCAAATGAAAGCCAGCACAGCAGCCTAATACACAAAAAAGATTAGAGTATAAAATAAAGGGAAGGGAGCAATCGCCTAACATTGGGGCTAGCTGTCTTAACTCGCAGGTAACCAGAAGCTCTGGTTACTCGGAACACTGCTGGCTAAGTGGGGCTCCACCACGTGTATTTATCTGAAAGACAGCATAGTAGTAAAAACCCAAATGTGGCTTGGTTTATTATTGAAAAGAATGTCAAGAGTTTTGGAGAGATTTCAGACCAAGGTTGAAAAGTCATGGCCAAACTAGTTGTTCTGCAATGGCAAGAGAAACTTGTGGCTGCTTCGGAGTTTTCCTGGAACAACGAACTCATGTCCTTGTATTTATTTACTTGAGAGAAGGCCTGAGAGTGGGATGGAGTAGACTGTCAAATATGCTCTGCTAAAGAAGAGAAGAATAAATGAGTGCAATACTCGGAGGAATGAACTCTATTGCAGAAATTTCTAAGAATCATGATCTTTTAATTTGATTTATACTTTGTTGGGGAGAAGCTCCATATTCAGAAGCTTGCTGTTCCAGCTTTTACAAAGAAAGCAGGGAACTAATTTAATATCCGGGAACTGAAGATTCACTTTACAGAAGTGGCAGGTCTGTTTGGTGACATGCTCGAGTGGGTTTGCTTCTCAATTAGAAGAAAGGATGTGTCCTAAGTAATTCTCATATATATTCCATCTCCAGTGCATATGAAAACCCAGCCTCCGCTGTGTTTATGGTGTCTGCTTCATTTAGCCCATCAACCAACAAATGCCTGCAATCTAGGTGGTTTTCCCCCTTGCCAGGAGGTGGGGTCTTTTAAGCAGTTAAGAGATTAATGCGTGAGTTGGCTCCCAATAGAACATCAGAGAAGCTGAGTTACTATTAAGTCCAGTGTGTTCTGATAAAAATTTTCTCCAAAAAATTTTTAGCCCTAGCTATTTGCGGCAATTAATATTTATAAGACTTTTCATTTACCTTTTAAAGTGATTTCCTGATCACAGATCAATACATTTCTGCTGATTTCTTTCTTTCTTTTTTTGATTTCTTAATTAGAAGTTTATTTTCTCCTGGATTCAAACTTGTCTTTATAGAAACACATCTCTATCTTTGGGGGTGGCGTGGGGAAGTCAACGGGGAAAAAAGTGTTAGTTGCAAAAATAGTAGTTCCCTTACGGATCATTTTTTTAAGGAAAGAGAGAGAGGAACTGATGTTTGTGGGGAGTCTGCTGTGAGCCAAGTCTGCTGCTAGGTGCCTGAGGGCTTCCTCTTTTAATCCTTAGGATATTCCAAGAGTTAGGGGGCTGTCTTCATTTTACACACGAGTTTTGCCCCGAGTTACACAGTTCAAATTGGCCATACTGGGTTCTGAACCTGGGTCTGTCTAAAGTGACGTTGCCTGGTTTTTCTCTGACCCGAGGAAGGGGCCAGACTCTTAGAAGGAAGGCTGTCCATGTGGCCACTTCTCCTTCAGCACGTAGCCAGGCCATTAGTTGGAGTTCCTCTGTCCACTTTCCTTTCCTCAAGAGGCTTTTTAAGTGTCTTGAGTAAGGAGTGCATCATTCATTCACTCTACACTCAAACCCGTTGGTGGTGTTGAGTCAGTGCTGGCTCACAGGGTGCCAAAAAACTCGGTCATCCAGATGTCTTTGTTGAGTGCCGCCGAGTCGATTCCGACTCATCGTGCCCACGTGACAGAGTACAATTGCCCCATAGGGCTTTCTAGGCTGTAATCTTTACGGGAGCAGATCACCAGGCTTTTCTCTCGCTCAGCGCTGGGTATGTTTGAACCTCCTGCCTCTCAGCAGCAGAGCACTTAACCGTTGTGCCACCAGGGCTCCTTGACATCAAGATAAATGCTATTTAATGCAATCTTTTTAAAAAATTAATGAATGCAAAAACACCCACGATGAACAAAATGTCAGACTTTAAAGTCAAGACAGGATCAACAACAAAGTGATGCTGCACCGGATTGGAGCCTAGGTGGAAAGGGAGAAATCAGTAAGACCCGTCCCATCGTTACCGAGAAAGCTGGTGTTTGTTCAGCCCAACATGGGTTTGTTGTCTTTAATTTTGATTTTGTTTTTGAAATATTGCACAAAAATGTCATTTATCTTGACGCCTGAGTTTATTTGGCAACCCCTTTAAGTTTTGCACCTGTGGTCCGTAGTCCTGGTCCTGCTCCACACTTTTATTTACACTCCGGCAGTGAGCTCGGTGCTGGGGATACAAGATGAACATACACAGGTGCCTTCAGACTGGTGGCAGTCGGTCATGCAAATGGAACACAGCAAGATTATTACAAGACCGTGAACTGCATGTGATGGTAACCTTGGCAAAGGGGTCACTGTGGAGTCTGGGTTCCCCGGGACGGGGCTTGAGTGGGACTTGAGGCTGCCTGGGAGTTGGCCTGTGGATGGGGTGGATGGATGGAGAGTGTCGAGGAAATGACAAGTCCCTTCATGGCTCTGAGCCTCAGTTTTCCTCATCTGTAAAATGGAGGAAATAGTAGTGCCCACAGTGAGGTAGTTGTGTTAAGCACCTGAGATGGAGCCTGGTGCACAGACCGTTAGCCACGAGGGTGACGCCGTTGGTGACCGTTGGGCGTAGTTTTTTGCGTGGCAGCGTCTTTGGACCGTATACCCAGTCTGAACTTTGTTTTGCAGACATCCACGACCGGGATGGGAGTTCCAGCAGCAGCCACCAGAACCTCAAAAGCACGACCAAGTGGGCGGCCTCCCTGGAGAACCTGCTGGAAGACCCAGAGGGCGTGAAAAGATTTAGGGTTTGCCTTTTTATTGTTGATCGGTTCTGATGCAAAACATGAAGAGGTTTAGATGAGCATGGGCGGGGGACCGGGCCGATTTCTAACACTGTGTGTCGCACTTTGAAGGTCCCTGGGCAGCATACTGGGTTTGCATTCAGCCACTAACCTGAAAGTTGGTCATTCAAATCCACCCAGCGGCACCACAGAAGAAAGGCCTGGCAATCTGCTTCCATAAAGATTACGGCCAAGAAAACCCTATGGAGCAGTTCTATTCTGTAGCACGTGGGGTTGCCATGATTCGGAATTGACTCGATAGCAGTGGGTTTGGTTTTTGGTTTGGTGCCACTTTGAGAGCAAGGACTTCCCATCTGTCGTTACCAAGGTGGACCAACCCCAAGGGGCATGAGTCTGTTTCCAGTTTGTGCATAGTTGGGGAGGGGTGGAGGTGATGGGGAAAGGTACTGGGTTCACTGGAGGTCTGTTTGTATGAGGAATTCCAGTGCTGTGACGCCTGGGAAGGGGCAATCTGGGTCTCTTTGATTTGAAGGCTTGCTGTCTTCTGCCTCGGGGATTCTTAGGATGCCATTAACCACAAAGTAAGAGAGACTGGACGACAGCTGGCAAAAGCTTGGTGAAAGGGAACTCAGAGAGGAGGCTCAGGGACAGGGAAGTATCAGTGCTGCCTGGAAATAACTGTTTGGCCCAGCAGAAACCACAGGTGCCCACTAGGAGGACCACATGTGAATTTCAAGAATGCCTTAAATCTGCTTGAGTCCCACTAACTTCCGTCTTTGAACTAGGGTCAGGCCAGGATAAACCCTCCTGGCTGTTGGTCCCCAGGGAGAGGGTGGTGGGCAATACCAGGGATCCTCATGTTCCTGGACACAAGGTGCCTTTTTGATCTCAGGGAGCACAGAAGGATAGCTGCCCATGCTGTCAACTCCCCAACATCTGTCAACATCTGCCAGGAAAAAGCACACCTCCAACCAAAAATCGTTTTCATCATGGTATTTTTAGAAATGCTTAATATGTTTTCTTTTCTTCTGTTAGAAAAAAAAAAAATTAGCCTGATTTTAGAGGAATGTACTTTGTTTAAACACTGTCTGGAAGGAACTAATATATCTTTCACTTTAATTTACTTTTTGGTAATTTATTGTCAGCTAGACTGGCTAGTAGATTCTTGCTTCATTTTCACTCTTCTTATGACATCAAATGCATATAAAATTCTGGCTTTAACATTAAACTTACATTTTGCTTTACAGGGTGGGGTTTTAAAGGGTAATTGAACCATTCTCACTTGCCAAATTTTGCCACATCAGTCCTTGAAGAGGAATGCATTTTAAAAAATATTTTTTTAAGGCAGTGTAGTGTATAATTTTTTTTTTTTTTTTAATCCATAGGAGTTTTTAAAAAAGGAATTCAGTGAAGAAAATGTTTTGTTTTGGCTAGCATGTGAAGATTTTAAGAAAATGCAAGATAAGAAACAGGTATGTCTTTCATTCTGTAATCATTGTCTTGATTTGTTTTTGTTTTCTCTCTTTATAAAGTTACAACCACCTTTCCGATAGATTATGAAATTGCCTAAAGAAGCCTAGTTCATGTTGGATTTGGAGGGAGGTTTAAGCTTCAGGCTAGGTATCTTGTGTTGATCAAATATTAATTATTTTAAAAGGAGTATGTGAATCCATTCTTAAATGGAGCTGTTCAAATGGACAAATATTTGAAGTAAAAATAACCATTTATGTCATTTAGAGTTCATCACTGTATACATTTTTTTCCTTCATGAATAGGTTATCAGGATGTTTCTCCCAGAATTTGACAGGTTGACATTTTGTTTGGAGGTAATAAAACACTAAGCAGATGTGTAGAGATAAAAGCATAACGTGCATCAGATGGGTTGTCAGTTATTCAGTATATCTATACAGAACGTCCCGTGGTTGGCAGACACTCTGCATAGAAGTTTCTGACTCTTCTCCTGGGTAGATGTGCGCTCTTTGCAGGGGGTAGCTGATGTCAGCTTCTAGACATCAGCTGGATTTTCCATATGGTTGGGTGTAAGGGGCGGTGGATGGGATTAAGGGGAAGAGGCCTGAGGATTGAGTGTGTTCACAAGGCCCATGCCTGTCTGTTTCCAAGAGGCTACTGGCTAAATGCCTACAGGGGCTGGGTAGGCAGTGTGAATGAGTGAGGCTTCTGGTGTGAGGCTATAGGGAGTGGTGGGGACTGCAGCTGGTTGTTTACCAAGTCTGGCAGTGAACGCTTTGGGGTCTGTGGCTGCCTGGGCTTTTCCAGCTTCAGGTTCTGTCTCCACCAGCTCACGAATGGCAGTCTCCTGGGTCTTCACTTGCCCACCCTTGCCCCTGGGCCCCTGAGGGCCTTTCTTCCTAAGGCATCTTCTTCTATCTTTAGCCCAGGGCTGCCTGGTTTTCCAGAGAAGCTGGACATTTGGATTCTTACGTGGAACCATCTGATTTTTAAATATTGGAACTAATTTTTGAGAAATTTAAAACCTTGCCTGCCTAACAAAGCACATCCACAGGCGGATGTGGCTTGTGGCTGCCAGGTTTGAACTTCCATACAGCAGGTTTCCAAAGGCGGGAATCCATAGGGCCCGCAGCCATTAAGTGTTTGCAGGCAACAGCTCGGAAAGTGAACGTCATGGGGTATTCAGAGGCTCTTCGGGCTTGGACACACGTTCCCCCGCTGGAGCAGCGAGGCCTTCCTCAGCTGCCTTCTGCTCTGTCAGCAGCCAAGGGGCTCTCTAAATGGACCCTCTTTACCTTGAATTTCCTGATGGGCCTGGAAAGCCATCATTGGCCATGGCACTTGGCTTTTACTTCCTTCTGGCTCTTTCTCCCCCCAGGCGGTTTGGCCTGAGCCTTCTGGAGGATGAATGCCTCGGGAACAGTGACAGAACAGGTGGGAGGACCTGCTTCGGGAAAATGGGATGTGGGCTGACTTCCTTCAGGGCAGGAGTGTCCCTTGGTCTTTGTCCTCAGCACCTAGAACAGGGCCCAGGGACACCCATTGATAAACCCTGGGCTGTGCAACTGAAGGGGATGCCCTGGGTGGTACAAATGCTGGCTGCAAACGGAAAGGTTGGAGGTTCAAGTCCATCCAGAGGTGCCTTGGAAGAAAGCCCTGGCAATCAACTTCTGAAAATTCAGCTGCTGAAAATCCTGTGGAGTGCAGTTCTACTCTGAACCCCATGAGGTCACCATAAGTTGGAGTTGACTCGATGGCAGCTGGTGCAACTGATTCTTCCAGCCTCACCCTAAAATCACACCTCTGAGTTAACAAGTGAACAGATATCACTCATCTGCTTCATCCTTTCAGTTGAAGCGATGGGAAGGGCCTGAAGGTCAGCCAGCACAGGCTCCCTCCTTGTAGACAAGGCAGTTGAGGCCCAGGGAAAGGAAGTGGGTCCTCCACCTGCACCCCCATGGCAGAGCTGGGCTTGGACCATCACCCTGGGCTTCACCCAGTCCTTCCCCCCTGGCACACCCTGTGGTTTGTTCTTCAGTTCACTTTAACTCACTAACTCCTTGCGGAGTGCCGCTGACTGTCAGGCATTGTGACAAGCGCTGGAGGTCCCACAGGGCGAGACAAGGAACTTCTTTAGGGCGCCTGCATCTGGAGGGAAGCTGGTTATTCAACAAGCCTTCCCAAGTGCAATGAGTGTGAACATGGCAAGTGTGGCACCATGGGAGCATCAGCAGTGGGCAGTCAGGGAGGGCCCTGGGGAAGTGACTTTTAAGCTGAGAGCTGCAGTGGGAGTGGAGGTGGGGAACAGTGTTCCTGGAAGAGGGAACAGCATGTGCGAAGGCCTGGGAAGAAGAGCTGAAGGTCAGCCAGAGAGCAGAAGGGTCATGTTTGAGGGGGAGCTGGCTCTGGTTGAGGCTGAGGGTGGGTGGGAACCTGTGTGCCCAGGTGAGGAATGGGCCTGTGCCAGAACACTGAGCAGCCACTGCAGGACTTTAATGGTGGGTGTGTTGGGCGAGGGGTTCTGAAACCTTTGGATGTGCTTCCTTCAGTCTTTCAGGGTAGGCAGGCCTGGTGATGAGTTGCACCGCCCTGTCTGCATCCTATGTAGAGAGAGAGCTTCCAGAATCAGGCAGCCCTTCTCTGCATCTCCTCGCCCTCTCAGCATATGACTCCTTGAAGGTTTGCATCCTTCAGTTCTGTAAAGTGCCTGGTCATCACATGCCTGGCGATTCCTTCAGTGCAGCGAAAGCCGCCTTCACCCCCAGCCGCCTGGGAAGCAGGTGGTGCTAGAAGGGCAGAAGCGTCTGTGATGTCCGAGGTGCCCATGCCCTGGAGACACCCTGTCTGGTTACCCTGCTGAGCCACCCATGTGTACAGGTGCAGAGACAGGTGGAGCGGTGGAGCAGCTTACCGAGGCCGCTGGCTCATTGGAGGCACAGCCAGGACTCAAACCCAGGGGTCTCTGACTCCAGGGTCCCTGCATTCTCCAGTGGGGCAAGCTGTGTGGGAAGGAAAAGCAGGGAGGAAGTTGTAAGTTTATAAAACGGGAGGAGGATGTCAGCACTGGGAGAAGTTGGCCCAACTGAATTTTACAGCAGACTTATCGCATCTGGCCCAGCAGGGCATGGCTGGGAGGGTTTCCCTCACTGTACCTGCCAGCTAAGGCAATTGTGGGGTCAACGCGAATCTCACTTTAGGTTTCATTGTTTTAAATAGAACCTGTTTTTGTTCATTTTACTTGGATCATCCAACTAGTTCTCTCTATAGCACTTGCTGTTATTGTTAGCTGCTGTCAAGTCAGCCCCTGACTCACGGCAACCCCACACGCAACAGGATGAAACACTGCCTGGTCCTGCGCCATTCACATCATCGGTTGCAGATTGGACTGTTGTGATCCATAGGGTTTCCACTTGGCTGATTTTTGGAAGTAGATCACCAAGTCTTTCTTTCTAGTCTGTCTTGTCTGGAAGCTCTGCTGAAACCTGTTCAGCATCATAAACCAAAAAACCAAACCCACTGCCTTTGAGTCGATTCTAACTTACAGTGGTCCTATTGGATAGAATAGAACTGTTCCACAGGGTTTCCAAGGCTGCAAATCTTTACAGAAGCAGACTGCCACATCTTTCTCCCTCGGGGCAGCTGGTGGGTTTGAACCACCAACCTTTTGGTTAGCAGCTGAACACTTTAACCACTGTGCCAGCAGGGCTCTGTTCAGATCATAGTAACATGCAAGCCTCCATTGACAGATGCGTGGTGGCTGCACATGAGGTGTATTGGCCGGCAGTGGAACCCAGAATCGAGTACGGAAGGCAAGAATTCTGCCGCTGAACTACCGCTGCTCGCCCCGGTCGATAGCACTTACCAGCTCTAGTGTCCTGTGTGATTTGTTACTTGTCTTCTGTGTTGTCATTCCCTCTGTCAGTGTGCTTCCAGTTCCTCTTCGTGGGATGAATGCATTCTCTGCACTTGGGTCAGCAGATCCCCAAGTCCCCCCTGACCATGTGCAGGGCCTCGCCTCCCCACCCTCCTTGGGGTGCAGCCATAGCCTTTGGGGTGGACTTCAAACATGAGCACACCATCCATTCTATTGGGGCTCTTACTGTCAGAAGTGCCCAACAGTGGAACATCTTGGTGTCCGGCTACATTTCCTGGTCTGTGCTGCGCCCTGGCAGGCAGGAACGCCACCCCTGAGTTTGGGAGGGTCTGGACACTCTGTGTACATGTCAGGGAGGCCAGGACTTACGTAGGAGGGTGACACCTCCCACCCTTCCCTGCATGTGTCCACACTGAGCGGTCAGCTTTCAAAGCGGCCTTCTTTCCCTTTGCAATTTCTTTATAGTTTAAACATTCTTTTATAAAGTGCTTCTTCCCCTTGAGTTAGCTCATGAGATATATCTATTTTCTAAAACAAAGTGGCTTTTATGTCTCAGAAACCTCAGCAAAAGCTCCAAGAGGGTCATCATTCTTGGCTATCACTGAATCCATTCATTCATTCATTAATCAGAACACTCTCTACTGAGCCTGTTTACTGTGTGGCAGGAACTGAAGGGGTTACAGCTTGTACAGATTTGTAAAAACCAAACCAAGACTTGGGGAGAGGGGCAGGTGATGGGGTGGTGCTTGGTTTCTAATAGTCATAACTTGCTCTAGTACTTAAATATAATAGTATTGTTCGTTTTATAGTGTTTTAGAGTTTACAGAGTTATTTGAGGGGTGTCTGTTATTTATTGACATCCCTGAGTGGTGCAAATGGTTAACACGTTCGGCTGCTAATTTAAAGATTGGAGTTTCAACTCACCCAGAGGTGCCTTGAAAGAAATGCCTGGCGATCTACTTCAGAAAAGTCAGCCAGTGAAAACCCTATGGATCACAACGGTTTGATCCGTAACCAATCATGGGGACAGCGCGGGACCGGAAAGCATTTCCTTCCGTTGTGCCTGGAGCCGCCGTGAGTTGGGGGCTGACTCGAAGGGCAGCCAACAACAAGAACAACAAATCGAAATAACAACAGCAACAATTACAGTGGGCGACATTTGCTTATGTATTTTGTCCTGAGCACTGTTCTAAGTGCTTTTACTTGGGTTAGTTTATTTAATCCTCAACAAGCATACGAGGTGTAGGTACCACTGCTATTATCATACTCATTTTTTTTTAGCTTTAAAGAACAGAAGTGCATTTTCTCACAGTTCAGGAGATTGGAAGCCCAAATTCAGGCCATGGCTCCCAGGGGAGGCCCTTCTTTGTTTCAGCTTCGAGTAGATGGCAATCCTTGGAGTTCCTGGTCTTGTAGGTGCAGCTGCCATGTGTATTTGTCCTCATAGGGTGTCTTCCCCCCATGTGTTTCTCTGTCCATTCTGCTCTTTTTATGACTCAGGGATGGTTAGGTTTCGAATCCACCCTACTCGGGTATGACCTAATTAACATAACAAAGAAAACTGTTTCCAAACAGGATCATATTTACAGGTACAGGGGCCAGGATTCCAGTGCATATTTTTTTGGGGGAGTGTAATTCAACCCATAACAGGAGCCTAGAATTCATCATATCCCAAGGTTCCAAAATGGTGACTATCAGCAGTATTAAGCTGGCCAGTACATTTATGTAGTGTGCAGAGTCTTGTTGCTGCTGATATCGTACCCATTTTATAGACGAGAAAACCGAGACCCAGGGAGGTTAAAGGTAAAGGGGAGCATGTGCAGAATCCGGGTTTGAGCCCTGGTGCTGTGCTGTCTTCCAGCACGGAGTCTCGTCCCAGCCGCCTTTAACTCCTTTAGCTGCATCTCTGGGTACTTACCGTCGTATTTCTAAGCAAAACGTATGGACCATTATAGCTCACTCTACCACTTTCAGATGTTATCTTCTGACTTCTTCTTACTACAGCTGAGGTTTAGCTGACTTGCACCCCTGCTACTACACTTTCATTATTAGACTTCATATATATTGTTTGCTGCTCAGCCAAAAAGGATGCTACAAATGTATTTTCCTTCTTGGGATTTTTTGCTTTTCCTAGTTTCACGTTTTCCTGTAGACCTTTAAAATGCCTCTCACTGCAGTGTTGCCTGGGGTCAGGCTGTCGGGATAATCTCGGATTTAATTTCCCCAGGGACACGCCTCCCTGAGTCCATGACACCCACTCCCCTGGGCTGATTACTGTCCCACCTTCTGCGTGGTGCCCATGGGTCTTCTTTTGTACCACCCCGGACATTCTCTGCCCATCACCTGTTTCCGGGATCTGGTCCTCCTTTCTCCTGAGTCATCCACTCATTTTGGGGGAGCGTGGCTGGCAGGAATTCCTGAGAAAGGGGGTATGGCAGGTAGACAGTAAAGACTTCGTTGAGTGAAATTTTTTTTTTTCCCCTACTCCTCTGTTTCATTGATAGAGCGTAGAATTCTAGGTTGAAATGAACTTCCCCGAGAATTTGAACACACTGTCCCACTGTCTTCCACTTTTGTTGAGAATCAGCATTTTGCGTGTAAACTGATGGTTTTGTTCTCTCTCTCTGTGTGGTACTGCAGGCTCTTCTTCTCATCACCTGTATTCTAAACCGTGCAGTCACGGGCTTCACGGGCAGGAGTTCGCTCATTGTGTGGGCATTTGCGAAGCCTTTTAATCTGGGAATTTATAGTTCTAGGGAATGGTCCATTATTAGTATTATTATTAGGTAATGTCCTTCTTCGCCTTTTCTCTGTTCTCTTTTTCAACAATGGCTTTCCCCGACGGAGACTCTAATTTTATCTTTCTTCTCCTATCTTCGTCTCTTTGACTTTTGGCTCCTATTTATCTTTTGGAGAGTACCGCTGTATCTCTGAATCCTCCTACTGGATTGTTTCTGCTTTTGCTTTTTTTCTCCAGACCAGGGTCCTCGGGTCTCCTTCTGGGGGATCTCCTTCTGGTGGGTCGCACCCTGATGGTTGGCATTCTGGTGCTGGGTGGGAGAAGTCTGCTGGGAGTCTGTGTGTGCATTTCACATAGCCCACATGTGTGGCTGGACGTCTCATTCTTGTGCGTCTTCCTGCCTCTTTTCTGGAGCTTTCTTGAGTGGAGAAACCTCCATTCTCATGGGGCAGGAGGAGGGAAGGAGGATACAGGGACAGTCACTGAATGCTCAGGGTGGTGGTGTTGAGGACCTGGGGGTCTAGCTGCTTCTTCCAGCTGCCCTCCTCACTCCTTTCTTCTGGGTTACCTGATTCCCTGAATGCCTGCGTTTGGGGCAGGCTGGGCAGAAAGGCCTGTTCCTGCTTCCTCCCCCCCACCAGCCCCCCAGCCTCCCAGCATGGCAGGGGCTCAGATGGCTCCTCCTGCTGGCTGCCGAGCCCTTTGCTGTTCCTCTACCTGCTTCCCATTTCCCAAACCAGCTCTCAGAAATAGTCGTGTATCACTTATTTGCTGTTTTCTGTATTCTCTCTTTCTGTATCTGATATTAGTAATGTGAGTAGATTGATCTTTTACTTTTCTTGTGTGCCCCCTCCTGTCTGTCCCTCCGGGCAGCGTGGCAGGAATGGAGAGGAAGGGGCCAACGGATGGTATGTTCTGGAGGCAGATGACCACGGTGACTGGCTCAGCGTTGGGTGAGGGTGTTAGAGGGACCCTGGCCTCCAGCTTCCCAGAGTAGAGACTGCAGGCCCCACTAGAAAGGAGGGGGCTGCTTCTCTCCTTTTGGTTAAGTTTGAGGTGTTGGTGGGACTTCCCGGCCCATGTTTCTAGAAATCAGTTGGGTACACGGGTCTGTAGGAGTCCCTGGGTAGCACAAATGGTTAAGTTCTCGCCTACAAGCCAAAAGGTTGGCGGTTCGAACCCACCTAGAGATGCCTTGGAAGTAAGGCCTTCTGAAAGGTCACAGCCTTGAAAACCCTATGGAGTGGCTCTACTCTGCACACATAGGGTCGCCACGAGTCGGAACTGACAGCAGCGAACAGCAACATGGGTCTGTAGCATGAGGACAGGGTTGGGCTGAAATCTTGGGAGCATGAGTTGTCAGAAGAGCAGTCAGCTGAGGGCAGAACTCCAGAACCCCAGCATTCACGGAATGGACAGAAAGTAGGGAGGTGTTGGGGAATCAGGAAGAGACAGCCCTTGCTGTGGAGGGAGTGGGGAAGAGGAAGAAGGCAGGATGGTGAGCAGGCGAGGTGCCAGAGAGAGATCCAGAAATACAGGGTTGAGGAGCAGCGAGGGACTTAGGTGCACAGGAGCTGCTGGTAGGCTGGCGAGAGGGGCCGAGCAGGCATGGTGGGTGGCAGCCGGAGGAGGGGGCTGAGAATGAATGGGATGGAGGAAATGAGACACGGTGCACGCTTTTCCTTTGAGACGTTTCAGTAAGACACGGGGTGGCGAGGCCATTCGCTATAGGGCATGTGGAGTGAAAGGGGACTTTGTTTTTATTTCCTAATGGACGAAGTTTATGTGTGTTTATTGGATGACAGGGGCACCAGCAAACACAGAGCCACACTCTTCTGAGCTATGGGGCCTCATGACGCTGTTCTCAGCCGATGATGTTTCTGGGGCTGATGTTACTGGGAATTCGCTGCCGCAGACTTGTACTCAAGTGGGAGCAGGTTTGAGTCATGGACTGCTTCCTGACACTCTTCATGGCTGAGGCCCTGGATTTGTGGGGTGTCTGGGAAGAGCTCGGCTCTGGGGAACTGAGTCATCGCACAGGCTCAGGTGCCTTTTCCAGACCCTTTGGGGGCAGCATCTTTGTGGGAGGGGACTTGTCCAGTCCCAGGCTGTGGCCAGGTGGGTCTATAAGACCAGAGAAGAGAAGGCAGCCAGGCTTCTAGTCACACCCCGAAATGAGGACCTGGGGGGCTCCACCCCTGGATGGATGTTTTTGTTCCTATCCTGAAAGCAGCTAGAGTTGGGGTAACAGATCTATTTGGAAAATGTACCAAAATAGCTGCCAGTCCCGGTTCTTCTTTCTTGTGATGTGTCTCAGCATGGACACCGGGCTTTCCCGTGACTGGCTGTGGTTGGCAGTCTCAGGCTTCCCCTTCTCAGTCACACTTCCTGTCTCAGCCTAGAGAAGCTCTGAAGCTGCTGGAACCTTCCCTGGGCCGGGGACTGGGTGGGGGTAGGGGCAGGGCTGGTGACGTGGGCTCTGGGCTTCTGGGGACCCCACACTGCTCATTCTCAGAGATTAAGGAGGGGCTGTGGTGGGCCTGATGCTGGAGCTGGGAGACCTACAGTCTACCCAGGAGCCTGCTTACTCTGCTCTGGTTACTCCCACCCCTCCTCAAGCTGCTCACTAAAAAAGCCAGTTGCTGTTGAGTCAACTCCAACTCATGGCAACCCCGTGTGTGTCAGAGTAGAAATGTGCTCTATAGGGTTTTCAGCGGCTGATTTTTCAGAAGTAGATTGCCAGGCTTTTCTTCCGAGGTACCCCTGGGTGAACTTGAACCTTCAAGCTTTCAGTTAGCAGCTGAGTGTGTTAACTATTTATACCACCCAGGGATTCTAAGCTACTCACTAGACTTTTCAGAGCCACCCAAGATAGCCAGGATTCACATGGTTTTGTGTGTGTGTGTGTGTGTGTCTGTGAATGTGTGTGTGTGAATGTGTGTGTATGAATGTGTGCGTTCAAGGAGAGAGAAGGCCTAAAGTGACCCCTGTCTCCAGAGCTCTAAGTGGAGTTTGCTGATTTTTTTAAAGTTTTTTTCCAGCGGATCACAGATGTACTTAATATTCACTTGTCAAATACACAGTTGATCATCTTGAGGGGAAAACACATCAATGGCATATGTACAATTATAGAAGCTCTTATTATACATGTAGCACAGAAGATACATTTTATTTATCACTTTTTACATGTTCTAGAAGACATTCAAATGAAGATAAATCAATTCAAATTGTTGATAAACTGTTCTGGTCGTTGAGGGTCCTTCATTTTATTTTTTGTCATAAGAAAATCCAAAATTATTAATGTTAAATTTTTCACTGTACAGATTTTGTTGGTTTTACCTGCCAGAATTCTGCTTGTATGAAGTCACTTTAAAACAGGAAGTGGTTTTCCAAAAAAAACGTTCCCTCCTGACAGGATGGGGGTGGAGGGAGGAGGCCTGTGGTTTTTTGGAGTGGTGGGTCTTTGAGAGGCAAGCCGTTCCAAAGTGCCGCCCCATCTATGTCTCACTGATGGTCCCCAGACCTGTCCCTGGAATACCCGTATTTCTCTTGAGATGCTCCTGTGTCTGCGAGTCTGGCATCAATTAATTGTTCACATTGATCAGCAATAAACCACAGTCTCCATGGCCTTGGGTATTGATCCCCATCTGGGTGTCTCCCTACAGGTGTTGCAAGGCTTGCTTTCTGGAGGAACAGGAGACAGTCAGGCTTGGGAGTTATAGGGACTTTTATCAGTGAGTCTCCAGAACAACAACAAAAATCTAAAGGACTGCTTTTCCCCAGCTTTCAGTCACCAGGTATCGAAGCCTTCTGACCGTTTCCATAAGGTCAGAGAGTTTTCAGGGCCTGGGATTTCTCAGTCCAGCTGTGGAGCCTTTGTGGAGACCCTGCGGGTTTTCTGCAGAGAACGGCTGTGCTCCAGACCCCCTGAGCCCCCAGCCTGACCACAGATCATAGCTCTGTACTTCAGAGGCATTTATCGGCCACTTCTTCTTAGAGCAAGGTAATACTTCAGACTCACATTTAGAGAAACAGCCCCCATCTGGCAGCTGCCAGTGAGGTAAGTGCACAGGAAGCTGCCTTCTCTGTGAGAAAATAGAACTTGCGGGAGGTCCTGGGGGACCAGGCCGCAGCATCTGCCGCCCAGGCGATGGGCAGTGAGCATATTGTTTCACAAAAAGCACTCACCTGAACTTGTGTCCCCTTCCATCACAGAGTGTTGCTGCAGTAGCCACTGTGGTTTCCAGGGGAACAAGAGTGCCGCTGTGCCTTCAGCCTTCTAGCTCTGCTTACGAGACTTTTAAGGCAGCTGGAACCTACTCAGAACTCCAGTTTCCCAGCAGACTGCACCTTGGGGTTTCAAGGCAGGCAGCAATGCTCTGTCCGTTGCTTACATTTAGTATCTCATTGTGTTGTTAGTTGGTGTTGAGTTGGCTCCAACTCATAGCGGCCTTGTGTATAACAGAACAAACCATCGCCCAGTCTCGCGCCATCTTCCTGATGGTTGCTGTGTTTGAATCCATCGTTTTGGCCACCCTTTCAATCCATCTCACTGAGGGTCTTCCTTGCCTTCCCCGACCCTTTACTTTACCAACCATGATGTCCTTTGCTGGCAGTTGTTCTTTCCTAATGACATGTTCAAAGTAAGCCAGCCAAAGTCTCGCCATCCTTATTTCTAAGGAGCATTCTGGTTGTATTCTTCTAAGACTGATTTGTTTGGGCTTCTGGCAGTCCCTGGGATGTTCAATACTCTTCGCCAGCACCATAATTCAAAGGCATCAGTTCTTCCTCAGTCTACCTTATTCATTGTCCAGCTTTTGCATGCATATGAGGCAATTGAGAAGAACATGGCTTTGGTCAGGTACACCTTAGTCCTCAAAGTGACATCTTTGCTTTTTGGAGCTTTAAAGAGATCTTTTGCAGCAGATTTTCCTGGTGCAGTATGTCGTTTGATTTCTTGACTGCTGCTTCCATGGACATTGATTGTTGCTCCAAGTAGAATGAAATCACTGACGCATCCCGCTCTGGAAGGCTGACACACCACACGACCTGGAGGGGACATCACGTCTTGCATGCATGGAACTGAGTGGAAGCACAAGGCTCTGGAGCCCTGCAGCCTCAAGTCTCACTGTGGCCGCTGAACAAGCCACATCCCTTCTCCTAGCCTCCGTTTTCTTGTCAGGAAAATGGCATAATAGAAAAATGGTACTTTGCTGGATGTCCAGAGGTTTAAGGAAACGAGGCCATGACTGCAAAACAGGTAGCATGTGCCTGAGGCATACTCACTGCTGTTGAATTGGTTCCAACTTGTAGCGACCCCATAGGGTTTCTGAGGCTATAAATCTGTACAAAAGTAGACGGCCACATCTTTCTCCCACAGAGCTGCTGGTGGTTTCGAACCGCCGGCCTTCTGGTTAGCAGTCAGTCATTTTAACCACTGTGCCACCGGGGTTCCTTCATCTGAGGCATAGCAGGTGCTCAGTAACTGCTAGGGATATATGTGCTGATTTAACTTGGTTTTTTTAAAATTATGGTAAAATAAACATAACATAAAAATTACCATTTAAACCATTTTAAAATGGACAATTCGGTGGCATTATACGTTCATGATGTTGTGCAACTATCACCGCTATGTAGTTCCAGAACTTTCTCATCACCCAAAAAGGAAAAGCCCTTATCCATTCAGCAGTCACTCCCCACTCCCCCCAACCTCCCAGCCCTGACAAGCACCAGTGTGCTTTCCGTCTCTGTGGATCTGCCAGTTCTGGACGTTTCGTATAGATGGAGTCATAACAGTATGTGGCCCTTTGTGGCTGGCTTCTTTCACTCTGCAGGACGTTTTCAAGTTCATCCACGTTGTAGCATGCATCAGTACTTCGTCCCTTTTAATGGCTGCGTAATATTACCATGAACCCTAAATTCGGTCCTGAGTGCTTACTCTGGATGATGATTCTTTCTATTGTTGTTCCTGAATGGGCAGTGCAGTGATTTTGTTACTGGAGGTATGTTTGCAGGGGCTGGAGGCTAGCTGACCGGGAGCACTCCCAGACAGAGCTTAGCTGGGGAGCAGCAGCAGAGCCCCGGGGGCAGCAGGGCCGGGCTGCTCTCTTGCCCTGGCAGCTCCTTCGAAGCCCCGCCTGGCCAGAGGGGGAAGCTGGGCTCAGGCCGGGAAGTCTGTGCTCACAGATAACATACAGGCTCCCTCTGTCCCTTCCAGATGCAGGAAAAGGCCAAGGAGATCTACATGACCTTCCTGTCCAGTAAAGCCTCATCCCAAGTCAATGTGGAGGGCCAGTCCCGGCTCACTGAGAATATTCTGGAAGAACCACACCCTCTGATGTTCCAGAAACTCCAGGACCAGGTAACCTGGCTTCCCTGCCCATACTTAGATTTGAAAACCTTTATTTCTTCCAGGCCTTGAAGAAGTCAGTGAAACACCAAGTGTTGGACTTCTAGAAGCTATTTCTTCCAGCTCCAGCCTGGGAGAGCTGGGGCATATTGAGGGCTGGGGTTTGTGGGAATGGGGATTGAAATCAGGGATCTGGACTTGACCTAGAGGAGTACCTCTCCCCCCGCCCCCCACTGGCTGTTTGCTCTTGAGCTACACACGGTTTGAACCAGCTGAGTTATCTGCCTTCTCAGCCCAGATGCGAGTGAGGCTGGGGCTATCTGAAGGAGTCCTGGTGGTGCAGGGGTTAAGTGCTCAGCTGCCAACTAAAAGGCCAATAATTTGAACCCACCAGCAGCTCCATGGGAGAAAGATGTGACAGTCTGCTTCCATAAGGATTACAGCCTTGGAAACCCTATGGGGCAGTTCTACTCTGGCCTGTAGGGTCTCCATGAGTCAGAATCAACTCGACAGCAATGGGTTTGGTTTTTTTAGGGGGCTATTTGAGGAGTCCTTGGGTGGCCCAAATGGTTAAGTCCTCAACTACTAACCAAAAGGTTGGAGGTTGGAGTCCACCCAGAGGTGCCTCAGAAAAAAGGCCTGGCAATCTGCTTCCAAAAAACCAGCCATCGAAAACCCTATGGAGCAAGTTCTACTCTGACACCCATGGGGTCACCGTGAGTAGGGATTGACTCAACAGCAATTGGTGGTGGTGGTGGGGTTATTTGAGGAACTCCCACTGAGGAAGCAACACGTGATAACTGTCTTGTAGGAACAGACAGAAAAAATTCTAGAAAGCAAAGTGGCTGTTTTTGTGCAAATATCCACACGCCTCCACCTACTTCTGGTGGCCCAATACTGTAAGCTAGTTCAGAGTGTGGCCCCTGAGCCATGATGAAAAGATTAGCATTTGGCAGCATATTCCACTTAGGAAAGCAGGAAAAGTTAGCCTATCAGAGTGGACCCATCGGGTAACTTTAGTTTTCCGGCAAATTTTCTTATGAGGAATGACAGTGGTAACAGGCAAAGCGGATGGAACTTGAGAGGTTTTTTGACATGAATTTACAGATGTGACTATGCATATTATACTCTTTTCTGTAAAAAAAACCAAACCTGTTGCCGGCGAGTTGATTCCGACTCCTAGCGACCCTAAAGGACAAAGTAGAACTGCCCCATAGGGTTTCCAAAGTCTGTAATCTTTATGGAAGCAGACTGCCACATGTTTCACCCAAGGAGCAGCTGGTGAGTTTGAACTACCAACCTTTAAGTTTGCAGCTGAGCACTTAACCACTGCACCACCAGGGCTCTTTGCTCTGTTCTTAGGGAGTGATATGTACAAACTTGTAAACAAATAGAATACAGACAAAATTCACATGTCTGCTGGCCGTGACCTCATTGACGCTGCACAGTCCTACCTGGCATCCAGGTGGAGACCAGCTTTTAGCTTAATCCCACAAACTTGAGTGGGCCCCAGAATCACCTGGAGGTCTTGTTAAGACAGATGGCTGGGCCCCACGCCCAGGGTTAACCACCACACTCAGCTTGGCTCAGATTTTGTGTTCCTCCCAAGTTCCCAGGTGGAGCTGATGCTGCAGGTCCCAGGACTGTGAGAACTGCGGGCTTCCTGCCTGGTCTGGCCTTTTTTGATCTCAGAGCGCAGGCATGTTCACATCCAGGAGGCCTCCCCTTTGCTCAGCATCAGCTAGAAAACAGATATACAGAGAGAAAACACAAAGATAAGAAGCAATTTGAGAAGGTTTTCCAATTGATGCAGCGACAAGTGCAAATTCCACATAAATTCTGAATTCAGTGAGGGTTGAAGGAGCTAGAGTTAGCATGGAAGGCTTGCTGAGGGCCTCCTGGAGGTGGTGGTTCTGGGTCAATGGGAAGGATGCTGTGGATGTGGATTTGTGGAGGGGAAAGGGAAGTGGAATGCATGATGGGAAGGCTGTCCTTGTGGCTATCGCCACATGGGTAACACAAACACAAGTGAGTGGCTTTAAAGAACAGAATTTTATTTTCTCACAGTTGTGGAGGCCAAAAGTCCAAATGCGAGTCTCAGCCGTTTCAATTCCTTCCTTGTGGGCTGCCGCGGCATTCCTTGGTTCTTTGGTGTTCCTTGGCTTGTAGACGATCCTCACATGGTGTCTGTCTGCCCCCTTGTGTGTGTGTCTCTATGTCTATTCCGCTCTTTTTCTAACTCAGAAGTGATGAGGTTTAGAACCCCCAGTACACTGCTATGACCTCATTAACACAGCAGAAGAAAAGCCCCCTTTCTAAACAGGAGCACGTCCACAGGTGCAGGGGCCGGGAATTCAACACATATTTGGGGATAGAGTGGGACACAGTTCAGTCCCTGACGCACGGTATTTGGAATCAGAACTGCTTCCATAGCAGGCGGCTGTGAAGGGGCTGTGGGTTCTGTTTTGCTTCTGAAAACTCCACCGCTGAGAGGCCTTGCTGGTAACTGTCAAAACATATAATCTGCATGGCTTGTGGTTCTCTCCACTCCCACACGGCCCCCAAGAGAGCCCTGTTTTCCTAAGTGAAGGAGAGCAAAGCTGAGGGGAGCATGTTTGGAGCCACAAGATTTCACAGAACTTAAACAAAGCCTCCTCAGCAGCTTTGGCTTGGCCAGAGGCTGAGTGGCTTTATCAGGTTGCTGGCTGAGCAGGCCACCTTTTGAGCTCTCGGCACTCACTTCCCAGGAAAACCTCAGATAGCCTCAGCTTTTCCTCATAGCAGGGCGGTGCCCGCTGCTCTGGGCGCTGCTGATAGGGCCGCCCCGTTGACTCCGTGGAGCACAGCCGGAACCTAGAAGGATCCCGAAAACATCACATTAGATGACTTGACACCCACTGGGGCTAGGGATTCTTTGTTATGTTAATGAGGCCATATCAGTGCAGGGTGTCCTCAATCTAGTCACTCCTGAGTTATAAAAAGAGCAGATTAAACATAGGAGCAAACACAGGGACAGTAGACATCACGTGAAGATCCCCAAGAATTGAAGAACGCAGACCTATAGAAGCTGAGATGAGATCTTCCCCCAGAGCCGACAGAGAGAGAGAGCCTTCCCCTAGAGCCAGTGCCCTGAATTCAGACTTCTAGCTTCCTACACTATGAGAAAATAAATTTCTCTTCTTTATAAGCCACCCACTTGTGGTATTTCTGTTACAGTGGCACTAGGAAATCAAGGCATCCACACATTGATCTAAAGGCGAGCATCTAGGGTCTTCATTCAGATCCTGTTTACTCTTGGTTTACACCTGGTTCTAACAATTTCTGGTTTTTCAGTTCACAGCAGATTAGAAGGTGTTGGTTGGTTAGAGTGACAGTAGCAAGAAGTGGTAACTAAGGGGCTAGGAACAGACATAAAAATGATACTAAACACAAAACCGCAGCGTAGTAATTGTGAGCCACTGATCATGAGGCCGTAGCCCCATGCACCACACTGTGGGTGTCCTTGTCCCACAGAACGAGGGCATGATTTGTGGTCCTAATCCCACTGCCATCTAGTCGATTCTGACTCATAGCAACCCTACAGGACAGAGTAGAACTGCCCCCATAGGGTTTCCAAGGCTGTAAATCTTTATGGAAGCAGACTGCCCCATCTTTTCCCATGGAGCGGCTCGTGGGTTCAAACCACCTACCTCTCGGTTAGCAGCTGAATGCTTTAACCAGGGCTCCTAGTGACCCCAAATCATCAAGCAGAAGTTAAATTATGATAAAGGTATTATGTGAAGAATGTGTTATACATTTTAGCAAGTATTTCAGCGAAACATCTTAAGAGAAGTTTGGGTGATGGACTTGATTATCTGGAAGATTCCTGTCCGTGAGCAGCTGGTTCTCCGATTTATTTGGTTCTGCAAATATAGCCCAGGATGTGCTGGTGAAGTCCAGGAGGTGAAGGCCGTGCGGTGGACCTCCCCTTGGCACTTTAGCCTGGAGTCAAAGGCTGCTGCTAGACGAGTTCACGTTGTGGAAAGCAGGAAGGAAGACGGCCACTTGACAAAGAGTTGGATTTTTTGAGAAATTACGATTCCCTGAAGTGTCTTTTTTAAAAAAATAGTAATTTACATTAACTGAGAATTTGTTGAGCCAGGCAACACCAGGCTAAATGTTTTTAGAGTATATTAACCCTATTAAGCCATTGCTGTCAAGTCGATTCTGACTTACAGCAACCCTATAGAACAGAGTATTACTGCCCCATAGGGTTATTAAGGAGTGGCTGGTGGATTCGAACTGCTGACCTTTTGGTTAGCAGCCAAGCTCTTGAGCTCTTAACCACTGTGCCATCAGGGCCCCATTAACCCTATTTTAAGGTCCCTGAAAAAAAACAAAAACAAAAACGAAACCAACTGCCATCAAGTTGATTCTCACTCACAGGAACCCCATAGGGTTTCCAAGGCTGTAATCTTTACGGAAGCCAACTGCTACATCTTTCTCCTGTGGAGCTGCTGGTGGTTTTGAACTGCCGACCTTTCGGGTAGCAGTGAAGCGTTTTAACCACTGTGCCACCAGGGCTCCTGTAAGTCCCTAGGTGGCTCACAATAAGCCCTGGTGGCGCAGTGGTTAAGCACTCAGCTGCTAACCAAAAGGTCAGTAGTTCTAACCCACCAGCGGCTCCATGGGAGAAAAGACCTGGTGATCTGCTTCTGTGAAGATTACAGCCTAGAAAACTCTATGGAGCGGTTCTCCTTTGTCCTATAGGGTCACTATGTGTCAGAATTGACTCAACGACAGCGAGTTTGGTTTTTAGTTTGGGTTTAGGTGGCACAAACAGTTTGCGCTTGGCTGCGAACCTAAAGGTTGGCAGTTCAGACCCACTCAGTGGTACTGCAGAAGAAAGGCCTGGTGATCTGCTTTCTTTTAGATTACAGCCAAAACCCTACGGAGCAGTTCCACTGTGTAATGCATGGGTTCAGAATTGACTCAGTGGCGACTAACGTCAGCAACCCTGTTTTACAGATAAGGAGATAGGCCCAGAGAGTGTCAACAGTTTGCCTCAAGATTGTTGTTTAGTTGCTGTGCTAGGAACTGGGGGTACAGCAAGGAGCAGCAGAGACTGTCTGCCCATGTGGGGCCTCCATCCTGGTTGGGGGAGACCAATAATAAACAGATTAAATCAGAGCAAGAGAAATGCTGGAAAGGAAATATAACAGACTGATGGGCTAAGAGTACCTGGGAGGGGCCTGCTGTGGGTCTGGTGGTCAGGGAGGGCTTCCTGAGGAGGTGACTGAGACCTGAATGACAAGGGGAAGCAGGTGAGAAGACCTGGGGGCAGAACCTGCCAGGGAAAGGCAGGTGCAAAGGCCCTGGGGCAGGCATCAACTGGGTGTGTTTGGGGACCAGGAAGTCAGTGTGGCTGGAGTATAGTGGGTGATGGGGGTGGTGGAAGCTAAGGGGGAAAGGACTGGCCGGGGTCAGGCCCAGCGGCTGTGGCAACCAGTTTAATTTTGGGAATTTTGAGTGGTGGCTATTTATAGAATGTGCCAGTTGAGCTAATAAGGTTTGGCTTGCTTGAAGGCTGGGCAGCCTGGCTCTGATCCCCAGCGCTGGCTGTGCCTGTCCCTCACCAGCCAGACAAGAGAATGTGGACGACTCAGTGCAGAGCAAGTCAACTGCAAACCGTGGCCTCCTGACCATGGCTCATCACTTGTCCTGGTGGCCTGACATGGCTCTGAACTCCCCTCCTCCCCCACAGTCGCCTCCTGGATGCTGAGCTCGGGTTCGTGTCATCGTCACTGCAGGCTAGGTTAGCCCCTGACATCCATCCTGACCCCAGGTGGGTCCTATTTCTTAGTGCAGCTTCTGTGTCCTCATCTGTAATACGGGGCTTTTGACGAACACTCTGCTGCCTCCCCGAGCGATGCTGCAAAGCAGTCTACCCACCTCAGTGCCCCGATCTTAAGCAGTTGCTCCCAGACAGCCACAACCTTTTTCCTTAGATCCGACTCCTTCTTTTTTCTCTGAGAGCCTGGGCAAGGAGCCCTGGTGGCACCGTGGTTAAGTGCTCGATTGTTAACTGAAAGGTTGGTGGTCTGAACCCACCAGCGGCTCTGCGGAAGAAGAGGTGGTGATCTGCTTCCATAAAGATTTACAGCCTTGGAAACGCTATGGAACAGTTCTACTCTGTCCTGTAGGGTCGTTATGAGTTGAAATCAACTTGACGGCAACGAGTCATGGGTTTGAGGGCCTGGGCAAGATTCATCCGCTCTCTGCCTCGGTTTCCTCATTTGTGAAGTAGGGGTTATGATCAGGTGGTCGTGAGGGTGAAAGGCAGTCATGTTTGTGACGTGATTACTTCATGCAGTACCTGGTGTGTGATCAGCCCTCCATAGGTGTTAACTGTGTCCCACAGAACATAGCAGGAGGATGGACTTTACTTAATGCAGTGGCTCTCAACTGGGGCGATTTTGCCTCCTAAGGGACGCTGGGCAATGTCTGGAGACATCTTTGGTTGTCCCAGGAGGAAGGTCCTAGTGGCGTCTGGTGGGTAGAGGCCCGGGATGCTGCCAAACATCGTACAATGCGCAGGACAGTCTCTACAACAACTCTCCAGCCCAAAATGTCAGCAGTGCCGAGACTGAGAAACTCTGTCTTAATGTGACTTCCAAAAATGTAGCAGAATTCACCTGCCTCTTACCCTCAACCTCAGGTCCCCACCTGAAAAGCAGCAAATAATGTATATGTTGATTTTCTACATCTTAGTGAATTCTGGGAAAACTTTCATATTAAACCTCTCCACGGTTTGCATGATACTTTTGCCTGTGAATCTCCTTGGGATCTGCCACCTCACTTGACAAACAAGAAGATTCCCTGGTAGGAGATATCTGCACGACTAGCCCGAGGTTGCATAGCTGGAGGAGGGGAAACAGGACTGGAGCCCAGGGCTCTGGCTCAGCCAGGCTCTCCCTTCCACACCGTCAGCCCTATGAGGACGGTTCTCCACATGAAGCAGTATTATTTGTCAAGGCCGTCTTCCCACCTTTGAGTTATCATTGTTTTTCCCTCTCACCATCTATCTGTGCTGCCATTTCCCTTTCACGGCTGCCGGCGTGTGTAGCAGTGTCTTTGGCATTTATGCACCATAGCTCTTCCCTTCTTCCCCTTCCCCACATTCGTCTCCCCTTCTCTGTCATGCTGTCCTTGACTCCCAGCCCCAGCTGATTCTAGAGCATTTCCATCAGTTACTCAGTGTCTTAGTCATCTCGTACTGCTGTAACAGAAATACCACAAGTGGATGGCTTTAACAAAGAGAAATTTATTCACTCACAGTCTAGTAGGCTGGAAGTCCAAATTCAGGGTGTCAGCTCCAGGGGAAGGCTTTCTCTCTCTGTCGGCTCTGGAGGAAGGTCCTTGTCATCAGTCTTCCCTTGGTCTGGGAGCATCTCAGCACAGGAATCTCAAGTCCAAAGGACACGCTCTGCTCCCGGCACTGCTTCTTGGTGGTATGAGGTCCCCCACTCTCTGCTTGCTTCCCTGTCCATTTATCTCTTGTAAGATAAAAGGTGGTGCAGGCCACACCCCAGGGAAACTCCCTTTGCATTGGATTAGGGATGTGACCTGGGTAAAGGTGGTGTTACAATCCCACCCTAATCCTCTTTAACATAAAATTATGATCACAAAATGGAGGACAACCACACAATTCTGGGAATCATGGCCTCACCAAATTGATACACACATTTTTGGGGGGACATAATTCAATCCATGACACTCAGCCATAACATGAAGGGACAGAATTAATCACCAAAGCCTAACACGCTTTTCTCTGTGAAAGAAATTACAGTGTCAGTCTCTGCTGGCCCTGTCAGCTTAGCAGCTGCACACATGTGCCCTACTAACCCACGTGACTAGGAACCCCACGGAGGAAGGCCTACACAGGAACCGCTAGCCATGAGCACGCGCACGAATCATCCTATTACTATGTTGCTCAAGATCCTGGATGAATTAATTGTTAAAATTATTTGTAATTGTTGTATTAGTACAGGTTTGTTGTAAAGATAAAAAAGAAAAAAAGAAAGAAAATAATTCAAATAATGCAGGAGGCTATGAAGTGAAAAGTTAAAATTCCCTAGGCCCTACCTCTTCCCTCTCTTTCCCTAGCAGTGACTACATTATGGTGTCTGTCCTTCCAAACCCGTCCTTGATGCCATTTAAGAATGAAACACTTTGAATCCATAGATCAAGTTGGGAAGAATTGACATCTTAATCATATTAAGTCCTCCTATCCATGAACATGGACTATCTCTCCATTTATTTAGAACTTTGATTTTTTTTATCAGTATTTTGTAGTTTTCGTTATATAGATCTTCTACATATTTCATAAGATTTATACCTAAGTATTTCTTTTTTTAGGTACTAATGTAAATGATGCTGTGTTTTTAATTTTACATTCCAATTGTTCATTGCTGGCATATGGGAAAACGATTGACTTTTGCATAGTAGCCTTTTATCCTGCAACCTTGCTATAATCACTTATTATACTAGGATTTTTTGGGGGGTGGGGGTCAATTCTTTGGAAGAATGGAACACTTTGAAATCTGCTCAGTGACTTGAGTTTGTGCATGTGCAAGGTTTAAAACAAAAACCTGGTCCTACAAGTTTCTCAGCCCCACTTTACACACCATTCTTGCTGTAAAGCCGCTTGTTTGAATTGCACAACATGGTATGATCTGTTTCCTCTGAAACAGTGAGATTTGTGAAGATAGAAAGGTCAAGATCATCTCAAAAGGCAGCTTTAACTTTAGATAGCTGCTTTCTCTGTCCACATAGAAGGTCACAGGTCCTAGGGGGAGAGGGGTGCTTATCCTCCTGTAAATTTTTGGGATCTTAATGCCTACACTTCAAAGTGGAATTTTGCATGCTGCCTGGAAGCCCTTACCTGGACTTCGGAGATGGTACTAAAGTCTAGTCTGAGAAAGGCAGAGTGGAGGCGCCCTCTCCACTGAAAAAAGGAAGACCTCAACCTACTGATGCTTAAAAACTAGGGCTTCGAACTGGTTCATTCCAGTTTGAACCCCTGCTGAGAATTTGCCTTTCTACCCCAGATATACTGAATCAGAATCTACATTTTAACAAGATCCCCAGGTGATTCTTCTGTACAATGAATTTTGAGACCCACTGCTCCACTAGTGGAGCCCTGGTGGCACGGTGGTTGAGAGCTATGGCGAGCTACAGCTGCTAACCGAAAGGCCAGCAGTTCGAATCCACCAGTTGCTCCTTGGAAACCCTATGGGGCAGTTCTACTCTGTTCTGTAGGGTCACTATGAGTCGGAATCAACTCCACAGCAAAGGGTTTTGGTGGCTTCACTAGTGGTTCTCAGAATTGGTACCTAACCAGCAGCATTAACATTGCCTGGGAACTTGTTAGAAATGCAAATTTTCAGCAAGGGTTCGAACCGGAATGAATCAGTTTGAGCCCTGTCAAAAACAACAAGACTTCAGTGAGATGTCAGTGCTCCCAGCCACATCCTGGGACAGAGAATAGAACCATGAATTGGGCCTCTTTTTAGCAATGTAGTTTCTTTGAATTTCCTCAGGATTCAAGAAATGAGAAACCAGCCAGCCAGTTGCCGTGGAGTTGATCCCGACCCATGGCGACCCCATGCGTGTCAGAGTAGAACTGTGCTCCAGAGGGTTTTCAGTGGCTGGTTTTTCGGAAATAGATCACCAGACCTTTCTTCCAAGGTGCCTCTAGGTGGACTCGAACCTATAACCTTTCAGTTAGCAGCTGAGCACTTAACTGCTTGTGCTACCCAGGGATGTCAAGAAATGCTTCCTTTTTAGACAGAAATAAGGGTTGGTCCAGCTGGTGGGGACCCGGAGTTGGGGAGGGGCTGCTCTGCCTACAGGAGTCACATGGGGTCCACTCCACCCCTAGCCCCTTATTTCTCCAAATGAGACCTTGGCCTGAGCTCCTTCGAAAGATCCCAGCTCCCTCTCCTGGACGGCAGGGTGGAGGCCGGAGTGGGCCTTCTGGATGTTTCTGTCTTGAGTGCCATCTGACATTCGTTCCCAGAGAGCAAGCCCAGTTCAGAAACCAACGTTTTCCAGCGTGCAGCACCAGAGAGAGCAAGCCGTGATTTTTAGTTTAAATGGAAGGAAAGCGGGGCTCCCTGCGGCTTCCACAGTCATTTGCCTTATGAGGGGCAGGGCGTGAAGGACAGGATTTAAAATACTTTGAGATTTTGTTACAACTTAACATGGTGTTTAGGGGAAGAGGAAGGGAGGGTTGGGCGCCAGAATAGCACTTAGGTCTCCGTGAGATGGCAGAAAGCAAAGATGAAGTGCCTTCGCTTTGAGTAGAAAGCAGTGCCATTTGGAGTTTGGGTTTGAGTATGAAAGGCTCTAGAAAAAAGTGCTCAAAGCCCCACCCAAACACGATAGCACTAGATCCAGGGGCCTGGCAGTCCCATCTAGAAGCTAGAACCTTTTCCCAGGTTGCTGCCCCTCCAGGTGGCCACCCTGGTGCTTTGGGGCAAGGGCTGCCTTGAGCTTTTGTTCACCTGCCATCTGCCAGCCTGCTCTAAGGACACCCATCCCACATCAGAGGAGGGAGAGGCGCCCCTCATCTCTGGGGTAGGAACGCCCCGTTTGTGCCCTGCCGCAGAAGCCTCTTCAGGGCCAGCTGACTCTGTCATCATTGTATTGCCTGAGGTTAGAGGGAGAGGGGCTTGCTTCTTCCCACTTCCTGTCTGTTCATGTGGGTGTGAAAGTATGTACAGTCAACACAGCTATGTTCTAGAAAGTTGTCTCCAATACTGAATTAGCAAAGACTGAGCCATTGCTTCTAGGGGAAATTCAGTTCA
Source organism: Trichechus manatus latirostris (assembly GCF_000243295.1). Classification (NCBI taxonomy): domain Eukaryota; kingdom Metazoa; phylum Chordata; class Mammalia; order Sirenia; family Trichechidae; genus Trichechus; species Trichechus manatus. The sequence continues at coordinate 9,887,777 of NW_004443967.1, read as the reverse complement.
ATCCATAACGGGGTTAGGTTCCTGTGAGCCTCTGGTCACAACAGTTTTGTCAATACATAATCTTGTTTTATATGTGTTTCTGTTTAAAGACACGTTACATAATACATATTGTTGATTCACTGGATGGCAAAAGAAGTTTGTGCTGGACTACTGACCTCTAGACTAGTAGTTCACACCCACCCAGAGGTGCCTTGGAAGAAAGGCCTGGTGATCTGCTTCCATAAAGATTATGGCCAAGAAAACCCTACGGAGCAGTTCTACTCTGTAACACAGGCGGTCACCATCAGTCAGAATCCACCTGACAGCAACAGGTGTGGTTTTTGGTTTTGGTTGATTCATTCGCATTGAACTCATGGCCAGCTGCTCTATAACTCATGCCTGGATGAAGCTTATCTAACACATATTTTCTCTGTAAGGCACATGTCTCAGTTATTTAGTGCTGCTATAACAGAAATACCATAAGTGGGTGGCTTTCATCAACAGAAATTTATTTTCTCACAGTTTAGAAGGCTCAAAGTCCGAATTCAGGGCACCCGCTCTAGGGGAAGCTCCTTGTGTCTTTTTACCTCTGTTCCTTGGTTCCTTGATAATCTTCATGTGGCATGTGCTTGCTTCTCTGTGCCTAATCTGCTCTTTTTATATCTCAAAGGGGATTGGCTTAAGACACACCCTACGCTGATCTGCCTTTAACATTACAGAGAAAGCCCTATTCCCAAATGGGTTAGGATTTACAACACATATTTTTGGGGGACACAATTCACAACAGCACATCACAGCCTTCTTGCGCTGAGGAACTTAAGCACTACGCTTGGGGTCGTTTTAAACAGCAAGACCAGCAACAGAAAGCACAAACGTGGAAAACATGGCGCTAAATGGACTATGAAAAGGACACCTGTTTACAGTCTGAGAGCTGAAACAGGAAGGCAGAGTGTCGGCCTGTTCAGCCTCAGCTGGGGCGTGCGCGTGTCTGCGAGTGACCAGGAGGGTGCCGCAAGTATTGATCTTGGAGTTACAAATAAATTTTAGCGAGTAGGTGCATTTGCCCATTGCCGTCGAGTCGATTCCGACTCGGCAGTGGTTTAGAGCTCGGCTGCTAACCAAAAAGTTGGCAGTTCAAATCCACCAGCTGTTCCTTGGAAACCCCAGGGGGCAGGTTCTACTGTGTCCTATAGGGTCACTGAGTCGGAATTGACTCGACGACAACGGGTTTGGTGTTTTGGTTTTGGTTAGATGCATTTGCAAATACAGAACCTGTGAATATTACATCTTAACTCTATCTAGCCTGTGTGTGTGTGTGTGTGTGTGTGTGTGTGTAGAGGAAACACATTTTAGAACTACGCCTTGGGGTCAGCCCTGCTTACCGCCTTCATTCAGCAATTCTCATATAAAAACTAAGCCAAGCTCTTAAAGCAAATATGAAATCACATTACTGAAACTTTCTGTTGCATTGAAGGATTATTATTTTTTTTTTTGTGCTTGAACCCTGTTGAAATAACATGGCAGAGGGTTTTGAAAGGGGAGGAAGGGAAGATGCGTGTTTAGCTTAGGCCTTTCCATGTACTTGTCTTCTGAGAAGTGTTAAAATTATTGGGCTTGAAATGCACTTAATTGAGACGGTGATGAAGTGTTCCCCGAGCAGCTTCCAGGCAAGTTAAGCTCTTTTCTCTTCCATGGGTGTGCACGTTCCAGCGAGGGAGTCCTTTCCGGAAGCAGCACATCCTGAACAACTTGACACCTGAAGTTGGATGTTTTTCCTTGCACAACGGCACGTTCCCATCAATCCCCGCACTGTCTGGGATTTGGAGGGGGAGAGGGTGCCCTTGTTGTTGAGGGGCCTTGTGGTATAGGGCCCTTGTGGGTGGTGGCACATTCGCAGGGAGGCACCCTTCTTGTTTTTCACCAAGAGGCCAGCCTCCAGCGGCCTGCAGGATTATGTCCCAAAGCGACAATGCTGAACAGTTCACCAGCCAGGCGTGCAGCTCACGGATGGGGGCTGCCGATGTCTGGACCCCTGCTGAGATGCAGCTGTGTTGGGGAAAAACAACAACAACAACAAAAAAAACCAATAAACAATCCCCGAAACCAAGGTACAGAATGCAGCTTAGCTGCCAGCTTGATTTTCTGCTCCTTTGGCTGCTGGTGCCTCGGGCTGACTATGTGCTTTAGCATCTAGCTTTTCCCGGATGCCTCTTGCCCCCCTCGAGCCTCCCCTCCCACACCCCAGGTTGTCGCCTTTTTCTTCTCTGCAAACGTCTTGAGGAGTCTGACCGTGATGGCCAGGGGATGGTCACAGTCCAGTCCTGGGTGAGGACAGTTCTCCCCAGAGGGAGTCTTGGTTTTGTAGAACCATCTGCGACCCCTAGGACCACTGCATTTCCTGGCTTGAGTAGGAGTGAGGCAGAATAAATCAGCTGACCTCTGGGGGGTATTTATTTCCTACTTAAGAAGCGCTGGTAGCACAACAGTTAAGCACTCAGCTGCTAACCGAAAGGTTGGTAGTTCAAACCCACCCAGCTACTCCATAGAGAAAAGACTGGGCAATCTGCTCCTGTAAAGATTACAGCCTAGAACACCCTATGGGGCAGTTCTACTCTCTCACATGGGGTTGCTATGAGTTGGAACCGACTCTGTGGCACCCAACAACGTTTCCTATTTGCACACATATACCACATGTAGACACACACACACACACGTAAAGAACATATTTAGGATCATTGTTTTGGTGTTGGGGCCAGTTTTGAAATGTAGTATTTGGTCATTTAACATTCATTTACACTTGCCTTGTATATATATTCTCTGCAGACCTCATTTTTAACACCAGCGTATTGTTCTGCCGTACCAGTGGCAGGAGAACACAGTGGTTGGCAGTCTGTCCCAAGAGGCAGCTGTCAGCCTTCACATCCCGTCGCTGTTGCTCACCAGGGTGGGCAAAGCACTGGGCCTGTGAGCCCAGTTTCCGCATCTGTAAAATCAGGGCCCTCACTGAGGGTTAAATGAGAGACTGTGTGGTGTGTGGTGCTGCTCTGGGCAGTACCTGCACTGCCCCAACTCCTCTCTCCAGCCCCCTGCTGTGTTGCACATGGGGTGGTTTCTCTTCGCTCACGTGGTAAGCATTTCCAGTCATGGTCATTGATGTCTGTGATAAATAAGGTAGTGGTCAGTAGCTGCGCTCAGATCTTTGGTCACTTTGTTGGGAGAAAGTTTGGGAGCCATCTCCACTCCCTCAGCTGTGTTGGCTAAGTGCCGTCCGTGAGCGGCTCTGTGATGGGCAGGCCCTGTTGCGTGGGCGCCCAGGCCAGTGTTCAGGAGACCCCGTGTAGAGATACCAGGCAGCTCACAGCCCGGAAAGATGGGGCCACTGGGAGCGACACCCTTCCCTTCCTGAAATCCTACTCCACGGTGACATGGAGCAGCACTGGAGGCAGCAAGGTCTCGCGGGGAAGGAAGTCCCAGCCTGCAGGACTTCTGTGCCCACTGTCACTTCACACATGCCCGTGAGTGGCCCTTGTACTCTTGTGAAATAGTTAGCAGCCCTCTCCCCTCTGAGGGTGCGGGAGACAACCCTGCAGTCTCCTGGGCCCTCCGGAGCCCCTTCACGTCTTCTAGCACGACTTTCCACGCTTTCCTGTCAGCCGAGCTGGCCTCTCCCCTCCCCGCCTCCGCGCCGCCCTCCGAGGCTCCAGTGGGCCCTTTTCTTCCCTCCTTTGAAGTAGGAGCCTCAGAGCCACTACAGGCAAACAGGAAGCTCCACTCCCACGCGGAGGCTCAAATGAGACACCGCATCCTGCTCAGATGGTGGGTCCTGTGGGCTGTGGGTCTGGGTGCAGGAAGGGCACTCACGAAGCTGGGTTCCTCAGTCACGCTTTGAGCATCTGTTCCAGACTTTGAACAAAGTGGGCATCTGGAAATGTCCTTTGGGAGCTCTTGTGCCTGAAAGGGCCGAGTAATGTAGCTGGTGAAGGATGGGGACACCTGCTTGGCACATTTAGGGGAGGCCCAAATGATAATGGCATCCCTCATCCCCCTCATCCCTGGCTATGGTTTTTGTATTTTCTCGGAGTTTTTCTTTTAATAATTTCTCCAAACCTCTGCAAATCACATCTAGGGTTACAGCATGGATAGGGTTCCAACACTGATATAAAATAGATAACTAATATGTTAATATTAGTGCCACTGAGTTTGGCCCAGGTCTCATGGCAACCCCATGCATAACTGAACAAAATGCTGCCTGGTCCTGCACTGTCCCTGTGATGGGTTGCAGATCAGAGCCTTGTGATCGATAGGGTTTTCACTGGCCGATTGTGAGAAGTAGATTGCCAGGCCTTTCTAGTCCATTTTAGCCTGGAAGCTCCGCTGAAACCTGTTCAATGTCATAGCAGCACGCAAGTGTCCACTGACAGGCAGGTGGTGGCTGTGCTTGGGGTGCATTGGCGGGAAGTCAAACCCTGGTCTCCCTCATGGAAGGCGAGACTTCCACCACCGAGCCACCGCTGCCCTCTAGATAACCAGTGTGTTGTTATTGTTGTGTGCTGTCAAGTTGATTCCGACTGATAACAACCCTATAGGACAGAGTAGAACTGCTCCATAGGGTTTCCAAGGCTGTAATCTTTACAGGAGCAGATCACCAGGTCTTTTCTCCCATGAAGCCACTGGTGGGTTTGTACCTCTGACCTTTCAATTAGTAGCTGAGCGCTTAACCATTGTACCACCAGGGCTCCTTGATAACCAGTATACCTACTAACCAAACCCACTGTGGTCGAGTTGATTCCAACTCATAGCGACCCTGCAGGACAGAGTAGAACCACCCCATGGGGTTTCCAAAGCTGTAAATCTTTTTTTTTTTCCTCTCTCTCTGTTTTTTTGTGCTTTAGATGAAGGTTTACAGAACAAATAGTTTCTCATTCAACAGTTAGTACACATACTGTTTACGGCATTGGTTAACAATCCCACGACATGTCAACAAGGGCTGTAAATCCTTACAGAAGCAGACTGCCACATCTTTCTCCTGTGGAGTGGCTGGTGAGTTCGAACCGCTGACCTTTTGGTTAGCTGCCAAGTGCTTTAACCACTGTGCCACCAGGGCTTCATGATAATCAGTATAAAACCCAAAACCAAACCCGTTGCTGTGAAGTTGATTCCGACTCATAGCCACCCTATAGGACAGAGTAGAAGTGCCCCATAGGGTTTCCAAGGAGAGGCTGCTGCCAACTTTTTGGTTAGCAGCCAAGCTCTTAACCATTGTGCACTAGGCCTCCGATAACCAGTACAGACAGGCACGCAGTGGGGGTTAAGGAGGCGTGGTCCTTCTGAGCATCTGGAGATCTTGGGCAAGAGCAGGCAGTTGTTTAATCATTTAAAGAAAATAAAAATCCTGTTTTTCCCTGGGTTGTGGGCTCTGCAGGCATCCTCCTGCAGCTGAAGCCATCTTGGGAAATTGAAGCTGTAACATCTCACTTCTGTCCTGAGGCTCCCAGCTATCCCCCAAATGGATATCTGAGTTCTTAGCATTCATCAGACATTTAATTCACAAAATAGCTTGTGTGTGTGTTGGGAGAGGGCGAGTTTTAAGATGTCAGAGTTTTACCATCCACATGACAACCTGGCCTGGCAGCACAAAGCATTCTAGACACCTCGGGAACTTTCCACTTGCTGAGCCTGTGTTAGTGCAGCCATTGGGGTGAATTCTTAGCACCCCCAGGAGCAGTCTGCAGAATGCCCTAAAAGTTAAGTTGATGTGAGCAGCCATCTAAGATGCTCCGCTGGTCTCACCCCTTCGGGAGCCAGGGAGAATGAAGAAAACAAGATACAAGGGAAAGATTAGTCCAAAGGACTAATAGACCACAAATACCACGGCCTCCACCAGACTGAGTCCAGTACAACTATATGGTGCCTGGCTACCACCACTGACTGCTCTGACAGGGATCACAACAGAGAGTCCCGGACAGAGCTGGAGAAAAATGTAGAACAAAATTCTAACTCACAAAAAAAAGACCGGACTTACTGGCCTGACTGGAGAAGCCCCGAGAGTATGGCCCCCGGACACCCTTTTTAGCTCAGCAATGAAGACACTCCCGAGGTTCACCCTTCAGCCAAAGATTAGACAGGCCCATAAAACAAAACAAGACTAGTGGGGCACAACAGCCCAGGGACAAGGACTAGAAGGCAGGAGGGGACAGGAAAGCCCAAGGTCGAGAAGGGAGAGTGTTGACATGTTGTGGGGTTGTTAACCAATGTCATAAAACAATATGTGTACTGTTTAATGAGAAACTATCTGTTCTGTACACCTTCATCTAAAGTACAATTAAAAAAAAGGAAAAAAAAAAAAAAAGGTAAGTTGAAAGGTCTGAGAGAGGGAGAGAGAAAGAAATGGTGAAAGGTTTCCTGAAAGAGATCGTACCCTTGGTAGCCAGCAAATGCTCTCCTTCTGCTTCTCCTTTCCCCACCCCTTTTGTGGGGTCAGCCGGCAACTGGGTTGGTTTTGGGTTTGGTTTGTGGCGCGAGGGGGAAGGATGGATGGCTTAGCAGTCAGGTGGGCAGGGAGCGTAGGTGCTGGGATAGGGACCACGGAGAAGAGCCAGAGTCTTCTGTGCCTGGGGACAGCCATTGGAGACTGGTGGTGCTGGAGGTGACAGCCCTCTAATGCTGCCAACTTTCGCTAGATCAGGTCCTCCTCGCCACCCTGAGTATACATTAGCATCATTTCTTTCAGAGCTGTGCCTCAGCCGCTGTGATTACGCAGGTGTTTGCATTCTGCAGCCGACTGCTGTTTTCTTTCACTGGGGGCTGTTCCTAAAGCCACTCCTTGCTGAGACTGCAGTTTTCCTCTCCTACCCTGCGTGATGGGGCGGTGGTGGTTCAGCGTGGAATTCTCACCTTCCCTGCGGGAGATCCCGTTTCCATTGCCAGCCAGTGCACCCCGTGTACAGCCACCACCCGGCTGTCATGGGAGGCTTGCATGCAGCTATAATGCTGAACAGGTTTCAGTAGAGCTTCCAGACTAGGACGGATGAGGAAGAAAGGCCTGATGATCTGCTTCTGAAAAGCAGCTAGTGAGAACCCAACGGATCACACAGTCTGATGTGTATCTGGTCATGAGGATGGTGCTGGACCGGGGGCCGTGTTCGGTTCCATTGTGCATGGGGTCAACACGAGTCAGGGGCTAACTCAACATTCGCTCACAACAGCAGCCACCCTGCAGTGCGTAAGGCCCAGTTTGTTTCTTGGTGTAACAGCAGGTTTATTTGAAGTCTCAGATGCCATCCTTCGTGGGGGTCTTAATAGTGGCACCCTCTGAAATGACAATGACTTTTATGACACCGTTGTCTCAGTGACTGATAACCATTCCTCTTCTGTCATCTGAATAAAGTGGACTTTCCTTGACCTCTTGATACGAGGGTATGAGCCGGTGCTGTGTGAACCTGTACTTCCGCGGAAAATAAAAGTGTGTTTGCTCGTGTGACTCTCTAAAGTCTATATTCCATGAGCTATTTCAGAGTGACCGAAACCTCCAAGGAGTCTGTGCTAGCTGCCACATGACTTCCTTGAGCTTGCTGTGTGTGTGTGTGTGTGTGTCTTGTAGGTGTCTGTGTTCTCTGGTTCATGGTAAGTATTTAATACATCTTTGGTAGGATGATCTGTGGCCTCAGCCTTCCAACTCGTTTTCTTTTCTTCCTTAGATCTTCAATCTTATGAAGTATGACAGCTACAGTCGCTTCTTAAAGTCTGACTTATTTTTAAAACACAAGCAAGCTGAGGAAGAGGAAGAAGATCTGCCCGATACCCAAACTGCAGCTAAAAGAGCTTCCAGAACTTATAACACATGATCCCTCACAGAGCCGGGGCTGCCACTGGAAGGAGCCAACGGACTCACTGTCAAGACCTGGCTGGGTTGATAGTTGCTTTGTTATTTGCAAGGACTGAAATGTACAACACCCTTCCATGGGATACATGTATTTTATTAACTGCTTGATCAGTAAGTTTTGCATGATGGCTAATCTTACATAAAAAAACAAATAGCTTCAAAGTTTCAGTTCGCACACATACACGCAAAAACGGGGGTGGGAAGACCCTGAAACACTGGACGTTTTGAGCATTTTGTAGCTTAATTAAACTTTATATGAGGCCCTAGGTGAAGCCCAGAAGCACTTTACCTTTGAAGTCTTTTCCTCTGGGGTGAGAGGCCGGGCCTGTCCTCACAGTCACTGCAGATTCGCTCAAGAATGGATGGGTCTGACGGACTCAGTCTGCTGGGGGCATTGTTTGTCAAGCACCTTTTGGGTTAAATACTTCCGAAGAACAAATTCAGTGCTGGAAAAGAAAATCACCAACAGCCTGTAAAGATTTGGGGGAGCCGTGTGTGATCGTAGTCAAAGAGTTATTATTTCTTATGCACGGGTTGTTCCTGGTTTTGCCCACAATCCATGACATTTCATGTAACACAGATAAATAGTTCATCTGGACAGAAACAATATCTCAACCAGGAGGAAGAAAAGACAAATGGGAAATTGTTCAGGGTCCCCATGGCAACACAAGGTGGTGTTGAATGGGAGAGTAGCCCAGGGTGAGCACTGAGGATGGAGTTAGTGGGGTGGCTGTTCCCCTTCTCCTTCAGCCCATTTCTCCTTGACTGCTACCTTTTACAAGACTTGTTAACTTCGGGCTAGAGGCTTCAACCAGGGGAAGAAACTCTGTCTTTGAAAGTCTGCTTTCCTGGGCAGAGGCTGTGAAGGAGCCCACCCAGGTAACCCCTGTTTAGAGTGGAGCCCCAGGGCCAGGGGCGGCTGGCTCCCTTCTGCGGGGAGTCCCGCTGTTGCAGGTGCCAGGTGTTGCTGCAGGCCCGCCCCCGCAGGTTTGCAGAGCTTTAACTCGTGTCTTACAAACAAAGCAACCAGTCTCACTCTGTTGCTTGTGAGCCTTCCAGCCCAGACTTTCCCATTTGAAGAACTGCATGATGTTGAAGTGACCCTGCAATTTGTCCATGAAACAAGGATAGTTTTCAGAGAGAAAGGGGATGAGTTAATAATCCCACTGGGACAGTATGCACGCACTGGCTCGGTTTTGGGTAAATCGGCTCGTGTAGTCACTACTGATGACGCTCTCCTAGTATGGCCTCTTGTGTGGCCCCCAGATACCCCAGTCTCATCTGCTCACTGCCCCGCACCTCCTCCCATCTTGGATCTGGGGAAAGGATCACCTTTGGGGAGCCATTCACTGAGAATTGAGTCACGCAGCTGAGCACTCATCAGAAACAGCAAATGCTACCCCCCCAGTGGGGATCCCTCCCCTCCCGCAGGTACTTCCCAACAGGCCTCCTCCTGTCTCTTCTCTGCCCATCTTCCGAACCTTGGTATGAGACAGCGATGTTGAGCATGCACCCAAGTGCCCTGTCATCCCTGCCATCAGAGACACTCCGTCCATTTCCAAGCAGAGGAGCCGACTGGTACATCTTACAGAGTAAGAATCAATAACAACACAGGTTCTCTAGCTCAACCTTCAGTTTGCTAACTGGAAAAGTGCAGGGGTGGAGACCCAGCCACTGCAGGTGGGGGGTGATCTCGGGGAGTCACGGACAGTGCTCCTCCTGAAGAGCTGAACTGGGCAGGTCCCCGAGGCCGAGGGGGGCGAGGAGGCTTCTTTCTCCTTTCAGCCTTTTAAACTGGTCTCAGAGGCCTTTTGGGGGTGGTGATTGCCTTATAAGCCCCTGAATAAAGGAAACAGCCAGTTAGTGAGGAGATTGTCTACTGGGAGAGAAGCGTTTCCCTTAGGAGCTGCCAGAGAACACCAGTGGGACGCTGAGCCACGTGAGTTTAACCACAGCTGACTCTTAGTGTGACCTCATGCCGCTTCCTCCAGCTCGCTCCTGCCTGGCTGCCTCCATCTTCCGATGGTAGATCTGAGGCATGTACATAATCCACGTTCCGGAACCAATGGCAGACGTGAGACTGAAGTGTAGGGAATCCACTTGGCCAGATAGAAGCTTCTAGCCAGTCTTTCAGTCTCATCCCTGTGTCTGTCCATCCATCCATTGATTAAATTGTGTCTATCGTGTGCTGGTCTCTGGGTGATGCGAATGGTTAACACACTCAGCTGCTAACCAAAAGGTTGGAAGTTTGAGTCCACCCAGAGGCACCTCAGAAGAAAGGCCTGGGGATCTGCTTCCGAAACATCAGCCATTGAAACCCCTGTGGAGCACAGTTCTGCTCTAACACACATGGGGTTGCCGTGAGTTGGAATAGACTTGATGGCAACTGGTTTTACCATGTGCTAGGAACTGTGTTAGGGGCTGAGATTCACTGTGGGGAATAAAACAGGCATGATGATCCCTGCTCCGGTGGAATCTGCAGGCATCTCAGACCCTCAGTCTGCAGGCCACAGGATACATTTGGTTGTGTTTGAGCGGGCATGGTTTTAAACTTTCAATGCAAATGACTGAGGCAGAGCATGTGTGTAATTTCCACTTGGCCACAGACCCCACCGTTCTCTATTGCCTTACAACAGGCCTCTAACATATTTATGATATCTACTAGCTCCTGAGTTTGTGTCCTGGTCTTTATTTCCTCGGTGCAGAAAGCACCGCCTGAAGGACATTTTCCTTTGTGACCTTTATATCCACTCTGTGTACCTGCCCGCCTTTCGGAGGGTAAGTAGTGGCTCATTTCCTCTCCTTGATGCTATACCCTTGCTCTCACTCAGCTTCAGCAAGCACATCGCACTTGCAGATCATAAGTGCTTCTCCCTCACTGCCTAAAATCATAAAAAGTGTGAGAGCAGCTATTACTCCCATTTAGAGACGGAGAAACTGAAACAAATGAAGGCAATGTCGCAGCCCATGTGTGCTTGTGAGTGGTGGAGTCTGCAGCTTGAACCAAGCCCCTGCTGGCTCCCTTTCTGTCCTTCCTCAGCCTGGACAGGGCCCAGAGAAGCCCAGGGCTGGGGGGATACTGGCCTTTGGGCAAACATGCTCATTTCCTCACCCAGTAGATACTTACTGAGCACTTGCCACTTCCCAGGCCAAGCAGCAGATACAGGCACACAGGGGGACAAAAGAATGAGGCATAAACCCTGCCCTCAGGGCAGCTGGTGGGAAGATGAGAGGAGGGGTCTTCCCAAAAAGCTCCACTAGAGAGTGACCGGCCCCTGGGGGAGGGACCCGTGGGACACGGCGGCCTGCCTGTGCTCATCTCTAAGTTCATACTGCCAGTGGTTTCATCTTTCCCCAAACACCAGGATGTCATACTTCACGTCCTCTGGGGCTGGGGTGCTCTCTTCTTAGGGTGCTGCGCTTATATTTCGTTCTCCAATGTCTTTGTTATCTAGTGCTGCTGTAACAAACACCGCAAGTGGATGGCTTTAACAGACAAATTTATCCTCTCACTGGAGGCTAGTAGTCCGAATTCAGGACGCCAGCTCTAGGGGAGGCCTTTCTCTCCGTCGGCTCTCGGGGAGGGTCCTTGTCTCTTTTCAGCTTCTGTCCCTCACTTCCTTGGTGATCTTCATGTTGTGTGTATCTTCCCTTCCATTTGTGCTTCCTTCTCTGTGCCTCATCTGCTCTGTTTATATCTCAGAGATGGTTGGTCTAAGACACATCCTGCACTGATATGGTCTCATTAACACAACAAAGAAAGTCCTATTCCCAAATGGGATTACATCCACAGGTACAGGGATTTAGGATTTACAACACATATCTTTAGAGGACAGAGTTCAGTCCATAACTCCAGAGGATGGGGAGTCAGCAAAGTTGCCTGTTATGGTTTGAAGATGAGGACACGTCCTGTTACGTGTCGTAGAGTCAGGAGCGGATTCACTGGGCCCCAGCACCCAGGCCCCAGCTCTGACGTTGGAGCGTGCATTGTTTACAAGCTTTGCCAACCACGAGGCGAGCTGCAGCCATGACTCACTGTCTTTATTTGCTTTCATTTTGGCTGCAGATGTTCTAGAACTTGCATTTATTTAAGTGTTGAATAGTGTTGTTCCATTAGCTTTCAGAGTTTTGAATTGCTTTTCTCCATAAGCTTAGCTGTGGACAATGCAGTGAGGCCTGGCAAAGGGCTGGTGCCGGGCAGGGAAGGAAGAAACCTCATGCACAGCTGGGGAGGAGGTGGGATCAGCAGATCGGAATGATCTAGAACCTCAGGCAGAGCCAAGGTTCTCCTTGAATTCCCACAGGCATCGAAAGCTTGGCAAGTCCAAAGTTGCTCCAGATAAAACCTGAGAGTCCATCTTCCGAGGTGTCTGATTGGAGGCCGGCAGGTTTGCCCTGTGCTGGAATCCTTGGCTGGAGGCGTGGTCCTCTCACCAGACCTTGTGCATGGCTCAATGCTGCATCTGCCAAGAGAAAGGGGGACCTTTCCCCATTCCTACCAAATCACTGGGTAGGGGGAGTTGGAAGTTGCCTGATCCTTCTCTTTTCCGCACTCATACCATTGACCCAGAGTCCCTGGGTGGTGCAAACAGTTAACACACTCAGCTACTAAGCAAAAGGCTGGAGGTTCAAGTCCACCCAGAGGCACCTCAGAAGAAAGGCCTGGCAGTCTACTTCCAAAAAATCAGCCATTGAAAACCCTGTGGAGCATGGTTCTACTCTGACACACATGGGGTCACCATGAGTTGGAGTCCACCTGACAGCAGCTGGTTAACATTTCCCACGTGCCAGCCATTGCAGTAGATGCACTGTAGGAAGTCTCAAACATGGGCAGTGGGTGCAATTTCACTGGTATTGAAGGACTCCCACCTGGTCCCCATGGCTCACAGCTGGTGGAGCCAAGGTGGGAGACCAGGTCGTTTTGATCCCACCTCACAATTTTGCAGGACCCCAGGCTGGGCCGGATTTCAGCCCAGGCAGGTTGTGGCCATTATGGCTAGAAAAGGTGACTATCTCCCAGGAAAAGGCTGCCACCCAGCCATGCTCTGTTCTTCCCTCTCCTCTGCAGGGCAAGCAGGGGGCCAGAGCCAAACGCTCCTTTAAAGTCCAGTTTCAAGCTATCCTGGCAAGATAAATGTTCCCCTGTGCTAACTCCAGCACAGTTTACATGCTGTTTTGCAATGTGGCCAAGCTGTTTTCTTCTTATTTAAGCATTTAAACCCCGTTTTTAAAACTGTTATGGCATACACATCATCTGAGAGTAACAGATGTCGTCCTAATAGAGATGTTTCCCAGGAAAGGAATGTGCTGCCTACTGGTCTCCAGAGGAAGGACGCCTTTCAAGTATGTGGCTTTTGGTCCACATGTTGTCCCTCTCCCCCTCAAAGGAAGAACGGGGAAGAAATATGGGGCTGCAGGCTGTGTGGTAAATATTTATGTTGACAGATCCTGGCTGATTGCAGAGGTGAGGCCCTGAGCTCCCAAGAGGGCTGTCCCTGCCCCTCCCTGAGGGAGAGTTTCTCTGCATTTTCTTAGGCAGTGAAGTCAATCACCATGGCCAGGAGACATGAAAATCTGGGTCCACCTTTACTAAATTTGCAGTCTCCGAGGGTGGCCTAAATGTTTAAGCTTGGCTGCTAACCAAAACAATGGCAGTTCGAGTCCACCCAGAGGCACCTTGGAAGAAAGGCCTGATGATCTACTTCTGAAAAATCAAACCAAAACCAAACCCATTGCTGTGGAGTTGATTCTGACTCATGGAGACCCTGTGTGTGTCAGAGAAGAACTGTGCTCCATAGAGTTTTCAATGGCTGATTTTTTTTAAGTCACCAGGCCTTTCTTCTGAGGCACCTCTGGGGGGACTTGAACCTCCAACCTTTTGGTTAGCTGTCGAGCTCTTAACCAATTTGCACAATCAGGTACTCCATAAATACATAAACCCAAAACCCACTGCCGTCGAGCCAATTCCGACTCATAGCAACCCTATTATTATGGGGTCACTGAGCCACAGAGAGGTCTTGTGGTGGGCCCAAGGCCTCATAGAGAAGGGTAGCAGATTTCTGGTCTGGTCTGATTCCTGACTCCTCTTTTCACTGCCCAGCCCCCTCCCCCCAACACCCCTGTGTTGTTCACGTGGTCCCCGGAAAAGCCCCAGGACAGGTGAGCTGGATTTGAATGTCGTCAGGATGATCCAAGTCTTGAATGGGGGTGGGTTCTCAGAGCAGGAGACGGTAAGGGCCTCAGGTGCACCCACATGTGGAGGCCCAGGGGAAGACGTCCCAAGGGGCATCCAGAGAGGTGAGTGGGAGACCCGGGTGGCAGGTGTCCCGAAGCCGGAGATGGCTCCATTTCCAACCTGGAACCAAGTTTTGAGAACGGTGGCCAAGTCAAAGGCAAGGAGGTCAAGAGGAAGGTCCCTGGGTGGCAGTCAGGCCCCTGGTGAATGTGAGAGAACGTTCTCAGTGGAGCAGAGTGGGCTGGAGTCTGACTCCAGGGAAAAGCAGAAGACAGCAAGCCAGGTCATCTCTTCTCCGGCTCCACACGACGGGAATCCAGTAGATGCTCCTCGGAAGAGCAGCTCGTATCTTCGATGGCTTTCCCTTGTCATGGAACGAATGGTTTCCCAGGGAAGGGCCGCCCAGGTGGTGTCCAGGATTCTGGCACTCCTCCCTGGGATCCTCACAGTGCAGGGGACTCGGGGGAGGAGGACAGCCTTCCCGAAGTTCCCAGCTGGAGCTCAGGGGCGAGCTGGTGAGCCGTGGAGGGAGGCAGCAGCTGGCTCCCTGAGGAGTCGGGGCTCCTGGAGGCCCTGGGCACCAGTTCTGGGAGTCCGCAGAGAGGCGCCCTGCAGTGCCCCCTCCCCAGGTCCGGCTGTCATGGGCCTTTGTGCTCACCTGCTTCTGAGCACCCAGGTCCCAGAAGGGACAGTCTTGGCAACTGCCAGGTCTGAGCCAGGTGGGCTAGGTCTGCCCTGGCTTCCAGGTGTGAGTGGGGCGGGGGCTGGAACGGAGCAGACAGGTGGGCAGCTGCTCCCACCCTCCTTTCCAGCCCCCACAGTTCCGTGGCAGTGCTGGCAGGAAAGTGAGGTTTCCAGACACTTCCTGGGCTTGCAAGGAAGTTTTCTTCTGCCATCTCCTTTACAGGATCCTAACCCCCCACACACACTCCCCGCCCCCCGCCCTCGCCACCTCTGCTGGCCCCGCCTGCCTGCTGTTCTGTGGTTTGGTCCCTCTGGGAGGACGCCAGCCATCCTGTGGGTCCACCAGTGGGAGGAGACTGTTTCGCTCATTTCGTTCATTTTTCAAAGCAATACTTTTTTTTTTTTTTTTTTAATGCTTGGAAACAATACTTTGACGTGCGTTTATTACTTAAAGAACTGCAGGACTTTGTACAATAACTGCCTGGTACTAAAATTATATAAACAAAGCGATCGAGAAATGACTGGCTGTGTGCACACAGTCCTCAAGGTTTAAGAAGGTTGAGATGTTCATCTTCTCCCATTCCCGTTGCTGGACCTTGAAAATGTATCTCGAAATCTCCTTTCTCCTTTCCTCTTCGCAGGGTGTTTGTTCCAAAATGTAGTTACTATTTCAAAGCTAACAGTGGACTCAGTGGCAGCTTAACAACAACAACAGCTATACAATAGACACTGTGGATACTTTGGGGTCGTCTCTTTAGACGTCCCACAACCGCTGCTGGGAGTCAGGTTGTGGGATGGGAAGGGTTCAGAGGATGTGAGAAGGCCAGAGACTCTTTGGGGGCGATCATCTGGAGAGAAGTCAGACATCGTCTGCTCTGCTTCAGGAGGCAGGAGGAGAGTTCCCTGTCACTAGAGGCATGCAAGCGGAAGCTGGACAGTCACCTGCTGGGATGTCATACGAGATTCAAACAGCCCCTGGGATTGGACTAGTCAAACTAAATCTTCATCCAACTCTGAGAGGCCATGGGTTTATATTTTGGAAGATGCTTCTTAAGAGAGACAGGGATGCAAATATTCATTTTCACGAGAGAGAAAGCAGGAAATTAAAGGGAGATTAAGGAGAGGAAAAAAATCTCCCAAAAGGCACAATTCATTCCGACACTTGCACAAGCTTTTAATTTGGGGCCCTGGAGAGTTTTCGGACACCATTAAACAAAACAGTTGCGGTGAGACAATAAATATTAACCTGGCAGCCTCCCCCGCTTCCCAGCTGCCCACGAGAAGCCCATCACTGCCAGCCCACTCGTCACTCCCCTCACATACGCACTAAAGAGGAAGCATCCCTTCTACCAGAGAGGCTCGGTTAAGCTACAGACTACAGGAAGGGGGGCAGGGATAAGGGAGAGAAAAGCAGGGGAGGTGCCAGGATGGCTGCAGGGCAGGGGTGCGGGTGGGGGGGGCGGCGCAGTGAGGGAACTAGGGGGGGGGGGGGCGCGGGGGGGGAACTAGGGGGGGGGGGGGAGAGTGGAGAAATGGGGGTTTTAATAAGTTTCCAGAACTTGGTATTTGGAGCTCCTTCAGAGTTTTGGGGAAACAAAAGAAAAACACATTGGACTTTATTTCTGAGACTGGACCATGCAGGTTCTGGGTTGTATCAGGGTTACTTTATGACGCTTGGGCTTCCTGAGGAGAGGGTGGGATTGCCACTGTTGAGCTCAGTGTTGCAGCACGTGGGCTTGGAGAGGCTTCCCACTCACGTGATTTACCTTAGGAACGGTGCTGCCTGTGTGGCCGCAGTTTCCCGAAGCACTGCATTCACATAACCCCACCCTGTAGATCACAAAGCACTTACTCCTCCAAAGGATCTCGCCCTCCTTTGAGCCTGCTGCAAGCCTGGAGACAGACTGGTGTCAACATGCCCATTAAGCAGATGGGAAAAGTCAGACTCTGAGGCATCATGACAGCTGCATACGGGCTGCGGTGGTATTTGGGTTTACCTTTTCTGACCTCGGAGCTGGCGCTCTTCCCACGAGGCACCGGTGCAGCCCCGTGACCACCAGGCTGTGTGTGTTCTTCTGAACCTGAACTTGAAGAGTGGACCAAATCCATTTGGCTTCATTGTCTCCAGAGCAACTCTAAAGTAACTTTGGAACTCAAGGCCGAATTGTTATCCTGGTTTTTATTTTTTTTTCCATTCCTTTCTTTGCTTGTTGTAGGCGTTTTTTAAAGACCCTTTGAATTGTTTGCGAAAATGAGTGACAGCACATTTGTCAAAGCGTCATGTGGGTGGTGGCATTCTGCTATCGATGCTGCACATACAAAGAAATGATGCCGCTAATTGCATATGTCCCGCCTGGACGTCCCCATCTGCCCCCTCTGCCTGCCTCGCTCAGCGCGGGGCTGTCGATGCTCTGAGCTCAGACGTGAATGGGAGGAGGGCTCCGGAGCCAGCGGCTTTATCCTCGCCATGATGTTTACATAGAACCGAGGACAAGCATTGTTGAAGCTCTTGTTTCCAGTTGTTTTCTTCTTGGGAGGTGGGGTTGGAAGGGAGGAACAGGGTTTTTCTTGGAAGCAAGTGGAGTTGGGGGAAGTCCACATAAATTGCAGCCGAGAAACGAAACCATGTTATGGTTCAACTTGCAGCAAGTTCAAAGGATTTTTTAGAGAAAAATGACAGGTGCCGGGTCTGAGGTATTTGGGGTTTAGATGAAAAAGAAAAGCAAACGAACGCCTTGGCAGCTCATCTCAAAGACGGCAGGCTGCTAGATGGTCCCTGTCAACGAGAGCTCCCTTCTATGGGTCCAGATGAGGCAAGGGAGAGGGAAAGGCACAGAGGTGGCAAAAGGGGACAATGAAATAAATCTGTTTTTGAGACAGCCTCCAAAGGAGCTCAGTCAAGGCCATCCCGTCCACCAGCTCTCTATCATGGAAACGGGGGAAATGGATCAGGCATCGCATCGGAAGAGTTTACGAAATGCAACAGAAGGAAAGCATCTTCTGATGTTCCAGTTTTGCTCAAGTTGGGGTTATAGAAACCACAGAGTTAGTTTCTTAAGAGATGGAGCCAGTTCACTGGACTTTTTTCTTTCTTTTCTTTAATGTTGAGAAAAAACGTTCCAAGGTGCTACTAACAGCAAACTGGCTTTAAGTAAGACACGTCTCTTTGTTCCTTCAGTTCAGACAGTGAGAGGCAGAAGGATGCTGACACTTTGCCTTGGTCCCCCGGCAGTGAGCTTTGGTCCACCGTACCTTCGGGCCTTTGTGAGGTTCAGTTTTATGCAGACCCTGATGAAGACCCTCTCAGTGCTACTTTGCTGTGACATATTGGTCTCTGATGTATCTCTCTCAAACAGTGAGCGCCCTGGGCTCCCACTGCAAAGCCCTCAGCCCCTGGCTCTGTCCTGCCCCTGAATTGGTGGTCCTGCACTGAAATGTGCACTCTCCAGTGGACCCCCCTTCTATTATTTATTTTTGCTCCGTGGAGCACTTTTGATCCATAACAGGTGACAAAGATTTATAAGGCAAACATCTGTGGCAAAGAACAAAAAGGCAGAGAGTTAAAATCCAAACCCAGTGCCCTCAAGTCTACTCCGACGCACAGCAACCCCATAGGGCTCCTGAGGCTGTAAATCTCTATGGAAGCAGATGCCACGTCTTTCTCCCCCGGAGCCGCTGGTGGTTTCAAGCTGCCGAACTTTTCAGTTAGCAGTCGATTGCTTTAACCACTGCGCCACCAGAGCTCCTTCAGGGTAGTATAGCCAAGGTTAAAGGGCAAGTTTGGCTTGAAGCATGTTTACATAATGGTTGAAGGAAAGGCATGGATCAGCTGCTGAGGAAGTGGTGGTTCAGTGGTAGAATCCTCACCTTCCAGGCAGGAGACCTGAGTTCGATTCCACCACCCGTCTCTCAGTGGAGGCTTGCATGTTGCTATGATGCTGAACCGGTTTCAGCAGAGCTTCCCAGCTAAGAGGGACTAGGAGGAAAGGCCTGGTGGTCTACTTCCGAAAATCAGTCAGTGGAAGCCCTATGGATCCCAACAGTCCAATCCACAACAGATCACAGGGATGGCACAGGACTGGGCATCGTTTTGTCGTGTTGGGCATGAGTTGAGGGCCAACTCTAGGGCAGTTAGCAATAGCAACAATCCTTACCGTGACCCTGTGAGGTAAAGGACACAGGGGCACAGAGAGTTTAAGGGACTTGCCCAATATGTCATAGCCAGGAAGCGGTAGGGGCAAGACTATGCTTTCTTAACCACAGAGCTACACTGCCCCTGAGTGTGACGCTAGACATCCATTGGCATAGCGCTGAGTGTGCTAGAAAAGCTCTGGACTTGGAGCTACGGCTCTGGGCTCCAATTCTTGCTCTAACACAGCCAGCCTTGAGACCTTGGGCCATTGCTCATTGGCTCAATCCAATCAACATTTGCTGAGCGTCTTAGGCTACATCAGATTTCCCCAAACTTCAGTCTTGCATGTATCACCTTCATAATGCTTACCAGACCCAGGTATTACCTAGTAACATTGAAAAGTTCACTCACTTCTTTACTTAAATATATTTATTTAAAAAAATAAAATTATATCACTACCGTAAGTGGCCAATCATTATCACTTGGCCTGGAGACCCTCAGATGGTGTGTATGGTCTCGTTCCCTGAGTCCCCACCCCATACTTAATAAAAACCAGTTGCTGTCAAGTTGATTCCGACTCATGGTGACCCTATGTATGTCAGAGCAGACTGTGCTCCACAGGGTTTTCAGTGGCTGATTTTTCGGAAGTAGGTCCCCAGGCCTTTCTTACGAGGCATCTCCGGGTGAACTTGGACCTCCAACCTTTCAGTTAGCAGTGAATGCATTAGCTGTTTGCACTGCTTGGGCACTCCCCCCACACAATGCCCTCTCCTTTTCCTCTGCATCTGTCTGCTCCCAGGGCTCTGAGCTGACCCATTCCAGCCCTGCTTTGCCTCCCCCTCCTCCCCAGACTCTACCTGACCTTCCGGGGCTGGGGTCCCTGGAGTGGACCCTGTCCTGGCCACTTCAGGGAGGCCTGTCCCCTCAGTGGTCACCACCCATTTCCTTTCCCCTCTTCACTTCCAAATACAAGTATATATTTTCCTTTTACATATCTGGAACTAAGCAATACATTTATTTGGCTTGGTTTAGAGTTCTGTGAAAGGAAAAAAGCATGTTATTCTGGCTGGCTTCATAGTCAGTGGATTGATGAGGACTGTTGCCCCTCTGGTTTTTGGACTTGCTAGGAGGGAGAGGAAGGCAGAAGGTGGAACAAGAGTTGAGGAGAAAGGGCAAAAGCTGTTTGAGGGAAACGTGCCCCACAGGGAAGACCATCCAAACCCCCGGGGGCTGCAGCAGAAAACCGAACCAGGGAGGCTCCCTGGCTAAGAGGCCATTTGTCTCCACCCCCTAACAATCCCCAAGGTGCTGTGCTGGGTCCAGCACATACAGGCTGTGAGAGTCGATTATGCACATCTCTTCCCAACATTCAATGACATCATACTGGCGAAATCAGCCATGGTGGGAATATTTACAGCTTCAGCTGCTAAGCGAAAGGATGGAGGTTCAAGTCCACCCAGAGATGCCTAGGAAGAAAGGTATGGCAATCTACTTCTGAAAAATCTGCCACTGAAAATCCTATGGTGCAAGTTCTACTCTGACACGCATGGGTTGCTAGGAATTGGAGTTGACTCAATGTCAATTCTTTTTTTTTTTTTTTTTTAGAAATATTTACACCACGGAAATTGGCAAATGCTACAAATCAGGGCTTTTCCCCTCCCTCCCTTGAGAGCCTGTTGTTAAGAGGCTGCTGTTACATTTACCAGCACACTACTGAGCATTCCCAGGCAGACCACCAGGAGTCTCTGGGCAGGTGAGCAACAGCCCTGAATTCCTGGTCTCTGGTCTCTAATGATTTCATTTATAAATGTCTGTTTAATTCATAGGACCGGGGATCCATTCAAAGTAACCAGAAACAGATTCCCTGCCACTAATGGACAAATAATGAGCTCAGACCTGGGCAGTGGATATGTGAAGAATGAGGAGAACAGAACAAAATGAAACACCCATTAGGCAGACCTGCGAGGATGGGGATAAAGCTCAACTCAATTCTATTTAAGAGAATAAAAAGATTATTTTTTTTAAAAAAGCATTGCTTTGCTAGTCCTCCAGGAGTTACACAAATTATGTTGTAGAAGTGGTGCTATGTCCTAGCCCCTCTCTGAGCCCTCTAGAAATGGCCCCAACACCCAACTTTAAGTTCAGCCCCAATGGGGACAAAGGCTATTCTGAAAACATTGCCCACAGCCTGGGCCCCGGGAGGGGGCAGATTAAGCCAGCGACTATCACATCATCTTGCTCTCTATAATATGTTTAAATCATCTAAGCTTTTCCATTTACTTGAGTGAATACTTGTGTATCACTTACAAAAACATGAGCAAAACCTCTGAACTACGCTTTCCAACCTCAAACCCACTTGTTATTTTTGGAATTTCCAGCCAGCCCCAGGCCACTGCAAAGGAGAAGCCTTCAGACTTTGTAGCTGGTCAGTGACTCGAGAAACTTCGATGCTTGGTCCCTGTCACAGGCCAAGCCCCGGCCAGGCAAAGGGACCTCTCTGTACCCACAAGGACCCAGGGTAAAAATCCAATGAGCCCTCCACGTGTTTATTGTTGGTTTTCTTTCTTGTTGCTGGTTTGGGCTCCTTTTATGAGACTGGCATAAAGATGGCTTTAGAATAAAAAGCTCAAGGGTGAGGAGGTTGGCTGGGAGCTCTTCGTTAGCTTGGTGCCAACCCACTTCCAGTTAAAATGGGGCCTGGATGGCCACAGAACTGGAAATGACACGGGGTGAACTTGGAAGGTCTTGGTCAGCTGCTGAGGGAGGCCTGGGGCGCTTGTCCACTGGGCCAGGTGGAACGGATGCCACAGGGTGGGGCAGAGGGAATGAGCATGACCCAACCCTGCCGGCTGAATCTGGGCCAGTTATGCCCAGCCAGAGTCTGAGGGCAGGCCCAGGCCAGAGATCCTCCCTGGGACTGTCCTTTGCTCCCAGTCCCAGGAAAAGCCTGGGTATCAAATATGTTTCTGGAGAGGAGAAGGGTCTCCTCGTGGCCCCCAGGCATTTCAGCATGCATCGCACCATTCCAGCCCAGCATGGGCCACCAACTCCAAACCAAGGTGGGCTGGACAAGCTGTGGGAAAAACCCAGAAAGCCCAGTGAGCTGCCCTTCAGATGCTGCTGGCTGGGATCATGCTGCCCATCCCTGCCCTGTTCTCCGTGAGTCCAGAAGCTCTCAGTGACAAAGGTCCTTGGAAGGAAGGGGCCCTGGGGTGAGAGTGGACTTGGAGTTGGTCGTTGCTCCATGTGGGATGCATTAGAGACAAACCAGCTAATTGACCACATGGAGGGGCAGTCACAGCTGTGGCTCCTCAGGCCGGGCCACTGGAGAAACTGCCGTTTGCTTCACCACCAGGCTTCTGGTGGCCTCTGGGTCCCCAAAAGCCACCTTCCGGGGAGCCTCAGAGAGCTGAGGTTTGGCACTTGGAGGATGAAGTTCTTTTCAAAGAGAGAAAAACTGAGGGTGAGGGGGGCACTAAAGGGAAGTGGAACGGGGGAAAGAGAGCATATGAGAGAGAGAGATACAGAGAGACTGAGAGAGATCAAGAGTGACAAGTACACAGAGACAGAGACTCAGTCAGAGAGAGCAAGAGACAGAAAACAAGAGACACAGAAAGACTCAGGGACAGAGGAACCAGCAGAGGCAGAGACTGAGGGCGAGACAGATGTTGGAGACACAGGGAGACAAAGAGAGGCAGTCTGAGCCATGGAGGGCAAGAGAGAGCCAGGGAGAGACTGAGGAAGAGCCGGAGTGAGGGAGAGGCAGGCAGGAGGCTCCTCCTCTCAGCCCCTCTGAACCAGGCCCCTCCCAGGAACAGCCGAGGGGCCAGGTGGGGTCCCTGGAATTAGCAGACCCTGAGCGTCTCTTGGGGGCTGGAGACAGTTTCTAAGGAGAAACACTGCCCATAGCAAGAGGAACAAAGACACTCTTCCCTGCCCAGTCCTGCTCCTCCTGTGGGGACCACTGTGTTGCCGAGTGGAAACCCCAGGTTCTGCTCAGCGTGACTCATCTCCACCAATAAACGAAAGGACAAGGTGGGAGAGTAGAAAGACGCCTTTATTTTGTTGCACAAGGAAAGGAAACAGTTGGGGCTGCCCCTGGCAAGACTACTCTACGAGGGTGAGGAGGAAGGTTACTTTTAAGGGGTATACAAGCGGGAAGTTCATACAAGTTACATCAGCAACATTCTAAGGCATACTACGCAGGTGCAATGGGGTTTACATGTAACCTTCATGCATCGCGTGTTCAGAAAATGGTGGTTAAACTCCACCCAGAGGTGGGGAAGTTACTATGTATGAGGACTAAAAGGTTATCCTGAATGTCAACATGGTGCCTAAACCGGTTTCCGCCAATTTCCTCTAGTTTTGGGGCAGCAGTTAAGGAGAGGGGGGAACCAGGATTCTAATGGAAAGCTACAGGCTGTGCCAAGCAAGCTGCTTGAGGCAGTGGAATTTTCCACAGCTTGGGGGCCTCTGTCTTAAGTGGGAGCGGGGTGAAGGGCAATTAGAGTTTGGGAGGTGCGGGTATAATAGCCCAGCCCCCCTGCCTTTTGGTGGGACTACCTCTGTGGTGCAGTTCATGCTGTAGAGCTCCCTGTGGGACCAGGTTGAGGCTGGACTACGCCTGAAAGCTCATCTTTGCCCAGCTTCCTCCATGGCTGGTCTTGCTTCCCTCCCTCCCTCCCTCAGCAAATCACTTACTCTGCTTCTAGAGAACCGGAACTAAGACGAACGGCAACATTGAGAACGTGTATTGAGTAGTGACTGCATGCTGGGCTCTGTGATAAATGCTCTATATGCCTTGTCACAACAGTTCATAAGGTTGGCATTTGTATCCCCCACTTCACAGTTGGTGAAACTGTGGCCTAGCAAGGATAACTTATCCCAGGTCACATCGCTAGGGTGTTCTGGAGCTAGGATTCAGACTCAGATCTCTCTGCCCTCTACTCATGCTCCTTGGCATCACACTGAGAAGAATGCAAAGCTAGAACTTCGAAGTCTGCATTCTTTCCTCTTCCTCTTCTTGCTTCTCTTTGAAGCTTTATAGGAGTACAAAGAAAGTTACGAAAACGTGTGGTTTAGTTGAATTAGTGCTTAATTTGGTTCAGTTGGGGTGGAGGTCACTTGGGTTTGGGGTGACTTCCCAACCTGCCTGTGAGCTCATGTCTCTCCCCGGCTTCATATTCCAGCAGCTCCTTGTTGCAGGCCCCAGGACTATGCCTACCAGAGGGCCCCTGCTGGATGTGGCATCCTGGGGCTGTCTGAAGTGCCACCTCCCAGGATAGGTAGCCGCTGACCTGAAGAACAGGGCAGCCATTTGCTCCACCCTGCAGCACCGTCAGGCCCCTGCAGACGGAGCAGAAGGAAGGGAAGTTGGCCTGAGGTTAGGAAATTGAAAGAAGATGTGGATTAGAGGCTCAGGCCCAAGGGAGAGAGGGGCAGGATAGGGCAGAGACAGCGATCTGGGCAAGACGTCCATTTGCGTGTGCTGTGTACTTCTTCTCCCAGGGGAGAAGGCGTGCCCGGCAGGCTCCTCTGGGGGTTCTGCACAGAGCCATACCTTGAGGAGGTAAATGGACCAGCCCTTCCAGCCCCTGCTACCCATCCTGTAGACCCCTCGTACCATCCCAGGAGTGGATGAGAACACCGGTCCAGCCCTTCTCCATGGCAGGTCAGAGGCTGTAGAAGGAAGGAAGGAACCGTCGTGTTTACCTCCTTATTGTAAGGTTGAAGGTGCCTAGGCCCAGAGAGAGGAAATGGCCACATGGCTTGTCCAGAGGCGGTATGGTATATCAGCGAGTGTCAGCATTAGCATTGTTTTGGGTAAGAAATCTCTGGAACCCACCAAAATGCTCATTTATAGAGGATTGCCTAAAAAAAAAAAAAAAGATATAGTCCATACATACAGAATACTAAGCAGATAAAAAGAGATGAGACGAATCTATATGAACTGATACGGATCTTCAAGATCTACTGCTAAGTGAAAAAAGCAAGAAGCCAGCAGAGAACTGGTGTATATAGCTGCCATTTTGAGTAAGAAAAAAAAAAAGAGAGAGAGAGAGAGATGTACACAGACTATCTCCAGAGGACAGCAGAAGAAATGAAAACTCACTTCCATAGATAATGGGGATCTTGCAGGTAATACCTTTCACCAACCCTTCAAAAAGAAAAAGTGGGGCCTTTGGAATTGACAGACCTGGGTCTTGAGTCCTGGTTCCATCACTTACCAATTGTATGACCTTGGGTAGGTTATTTTACTTCTGGAAGCCTCAGTGTCTCCATCTGTAAAATAAGGATAATAATCATAATGATACTCAGACCATCTGGGAGAATTGAATGAGGAATGCGTGTTAAGCGCATGACCCAATAGATTGTTAATTGTTATCTTTATTAATGAAGATGTTTTGCATAGGCCACTGTTCCTTAGAGGCCTGAAGACAGTGGCAAATTCCCTTTGTTCCAAGAAAATTGGGGTGCGGTGAACACCCCCTGGGCCCCCGGCAGGTAGATGGAAGGCTTGAACTTGATGGTTCTCTACAGTTGTGGGTTGTCTGGCTATGATTACCTTGAACACACGCTGGCATTCCACTCACAAACGGGATGAGACGCCTGTGTTTAGGGCTGGAGGCGATGGGACCACCAGTCCAAACTTCCACAGGGCACCGCGGAAGACACAGGAGGAGACCCAGCTCCACAGCAGACCGGTTAACGCACGCCGGCACCGTGTGCGTGTGTAATCCTATGCTGTTGCATCATGCGGAGGTTGGTGTAACCACCACCACAATCAAGAGACGGAACCCTTCCATCACCATAAAGATGTCTCTTGTGCTAAAAACCAACCCACACCCGTTGCTGTCAGTTCGATTCCGATCACAGTGACCCTATAGGACAGAGTAGAACTGCTCCATAGAGTTTCCAAGGCTGTAATCTATATGGAAGCAGACTGCCACATCTTTCTTCCGTGGAGTGGCCGGTGTGTTCCAACAGCTGACCTTTCGGTTAGCAGCCGAGCACTTAATCAGTGTGCCACCAGGACTCCTTTCTTTTGTGCTACCCTTTATAATCACATCCACCTCTCTCTCCCCACCCCCACTCCCCCCACCCCCGCTCCCCGCCACTATCCCTAACCCTGGCAACCACTAATTTGTTCTCTGTCTTTATAATTTTGATATTTTTGAGAATGACGTATAAATGGAATCATACAGTATGTGACCCTTTGAAATGGCCATAATTCCCCAGAGATCCATCCAAGGTGTTGTATGAATAGTTCATTTGTTGCTGAGTAGTGTTCTATGATAGGGATGTACCTGTGTGTTTAGCCGTTCACCTATTGAAGGACATTTTGGTTGCTGCCACCTGCTTTATTGCTTTCTTCTTAGCATTTAGGATGAACATACTATAGTCACGTGTCTTGTTTATTCCCCCCTCCCACCCCCTACGATGTAAGCCCCATGGGAGCAGGGATTTTCCCCTTCTTTTGTTCATTTCTGTATTTCTAGGGCCAAGAACAGTGCCTGGTACAGAGTGAAACCTCAATAAATGTTTGTGGAGTGGACATTGAATGAATTTTACAGAGATTTAGGTTTAGGGACGTAAGTAACTTGCCCAAAGTCAGGGAGCCAGTGACAGCAGAGCTGACCTCGCACCCACTGTTTTGGCTCAGGGCCCCACTCACCCCCACCCTGGGCCTGGCTCTGTTCTCTGGCCAAGCGTGGGCAAAGCAGGTCCTGTTTTTTTGTTTCCCTTGGCTTAAAGGACACTGGCAGGGATTTTCAAATGGAACTTTACTGACAACCCACAAAGCCCAAAGGGAAATAAGCAAGAGAAACAGAGGACTTATAAAACGTCATTGAGCTTATAAAACAGAGAGATCCTTTTCTTTTTTTGGGGGATGTAAACGTTGGGGATAGTGCCTGTGACATAGTGTGTAGTGGATAAATAGCAGTCTTTTCCTTCCTCCCCTCCTAAGTTCCTAGAGCCGTGTTGGGCATCACTGAGTTCAAGAGACATCGAAAAGGCTGTTCATGCTCTTAGAGAGCTTGTGACCCAGTTAGGGAGACAAGGATGTGAAATGCTTGGTGAGCAGCAAAGCACTCACATATTGATAGTGAAGTACTGTTAAGATAATGAATGCGCTATGATCAATTAGTGGATTCATTTCCTATTGCTGCAGCAACAGATTACTACAAATAACACAAATTTATTATCTTACAGTTCTGGAGGTCAGAAGACTAAAATGGGTGGACAGGGCTGCATTTCTTCTGGGTGCTCTAGATAGTTGTGTGGGGGGGGCGGCTAAGAATTAGTTGCCTACCACCAGTTCGTAAACAAGACTCTTATGTTTTCTTCTAGAAGCTTTATAGCTTTAACTTTTATGTTTATGTCTGAAATCCATTTTGAGTTAATTTTTGTGAAGGATGTGAAGGATGGGAAAGTTTCAATTAAAAATATGTACACACACACACACACACACACACACACACACACACACACAGCTATTCAGTTGATTCAGCATCATTTGTTGCAAAGATTTTCCTTTGTCAAAAAACAATGGATCATATAATTGTGGGTCTATTTCTGGACTCTCTATTTTGCTCCACTGATCTATTTCTCTCTCTAATGCCAGCACCACGCTGTCTTGATTACTGTCATTTTATAGAAGTCTGAAAATCTGTAGTGTAATCCTCCAATAATCCTCCAAATTCACTCTGTTTTTTTCTTCAAGATTATCTTGGCTATTCTAGGTCTGTTACATTTCCATATACAATTTAGTATCAGATTATCAGCCTTTACAAAAAAAAGTCTACTGGGGTCTTGATTAGAATTACGTCGAATGCATAGTTAACTTTTGGGGAAACTGGTATCTTTACAATATTGAGTCTCCCAACCCATGAGCATGGCATAGCTCCCCATTTGTTTAAGTCTTCAATTTCTCTCAGCAGTGAAGTTTTTACTTGCAGTGTCCCTGTTTCAATGTTTTGTTAAATTTATCCCTAGGTAGTTCATATTTTTTTGGTGCTGTTGAAAATGGTATTGATTTTTAAATTTTGTTTTCCAACTCTTTATTGCTAGGATATTGATATGCAATTGATTTTTATGTATTGACCTTGTATCCTGAGACCTTGCTGAATTCATCTATCAGATTTAGTCGCTGCGTGTGTGTGAGACAGTGTTTGTGTGTAGATTCATTTGGATTTCCTTTGCACACATTTGTGTCGTTTTCAAATACACAGTTGTGCTTCTTATCTCCCAACCTTTATGCATTTTACTTATTTTTCTTATTACGTTAGCTAGAACCTCCAACTGATGTTGACTAGAAGTGGTGAGAGTAGATATCCTTACCTTTTTCTTGTTGGTAGGGGAATGTGTTCAGAATTTCAATACTAAGTATGATGTTATCAGTTGCTGTCAAGTCGACTCCGACTCATGATGACCTCACATGTGTCAGAGTAGAACTGTGCTCCATGGGGTTTTCAAAGACTGATTTCTTTTTTTTTTTTTTCGGAAGTAGGTGTAGATTTTTTTTTTTTTTTTGGTAGATGCCTCTATCAAATTGAGGACATTCTGTTCTATTCTTAATTTTTTGAGTTTTAATCATGAATGGGTGTTGGGGCTTTTTTCAAATTTTTTTCTGCAACTGTTAAGATCATACGATCTTTCTCTTTTGTCCTGTTAATGTGGTGAGTTACATTGATCAATTCTGAATTTTAAACTAATCTTGCATTCCTGAGATAAACTCCATCAACTAACTGGATGATAGATGGGACTTGATTCTTTCCCATTATTTACTGGTTTTCAAAATAATGTGTTAGTTCTCTAGAATCCTCCCAAGGGCACTGATGAGGTTTTTCTTTTTTGATATTATTGTTTTCAGTATTATTATGAACTCATGGATTTAAACATATTTGATGTGTTTTAATCTTTTCTTATCCTTGTTAAAGCTCCAACTGTCTCTTTTTTTTCACCAGTGGCTCCTGAGTACATTTAACACAACCGTAGTAGTCTTTGACAGCTTCCTTGTTTTCTGGTATGACAAAACGTTCCAGCTCTCCTTAGACATTTCATCCCCTAGACTTGAAACGATCCATTTCCTCAAGGAGCCCTGATTCCTTTTACTGGGGAATGATACTTAGAGGCAGTCATCTGGGCCCATGGTGTTCCCTGCCACCAGATTGGTCGGTAATTCTAGTGGATACGTATTTTTTAAAGAGCAAATCTATTTTGTGTTAGATTAAAGGGATTTTACTTAACTTCTTTGATTTTGTGTTTTTCTTTTTCCTTACATTGAAAGTCTTTGTTCTTTATGATACCGACAGAACTCCTTGTTTTACCCTATAGTGTATAATAGTTGCAGAAAACAAAGCTCATATTATTACTCACAGGGTGAGTCATGAAAACAGGTTAAGATTTTGGGGGGGCAATTCTTTTTGTCCTTTGAGTATGTCCCACTATAGGAATGGATAGTCATATTTCTGTGCTTAAAGTCACTTGGGAATGTTTTTCTTTGTGTGATTATGCTGCCAAATACATATACAGGTAGATTTGTTTGCTCCATTTGTTTTTTGATTTGTCAGGTGTTACTTTTTTTAAATTTTAGTTTTGTTTTATAATTGTGTGAAATGTTTACATGCTTCCAAAGTCAATCCACAGAACAAGGTACATTTAGAGGCATCTGGGTTCTGTCCTACTCCCCTTGCTCTGAATGCTCCCTCTTCCTCTAGTTAACTTTATTTTTTATTTTTTGGTTTTTTCTTTAAAAAATAAATAAATGGCAATATGATTATACGTCATAGGCTTCCATTTTTTAAGGAAAATGGTAGCCAATTATACAGAGCTTTTCTGTTTACAGGTAAGAGCCTCATCCTGTTTGACCCACTGTAGTCTTGTCCTGAAAAGCTGAAAACCGAGACAGCTGTTCCTTTGCCCTGAGGGTTGTTGCGAGGTTCCCAAGAGATGAAAGCACTTTGCAAACCAGGAGTCCTCAAACTTGAATGTGCATCCAAATCACCTGGAGGGTCCTGAACAGGTTCCTGGGACCCACCTCCAGAGTTTCTGATTCAATAGGCCTGGGGCGGGACCCAAAAACCTGCATTTCTAACAAGTTTCCAGGGATGCTGGTGCAACTCTCAAGGGCAAGGTGAATGTGAGTGATTATTAACAAAATACCTGTACCTAGAAACGCGGGCTGAAGGGGACAGCCATGGGAATTCAGGTCCTGGCTTGACTGAAGACATTCCTAATGCCTTGGCCTGACATTCTGGCTTAGGTTCTCTAAGGCCTGGCTCTTCAAAGTGTGGTCTGTGAACTAGCACCCTCCCCTGACATCCTTGCCTGCCCCAGACCTACTGAATCAGAATCTGCATTCGATCAAGTCCACAGGTGAGTCTGTGCTCCGAGTCTCTGTGCCCTGTGGTCTACCCACCAGTGGTCAGGTCACCAGGTAAGTTGGTGCTCTGGGTCTCCGTGCCCTCTGGTCTACCTATCAGTGGTCAGGTCCCCAGGTGAGTCTGTGCTCCAAATCCCCACGCCTTCTGGTCTACCTACTGGTGGTGCTGATGCCCCCTAGAAAGCAAATCCCTTAAGGACAGGGCTTTCTCTGACTTAACTCTGAAGATAGTATCATGGGCATAGTAAGTGCTCCATAAATCTTTGTGGAGTGACTGACTAGGAAGCAAGAACTCACCCTCCAAAGGCCACTGGGGCTCAGTCCTGCCTGCTTCTGCTCCTCCCAAGGCAGCAGAGCCAGGCCTGTGACCATGTGCCCAGGTCTGGGCAGCATTGGGCTGGAGGAACCACTGGGCAGAGCAGTACCCAGAACCCTGACCTGCTGTGGTTCAGTGCCTGTTCCCAGGGGTCCAGCTTTTCCTTCCCCTTCACGGCCTCCAGGGATGGCAGGGAGACCCTGACACCCCTAAGGACCCTGCAGAGGGATGGTGGCCTGAAGCTCTGTGGTGCCTGGGGATGCCCACTTTGAGCCTTGCCTGGAAATGAATTAGCTGGAGACCATTTTGGTGTCCCACTGAACAAACCCGAGTCTAAAGCCTTGCTCACTCCACAACCGAGCCAAGCAAGCAGAAGGGGAATGAAGAGGCCTTGGTTCCTAGACTGGGGCTCTCAATTCTGAGGGACTATGCAGCCTTGCCTTGCTGGTTACCCCAGGTTCCAGCATGTGGCTGGCTGGTTGAAGGCCGAATGCCACCCTTCTGGAAGCTTCTGCTGAGTTTGAGATCAGAAGCCGATCCAGCCTGGAGAGGGTTCAGAAGTTACCCTTAGGCCCTGCCCACGGGAGCTGGGCCATCTGTGGGTAGTTGGGGAGCGGGGAGGTGGTCAGTGTGTGGGCCAGATTTGATGGCTGAACCATCAACCTGAGAAAAGGGTTAACCAAAAGGGCTGCTGCAGCAGGTACAGCTATCTTGGGGGCGACGATCATAAGCAGAGGAAACCCTGGTGGCGCAGTGGTTAAGAGCCACGGCTGCTAACCAGAAGGTCAGCAGTTCGAATCCACCAGGCGCTCCTTGGAAATCCTATGGGGCAGTTCTGCTCTGTCCTACAGGGTCGCTATGAGTCGGAACCAACTCGATAGCAGTGGGTTTGGATTTTGTTTTTTTGTTATATGCAGAAGAAACAACAAGAGCTCAGCAGAAAGAGAAATGCAGTATTATTTTCAGTAAGGAATTTATTTCTCTTAAAAAAAAAAACGACAACAACAGTGGTTCAATCTAGATACAGCAGCACTGTGACATATTAGACAGAACATACATGGATTCAGAGCAGCAGGAGAATGAAAGCCTTATCTTCAGGAATGACCTCCAAAATGGACCTATTTTCATCATCACTGTTAACATCTCCCTGAAAAAAAAATAGAAACCTTTGGATACTAGGATGATTATTATTTTAACAATACCAACAGCCACTAAGCTCTCCTAATTGAGAACGTTTGTTTTGATCTATTACAAGATGACTTATTGATGGACTCAGGAAAGACATCTAGATTCTTCTTTTGGGGAAATGTCTTTCCTTCCTAGGGAGAGCTAGCTTTTCAAATGCTTTAAAACACTGTCCCCGGCACCAGCCTTTGAAGGTAGATCAGGTAAGACTCCCGAAACCTGTGCAGGTGTCTGACCTGCGCCCGTCTGAGCTTCAGAAGCTGGGTAGGTTGGTTGGGAGAGCAGTGCAGAAGGAGCCTGGGGGGGTGAAGCTTCATCCTGGTGGTCTGTTGTGATCTGAAGGAAGCCAGCCCTCAGTATGTCGCTTTGAAAAGCACAAAGATTTCACACTTACTCTCTTTCCACATCAAAGAAGGTCATATCTCAGAGTGTGGGGTTATGAAAACATAAGACAACCCAGAGAGATTGCCCTTGGAAGGGTACAAGTGTTCGTCTGGATACTCAAGCACACAAATAGCCCAAGAGGAGAGCTGACTGTCACGCGGGCAGCGTTCCTCTTCATCTGGGGAGACTTCTGGTTGGCAGACTTCTGGTTGGGAGACTTCTGGTTATCCAGGACATCCTGTTGCTTTGGCAAGATGTGGGATGCTACGCTCAACTAGGCCATGGGGCTCCCAAGAGGCTCCCCAAGGCCTGCCCCCTCTGTAGGAGAGTCGGTACATGATCTGGGCCAGCAGCTCACTTGAGAAAGGCACTGGGAAACCAGAACCAATGACCCAGCCTTTCAGGGAAAGACAACAGCGTGGAAGAAGAAGAGCTTTAATGCTGGGGCTGGGCTCTTTGGAGAACTCTCCGACAAAGCGTGGACCTCCCGGCTTCTCTGGAGGGCTGGCCCTCAGGGTCAACAAGGGCTGGCCTAGGCTCACGGGCAGGCATCTCAGCTGTGCCTTTAAAGCAAAGATGGCATCCATATGCTTGTCCCCAGAATGCACTGCCAACGTCATCCCAGAGGGCTGCCTGCCAAGCGTACACACACCCAGGGCTACAACTGCTTTCTTCCATGCAGCCTAGCCTCCCCTGCTGCTGCCCTTCCAAGACTGATATTCCCATTTGCTAAGAGCAATGCATCTCAGAAAGCAGGCAGACCCATCTGTGGCTGCTCAAGATATAGCAACGCTTAGCTACTGTGCAAATGAGCAGCCCTGGAAGCCTCATTGTTTCAGGAGTGAAGTCGAAGCTAAGAATGATTAGAGAACGAGTTTATGTCTGATGTGGATGCCATACTCCGTAAAGGCAGGGGCTGGGTCTTCTTGATATTATGGGTGATTCTTAGTCCCCTGAGGGGGCTCAAGAAATACTCATAGGTCATGGTGATGGAAGGGGAGACCACCCCATCCCACCGAGGACAGCAGCTTGTCTCCTGGAAGTGGAAGCAGAGACGCTTCTGCAAGACCCTGCGTCTCACCTCAAAGGCACTGAGTCAGCTACGTCTGGTGAGGAGAACATCACATGTAGAGAAAGAAAGGCCCTTCCGGGAAGAGCTCAGATGCATTAAAAAGAAAAAAGATTTAAATCCATTCAGCATCCAAATATGCCTTCTCCCAGAAAGGTAGATGGGTGGGAAAGTTTTTTGTTTGTTTTTAATTTACAATCATTTTTAAAAAGCAGCTATAGAAAACAAAGTTGGAGTAGGAGCAGAGTGAAGAAGAGATGGACAGGGCCTGTGATGACTTCAGGACTCAGAGGGAGTAAAGGGCTGATTTTTAGGCACTGCTCTAAATAAGGACGTCCCACGGCTTGTTACAAAGCAATGGGCCAAAAGGAACAGGAAGGTTAAAAAGGCCAAGTGACTCTGGCCCCGTCTCCTGGGGTGGTGAACAGGAAGGAAGACTCAAGTTATGTATGATACGAGTCAACGTGGAGTCCTTTGCTTTAATATCGTTTGAGCCCTTGTGACTTAGAAACGCAGTCACCAGACTTGGGGTTTCTTTCTTGCTCCTTGGGGACTCTACTGAAAACGGACACTGCATTAGCTTTGTAAGGGTTGAGGGGCCGCGAATTGAGCAAAAAGGATGAACCTTCTGGGTGGGAGGGTGGGTCGTGGCTTGGGCTGCTGACAGTCCTAGGGATGACCATCCTTTTCATCATGAAAAGAGGGTCAGCAAGAGCTTGAGGGTCTCAAAATACTGCCCAAGGAGGTTTCCACATCCTTGGCAAAACTGTATATGGCTGTTTGTATTTTTCTTGTATTCAGCCCGAGAAACATCACTGAAGCAGCTCCTGAGACCAAGGGCTGGTCTTGAAGAAAATAATACTGCAGATTAAAGGGGTCTGAGGGAAGCCCAGCTATGTCTTCTCTTCCATTTGTTTGGAAAATTACCTGGAAATGATCAGTCCCAACGTTCAGGCCCCTTTCTAGCAGCATGCCCCAGAGGCCCACTGGCCGAGTTTGGGGAACGTGCATGAAATTGGGCCAGGAGGGTGACATGCCTGCTACTCCCTCCTCGCTAAAAGCTTACGCTCTAAAGCGGCCTGGGTCCCCCAGAGACAGATTTAGGACAAACACAACTGAGGCCCCACTGGTGGCCTAAGGCGGGGTTCTCACACTCCCAGGGCGCATCAGAATGACCTGGGGTGCTTTAAAAATATACAGATACCTGGGCCCCACTCCTGGAGATGCCCATTCAGTAGGCTGGGGGGTGGAGCCCAGGAATCTTCATTTTAACAGACGGTGCAGGTGCAGGGCCCACACCGTGAGAAACTCTGATAGCTGCCGGGTGGCTGAGACCAGGTGTGAGGCAGAATCAGACACCAGGGACTCAGTGGGGCAGGGGCGCAGGGAGGGCGACTGCTCACACTGTCCTGGATGGGAGGTGAGGGTGGATTTGCTCCTTGCCACCTCATGGAGGCAGCAGGCAAAGGTCAGCAGGTCCCTGGGGTGGGATGGCCATGGTCAAAGGGCCTGAGGACTGTCTTCAGAGGCCCCTGGCCTGGCAACCCACCTGGTGGCTGCCGAAACTCTGAGATGCCCCACTAGAGCTCGCCTCTGCCCACCTCTCCCCAGAAGTGACAGTGAGTTTGTCTTGAACTTATTCGGTGGCCACACCTCTCCTCGGGCATCCATTTGCCTGGAGAGCCAGCCCCATCCATGCCACCTCAGCCAGCTCATCCGTGGGGCTGTGTGAAGCGCTCGAGACCCTGCGAACACCTAAGAAGCTTCCTGGAGCCCTGGATAAACCACTCCACTCCGCCTCTGTAGCACCGTTGGCTGCGGGAAGAGCTAGTGGGATGGATACAAAGATGCTTGCTCAGGATGACCCCACTGACTCTCGCTTCCTGATGCTTCTGTGGGCTGTAAGGGTTTGGGACACTTGGGTTTCCATGACTAATCCTTATTATCACTTATTATTTAAAAATAAAATAAAACAAAATCCCCCAAAAGCAAGCCTCTTGAAAACATACTGGCTTGAGCAGTCAGGACCTGCTCAGAAGGCTAAAGGCCCAGAGACCACACGGCTGAAGGCACCCACCTCTGTGCAACGGCCACTTCCAGGAGGAAGAGGAGGCTGAGGCTGAAGCAACAAGGGCCTGGTATGCCACTTGAGAGAAAGTGCACATCTCAGCAAAGCCGACCCCAGGCCACCCATGGGCCCAACGGAGGGTGTTCTGGCTGCAGGTGAAGTCCCAGGTGTGTCTTTCAGCATTTGATTCAGGATGTCATAAACCAACAAAATGGCGACATCAGTGTGAGGAAAAGGTTATCGAGATGGATGTAGGTAAATACAACCAATCCTTTAAAGGTGAAATGTGAATCATTTTCTACATTTAATAAAAACGTTTTCTCATTTGAGGCTCTCGAAGTCGAGATGTGTGTTTTTTTTTTTTTTTGTAAATCCCTCCCCACCCCTAAAATGTCTTAAAACACATGGCTTAACAGTGGCTGCACAGAAAATATACACCCTCAAAGTCTGACTTCCATTTAAATACAAATATACAAAATGTAAACTGAGACAATAGAGAAATTTACAAAACTTTTCTTTAAAAATAATAAAGACAAAATTCAGTTCTAGTTATGACGCTATTAAAATACGTGCAAGTTGTCACAGCCAGTTGGATTTCTATTGCGATGTTCGACAAAGACAAATCCAATCCACCCCGGCTGGAGGGCCACCTCTGAGAACAGACCTGAGTGGAAATTTCTTTGAGAAACCTTGAGGCTCTACTTCGAGGTGGTGGCCGCCTCCTTCCCCAGCTTCTGGCGGGGCTCCCCAACCACCCGGCCAGAGCATAAGTGCCACTTGTCACCAGTTCTGCGTCTGAGTGGAAGGGTTTTGGCTGGTTCCACTGAGAACAGTTGAAACTAGCTGCTTCCGGTGGAGTTTGAACTGACATGGTTTGAATTTATGTGGTGGTTGAAACTGGTCTTGGAGTTGGGCGTGCTCTTGGAGTTGTTCTGATGCTGAGGAGAGAGAAGAGAATCAGACACGTTGGAGGCAGCTTAGAAAATGCGGGCCTGGGCCAGGGGCTGCTGTGCTTTTCGTCTTTTGCATTCTCCCCTTGCAGACCTGGACCCGGGGGCCACCCCTGTGGGCAGAGGGCTTTAACTGCAAATGCAGGGTGGCTGAAACGCTGCCTGGGAAGAGCAGCAGGGTTAGTAGGAACCAAGACTTGAGAGGCTGCCCCTCTTGTCACATCTATGTGGGCTAAGCCTGTAGGCTCAGAGTTGGACTGTCTGGGTTGAATCCCACATCTACCACTTCTTAGCTGAGTGACCTTGGGCAGGTTATCGAATCTCTTGATTTCCATGCCTGTAAATCCTCAGGTAGTACAAAATGGTTAAGCGCTTGGCTACTAACCAAAAGGTTGGTAGTTCAAATCCACCCAGAGGTACCTTGGAAGAAAGGCCTGGCAATCTACTTCCGAAAGATCATAGCCATTGAAAACCCTATGGAGTGCAGCGTTACTCTGACACCCATGGGGTTGCTATTCATCCCTGTCATCAGAGAGGGAGGGGATGGGATTCCTGGAGCCTGAGGAGCAGAGCTGCACTGCCTCTCCTTCACCCTCCTGGGATGGGGGGCTGTGGGCCTGGCCCTCCGGGCAGTCTGCTAGGGAGTGAGAGGCAAGGGCAGGTCTCGCGGGAGAGGAGGAAAGAGGAACCAGGAGGGACAAAGGAGCCCCCCAGGTGCTGGGTCAGGAGCACTGGGATCCAGCGCTTTTGAAGGGCCATGCCAAGAGGAGGTGCTGTGTGCTTACTCTGTGGGTGTTTTGGGGGAGCAGTAGTCTCTTACCCTCTGGCCCGTGGCACCCCACATCGCTTTGGCCACATTGGCCCTTAGCCCAGGGGCAGGCTGTAGGACAAACATCTATTCCCCAAGAACTAAATCTCCTCCGGCTGCCAGCTGGAGGTCACCTGTCAGGTTCAGGGGGTCCTGCCCTGGGGGCAGTGAGGTTCTGTGGGGAAGGCCTCTCCGAACCACCTCTCCCTGCTCTCTATTACGTAACATCTCTACCTACAGAACTCAGCCTTTACAATGCCGTACAGAGCTGTGCTTCCCAACCTGGGGCAATTCTGACCCCCAGGAGCATCTGGTAGTGTCTGGGGACATATGTGATTATCACAGACATGGGATGGCGGGGGGATGCTACTGGCATCAAGTGGGTAGGGCCCGGGATGCTGCTAACATCCTACAATGCACACAACAGTCCCCCCACCATGACAAAGAATTAAGCAGCTCAGAATGTCAGTAGTGCCCAGGTGAGAAGCTGTGATCTGGGTAAGCTTTACCGTCCCATTTATAGAGGGGGAAATGGAGGCACCTCATGTCAAAGACTGTACTTTTGACCACTGGGCAACCCTGCCACTCCCACTGCTGGCAAACTCATCAACTGTTTTTTGGCTAAAGGACATTTGAGGATGGGTTGGCCTGCCCCTTCAGCCACAGCGGGTTTCTGGGCCTTTGGACAGGCTGGTGGCCCTTCCACGCTGCCCCTGTCCTGCTCTCCAAGCCCACAAGTGTGTAGAACCCTGCCTCTCCGGGCTCCACCGCAGGCTCTTCTGGGCCGGGGGTCCTCAGAACTGAGCCTGAATGGCCATCGTTGGCGGGTGGTTCTTACCTGCCGTTTGAAGATTCTCTGGAGCAACCCTTTCTTTGGTGGCTCCGGAGGGTGGCTTCTGTTCAGGTCCGGCGAGAGGGTACCGTTAGGTCCAAACACATTCAACTCCTTGAAGCATTCGGTTTCTATCATCTGCAGAGGCAGAGCCAAATACAGGGGCATCAGGGCCCAGCCTTGTGGGCGGGAAGGACCACAGCAGCCAAGCCTTGGGCAACAGCCTCACTACAGCCTGGTCCTACAGGTCACTGGTCCTCTCCGTCCATTTCACAGGGGATGAGACCCAGGATGCCACAGGGTGCACGGCCCCCTCCCCGCCCACTTCCTCTCCCATGAGAGAAAACAGAAGCTATCCTGGGCTGTGCTCATCTTCCTGCCAACTAATCCACACCCCACCTAATCCACATCCACATCTAATCCACACCCCACCTAATCCACATTCACATCTAATCCACACCCCACCTAATCCACATCCCAACTAATCCATACCCCAGCTAATCCACACCCCCACCTAATCCACACTCCCATCTAATCCATACCCCACCTAATCTATACCCCCATCTAATCCACAATCCCATATAATCCACACTCCAGGCTAATCCACACACTACCTAATTCATACACCCACCTAAACCACACCAAAACCTAATCCACACCCCCACCTAATCCGCGCCCAACCTAACCCACACACCCCCACCTAACCCACAACCCTGCCTAATCCACACTCCTGCCTATTCCACACACCACCTGATCCACAACCCACCTGATCCACAACTCACTTGATCCACACCTCCCCTGATCCACACCCGACCTGATCCACACCTCCCGATCCACACCCCACCTGATCCACACCTCCCCTGATCCACACCTCCCCTGATCCACACCCCCCACACCTCACCTGATCC
>NW_004443967.1:9818304-9848859 GCF_000243295.1 Trichechus manatus latirostris | reverse complement strand
CTCATTCATACCCCCGCCTAACCCACACCCCACCTGATCCACACCCCTGCCTAACCCATACCCCACCTAATCCACACTTCACCTAATCCACACCTCACCTAATCCACACCCCACCTGTTCCACACCTCACCTGATCCACACCCCACCTAATCCACACCTCACCTAACCCACACCCCACCTAATCCACACCCACCCCACCTAATCCACATCCCACCTAATCCACACCCCACCTAATCCACACCCCACCTAATCCACACCCTAGCCGCCTCCTTTCCTCTCTGATCCCCTCCCCCTTCTTCAGCATCTCAGGATTTAAGTCAGCCCTGCCCCCATCATTCCATCTCAAACCAGTTCCAACTTCCCATTCACAAGACCTCAGGCATCCTTCCAGCCAAACTTCTCAAGGAGTCATCTATACAGGTCATGTCTCCCTCCAATTCCCGCTCAACCCACGCAGCTTCTGACCCTAACACTACACGGATGCCCTGGCCCAGGCCACCTAAGACCTGCCCTGTGGCCCAACCCAGCAGTCACCCTCTGCCCTCAGTGTACCCAAGCTCTCGGCCGCGGCTGACTCAGCTATCTGCCCTGTTCCCCTGGCAAAGCAACGAGCCTGCCCTGCCCACCTCGTTTTGCCAGGGGATGGACACGGAGCCTGTGGAGAACTTGGAGTAGAAGTCATCGTCTGTGTGGTCCAGGTTGACACCTTTCACAGTGGAGAACTGCTCGATGTCCAGCACGTCCTTACAGTACACGGCTCGGGGCTGTGGCCGGGACAGGGGCAGAGGGCTTGGTCACACGGCATCCTGGGGCCAGACCCCATGGGTCCAGCAGAGGGTATGGATGGGCGAGCAGAGGGGACGTCAGCCTGAGGCTGTCCTCTCCTGAGAACCTGAGCTGCCCTCTCTCAGATCGCCAAGGGCACCCCCAGCTGAGACGCAACAAGAACTCGAGGTGTCTGCGCTCTCTGCCCAGTGCCCGTCCCTTCCTATCACCCCCAGGTCACCACCCCCCCCAGTAGTCTGTGGCAAGATGCCAGCTGAGTGGGGAGACAGAACACCCCTTCTAAGCTCACACTCCTCAGTACCTCCAGGGGTCCCTACCCCCGTCAGATATCGTTACCCTAAGGTCCATCTAAGGAGCTGTAGCGGCCAATGGTTAAGCATTCTGCTGCTAACTGAAAGGCTGGCAGTTTGAATGCACCTAGTGGCTCCACGGGGGCCCTGGTGGTGCAGTGGTTAAAAGTTCAGGCTGCTAACCAAAAGGTCATTAGTTCAAATCCACCAGCTGCTCCCTGGAAACCCTATGGGGCAGTTCTACTCTGTCCCGTAAGGATGCTATGAGTCAGAATCGACTCAACAGCAACGCGCTTGGTTTTTTTTGGTTTAGTGGCTCCACAGGAGAAAGACCTGGCAGTCTGCTTCCATAAAGATTACAGCCTAGGAAACCCTACGGGGCAGTTCTATTCCTCACATGGGGTTGCTATGAGTCAAAATTGACTCGACGGCACCTAACAACAAGGCCCGTCTAACCAGGAAGGTGGCAACGTTTCCCAAGTTAGCTGTGCACAGTGAGGGTTGCACTGGCCACTGCTTGGGGCCTCAGGGCCATTCCTCCCTAGACGGATGCCAGGGGCCTCAAGGCCGGACCAAGGGCACAGGAGTGGCACTCTGGGGGCTCTGCCTTGTGGGGAAACGCAGCCGATGGTGGGTATCCCGGGAGGTACTCAGGCCCCTCTAGCCCACCTTAGGCTCCTTAGAGGGCAGTGAGGGCTAGTGGTTTAGCACTCAGGCTCAGCAGCCACAGATCTGGGCTGGAATCCCAGCTCTGGGGCTTCGGAACTTTGGGAGAGTCACACAGCCCCTCCAGGCCTCAGTTTCCTCACCTGCACAATGAGGATCATAAAAGTACTTGCCTTTAGGGCCGGGCACCATAACCACGAGCTATTATCATTATGGCGGTTAGTATCTTTGATCTCACTCGTCCACGCAGCACGCATGGGGACTGCCCTCTGCCACGGCTGACAGAGATGAATCGGCCAGGCCTTGCCCTCCAGGGCTTCATGGTCTGGGCGTGGAGGCGTCCCAGGAGCTGCGGGAGCCCGGGGCCCAACGATGGGGCCTTCATAGAGGGGATGACTCTGGGGATGACTCAAGGGTAGAGGCCACCTCTGTCCCCTGTCTCCTGTCCCCTGTCTCCTGTCACCTGTCCTCTGTCCCCTGTCCTCTGTCCCCTGTCCCCATCCTCTGTCCCCTGTCCCCTGTCCTCTGTCCCCTGTCCTCTGTCCCCATCCCATCCCCATCCTCTGTCCCCGTCCTCTGTCCTCTGTCCCCTGTCCCCTGTCCTCTGTCCCGTCTTCTGTCCCCTGTCCCCGTCCCCTGTCCCCTGTCCCCCAGCCCTTGGCCCAGGGCCCAGCACAGAGCTAATTCCAAGGTCAGAATGTGCCAATCAGTGCCCAGGTGCAGTGGGGCAGTGAGGCAGTGAAGATTCTAGCGCTGGTCTCAGGGCCCAGCACTTTCTGGGGCTCTCTAGTGCTGCCTTCTGAGGCTCAAGTACCCGTGGGCAGTGGCAATGGTGGGGCGGGAAAACGGCCGACTTTCAGGTGCCATCAGTACAAAATGAAAATGTGGAGCCCCTTACTCAAAAAGCATTAAAAATTTCAAGCTGGCGACAGCAGAGCATTCAACTACCACAAGGCCCTTCTGAGCTCAGCCTGTGTGACAGCACGGCCCACATACCATGGTTTGCGGATCAGCATTACAAAAAAAAAATTACAGTAATTCCGTATTTTTAAAATCTGTAATGGAAAAAATTTATCTAACACTGTAAAATTCACCATTTCATGACTACTATTGGCTAAGTTTTCTTTCGGAACACATTTATTTTGGTCTGAAGAGTCCAAGGGAATGAGAAATATTAATAACAGTACTTGTGGTTTAGGTATGTGGGAACAATCCTGAAGGTGGTGTGGAAGAGCCCTGGGTGGGAAAGGCTGGCCTGGCTCCTGGGGAGGGCAAGAGGGAGGGGGGGAGGCAGGTGGGAGGAGAACGAGGGAGTGGGGGGGATCCCTGCAGCTCACGGGGGCTTCGTGCTCAATGCCTGCAGCTTCCAATCTCAGGGCTTGGGAACAAGGGCCCATGGGCCACAGGGGGCGCTGTGGAGCTGGCAGAAGAAGGACACTGGCCAGATTTTTGAGTCTGCTCTGTGCCCATCCCACTGAGCTTGGCTCTGAGAGGGGTTCTTCTACCGCGCCCTCCTAACGCCCCTGGAGTGTGCAGGGTCACACCTGGGGTCCGTCTGTCCAGGTGTGCCTAGGATGCAGGACTTTCAAGGTCAGTCCTGGGCAGGTCAGGCCAGGACAGTTGGTCACCCTGCTTATCAGAGCAGCCTTCTTCACACGCTGCTTCCCAGCTCTGCCCCGGCCAACTCCTGACACCAGTTTCCCCTGACCCCCCAGTCTTCTCCCCCAGGGCCTCCCATTTGCATCATCTCTCCTCCTCCTCAGACTGTAAGTTCCATGAAGGAAACAACTGTGTTTTGTTCCCCACGGGGTCCCCCACAGCCTGGCAGTGGGCCCGGAGCACGCCGGGAGGTTGAGAGAGACTTTCTGTGGGAGTGACTAATCAGATCCCGTTACCACTGGAGCCACAGGCAGCCCGGGGGTGGCCGACTGGGTTCCAGAACCTTTGCTCCAGCCTCAGCCTGGGCGCCCGCCTCACCACTGACCCGGGCCATTAACCGAGTCACATCGCTGCTGCCATCAAAACAACCTCATGTGGTCACCCTATGCGGTTGCCTGGGATGCCAGCTTGTGGCCATTCCCCTAGCCCTCAGCATTAAAAACAAACAAACATCAAACTCCTAGCTGGCCACATTTCCTAGAACACCCCAAAACCAAACCCATTGCCATCGAGTCAACTCTGACTCATAGCGACCCTAGAGGACAGAGCAGAACTGCTCCATAGGTTTCCAAGGCTGTAAATCTTTATGGAAGCAGACTGCCACGTCTTTTTTCCGCAGAGCGACTGGTGAGTTCAAACTGCTGACCATTTGGTTAGCAGCTGAGCATTTTAACCACTGCACTACCAGGGCTCCTCTAACACAGTGGTTCTCAGCCCTGGCTGCACAATACCGTCACCTGCCTTTTAGAAATCCTGATGCCCAGGCCTGCCCCAGATCAGTTACATCAGAGTCTCTGGGGGTTAGGTGATTCCAAAGGGCAGCCAGAGACCAGATCCTGTAATTCTGTTCTCCCCACCATTTGTTGACGTTTACCCAGAGGCTAAGTTTGTAGTATTCAGAGACATTGTATATTCTCTGTGGTCCCTTCCTTCTCCCAGAAAGCATTCTCTGGTGACCCCCACAGCACTGAAGCTGGAACTGGCTGGATGGGGTCAGAGGTGTGGTTTCATGGACACTGTTCAGCACCCAGCAGGGCCTGTGGCCTCCCAAACCCGCTGCTGCCCTCCTGCCCTGCCCCAGATGACTGGGGACCCTCACCTACAGGGGGCACCAGAGTTCCAAGGATTGGTAGAAGGTTATCAACCAGTTCTCAGGCAGGGGAATGAGAAAGCCCTCATTTGTAGCATTTGCCAATTCCTATGGTGTAAATACTCCCACCATGGTTGATTTCAAGCCACTCACGTGAAGTTACTGAACAGGAGCTAGGAATAGGTGTGCACAAT
This sequence comes from Trichechus manatus latirostris, assembly GCF_000243295.1. NCBI lineage: Eukaryota > Metazoa > Chordata > Mammalia > Sirenia > Trichechidae > Trichechus > Trichechus manatus. The sequence continues at coordinate 9,844,174 of NW_004443967.1, read as the reverse complement.
CACTTCCTACAAGGGGAAGCAAGCCGGCTTCAGGACACCTCATCTCTCATGGCCTCCAGAGCCCCAGCTCATCCCCTCCCCCCAGTCAGGGGCCGAGTTCTCTGTCTGTAGGAGCTCTGAAAGAGCAGGGGCACAAGCTGGCCTTCTTGGCGACTGACTCCTTAAATTTGCACTGTGTAGCCCCGGGAACACAGACCTCTTACAAGGCCTCTTGTGGCAAAGACCATGTGTGTGAGTCCACCCTGTTCTCTCCTGGTCTGGCTCCATTGAGCTTGTAGCCAGCCAAGCCCGAGCCACTTAGGGGATTGTCAATAGCAACTGGGACTTAACTGGACTTTCACCTCACATGCTGACTTGGGGCCCTGGGCCCTGAGGAAGATGTGACTCTCTGTAATGTGAGTGCTAGGGGCTGGGCCTCAGCTGGTTCATCACTGGACCCACTGTGCCTGGCCCAGAACCTAGCATATACAGTAGGTACTCAACACTCACTAGTTACACTCAACCGAAAATGGTGGTCCTTAAGGCTCTTAAAAGCACTTCACAATCTGTTCTCATTTCACCCTTAAAGTCCCTGGACAGTTGGGAGAGTGGGTATCATTAGAACCATTGACAGGTGAGGAAACTGAGGCTCAGAGAGGAAGGATTTGCCCCGGTTCCGCAGCCATGGATAAGCACCCAAGTCTCTGGGTAACTAGTGTGGGGCTCCCAGGCCCACCCTCCACCTGCACTGCCTGCATGAAAGTAATTTGCAATGTTCGGCAGGGAGTGGCCGTGGGCACTCTGGTCCCCATGAAGACAGCAGATGCCACACACCCTTGTGTTAGCTGATTGATGGACAGCCCTGGCAGGAGGCCTGCTGGGGAGGGTGGAAGGGGGACTTTAGGCCCACAGAACCAGCTCCTGGCAGCAGCAGCCGTGGAGCTGCGATGGGGCTGGGGGAGGCTACTCACATCTGGAACGAAGGGAGGGTCCAACATGCCGGCTTCTAAGCGCTTGAAATTCATGTTCCTGAAGAAGGGGTGCCTCTTGACTTCCACAGCCCCCTCCTCCTGGCAGCCCAGCCTCTGCTTTGCGTCCTTGGTGAGCAGCTGTGATCAAGAGAGAGAGGCCATGAGGCCTGGGGCCTTTACTCCTGCCAGAGGCCACAGGGCTCAGGCAGCCTTGGAGCACCTGTGGTCATCTCCCTTTCACATGTATCCATCCCTGAGACCTCCCAGACGTCTCATCTCTGCATGCCGCAGTGTCTGCACCACCCCCAGGTGCCAGTGGCCACTGCTGGACCCTGCTGAGGCCTTACATTCCAAGGTTGCCTTCTGTGCCCTTCTGTGCACCTGTGGTCACCCGCTCACAGTGTGGTCAGGTGCCTGTATTCCCCAGGAGGCAGACATCTTGTCTGTTTCTCCCCATGACTGGACACCAGGGCGCAGCACAGAGTGGGCACCCATCTCTGTTTGTGGAATGTGCGGATGGAGAAGTGTTGCCTCTTCTGCTACAGGTAAGCAACAAAGCCTGGGACTGGGTCTGTTGGTCCCTCTCATTCACTGACCCAACTAGCAAGTACATTGACTAGAACCTACTGGTGAAGGAGGCCTGGTGGCACAGAGGTTAAGTGCTTGGCTGCTAACCAAAAGGTTGGCAGTTCAAACCCACCCAGTGGCCTCATGTGAACAAGATGTGGCAATCTGCTCCTGTAAACATTACAGCCTAGAAAACCCATGGGGCAGTTCTACTCTGTCACATGGGCTCACTGAGGCAAAATTGACTTGACGGCACCCAACAAGAATAACTTACTAGTACAAACCACTGTGCCAGTGAGGGGCTTGCCCCCACAGAGCTGTCAGAGTCCAGCGGAGCTGTCACATTTGGGGGTCCAGTCCCATCAGAGCCACCCAGACATGGCACCATGGATCAGAGGAACCTGGCCCGCTCCAGCTTCCCGGGGAATGGACATTTGAGTAGTCTTTCAAGACAGACTTTGAGAAGGTGGAGGTGGAGCCAGTGTTCATGTGCAGGGACTGGCAAGCTCAAGAGCAAGTGGCAGGGACCTGCAGGGCAGACTTTGGGGACACCATGTGTTTGAGTCTGCCTGAAGGATGAGGGTGTACAGGTCTATCAGTGAGGGGACAGTGGAGGAGAGATGGGGGAGGATCCTGAAGGCCACGTCAGAAGGTAGGCTGTTGATCTGGAGGCAGTGGGAGCCAGGGATGGTTGGGGCAGGGGGAGCGTCCTCCTCAGAAGGCAGGAAGGAGAACGGGGGGACGAGGCTCCACACCCAGGAGAGACAGGACGAAGCAGGGAGCGGAGGCAGGAGGGAGCAGATGGGGCAGTCACTGATGGCAGGGGAGGGTGGCCAGGTGACCACAGGGCTTGGCCGCCCCCTGCACCCGTGTCCTAGCCTCCTGCACCTCTCTTGTCCCCTTCCCCACTGAGCACCGCGCCTTGTACGCAGCTGCTGTCTACTAAGTGTTTGCTTTTAGACTAAAATCAAGGCGGGGGGCTGCATCTCCAGGGAGTCCAGCCTCCTGTCTCACCCACACCCTCAGAACACCCTGCGGGGCACATTCATACTGGCCTCCGTGGGCAGCCCTGAACCAGGCTAGGGGCAGTGGTGAGCAGGGTGGCCAGGCTGGCCCCTGGGAGCTCAGGCTGGAGGGGAGGCCCGCACAGACCACTGTCAAATCACAGCTGGAAAAATGCTGGGAAGGAGCGGGCAGGAACCATGGGAGTGGAACAAAGCGTGATGACAGAGGGCCAGGCAGGTCAGGGAAGGCTCCCTGGAGGAGGTGATGCCTGGGGGAGGTCTAGAGTGGGCAAATGAGTTAACCAGGCAGAAGAGGGGTGAAGAGTGTTCCTGGGTGTGCAAAGGCCCTGAGCAGAGAAAGGGAGACACGGTGGAGAAGTGGGCAGGGCCCGGGCAAAGCCACCTTCCGGAAGCAGCGAGGAGCACTTTCCCGCCCCTGGCCCCTGGGCCCTTTGCAGTTACCCTTGATGCGCAGTTGTAGGCAGTTGCACTTCCCCACATGGGCAGCAGAAGGCGCTAGAGCAGGGAGGGTGGAATTTATGGCCTTTGGGGGGCTTGGGGAGGAGGAACGCCTGTTTATCCTAGTCATCTGACCGGATGGGGGTCTTCGGGGGACGGCAAACTCTGAGCAGGCCCCTGGAGAAATGAGGAGATACCTCCCCAGGGGACCTAGGTATCCTTGTTGCCTCCCACAGGGGTTTCTCTCGGGAGGGGTCCACAGGAGCCAGCACAGGTTATAGCCAAGCTGCTCCTACCCAGGGACACTCCCACCACCCCGCCGTGCCTCACCCCCAGCAAGAAGGAACTGAAGGCAGCAGGCAAGCACCAACCAAAACCAAACCAAACCCACTGCCGCTGAGTCCATTTCCACTCACAGTGACCCTGCAGGACACAGTAGAACTGCCCTTAGGGTTTCCAAGCAGGGGTGGATTAACCAGTAAGCAAGGTATGCATGGGCTTACTTGTGCTTACTTACTAATCCGTAATACCCAATTTCACATGATGTGGTGAAAAACAAGTTTTTTTCCCCACATCATGTGAAATCGTGCACTACAGATTAACAGAAGCACAAGTAAGCCCGTGCGTACCTTGCTTATTGGGTAATCCATCCCTGTCAAGGCTGTAATCTTTATGCAAGCAGGCTGTCACATCTTTCTCCCATGAAGCAGCTGGTGGGTTCAAACAGCTGACCTTTCAGTTAGCAGCCGAGCGCTTACTCACTGCATCATCACGGGTCCTTGGGTAAGCACCAGGTCATATCTTTGAAAGGATTAAGCTGTGAGTGTGGCCACCCCAAGGGGACCACTGGCCACCCTGACGGGACTCTGAAGCCAACAGGGGCTGGCCAGACAGGTGACACAATAGAGCAACGGAGGTGAGAGGTGGGCTGGTGGGTGGCACCAGGCTGCCATCAGCTCCTGCCAGGCACAAAGGTTGCTGGTGCCTGGCCTCTACTTGTTTCAAGAGAAGCCAGGAAATGCAGGTTTTTAAGTAAAATCTCCCAATTTTTAAATGTTGGCAATTAACCCCTCCACGCACCTCTTTTTAAAACATTGAGTGGGCCAAACAGAACACCCACCAACCTGCTGCCTGTTGGCAAACTTGGCGTCAGGTACACAGTTAAGTGGAACCCACACCAGAAGCAGGAGGGAGAGCTGGTGTGAGCTGGAGATGGCGGGGATGGGGAGGCAGGGACAGCTGAGATAGGCTGAGAGGGCTGGCAGGCAAGAGGGAGAGAGTGGGTGGGACAGCAAGGCTCAGTGGTGCGACCCAGCAGGGGCTCAAGGAAGGTGAGGCTGGGGGTCTGGGCCTGGGGACCAGACCCAGGAGGACAAGGCAGTGATGTGTGTGAATTTCCAAACCCCAGGGACAGGGGGAGGGCCCTATGGCTGCCAAGATGGAAGGAAGGGCAAGCCTGGGGGCCAGAGACTGGTGTCCTTGTTGTTTGTGGAACAGCCTTCACCTTCTTAGACAGAGAGGACTGGAGCTGCCGCCCCCGAGTCAGTCCAGAGCCTGGGACACAGCCCTGTGGCCCTAGGCCTCCTTTATACAAGACATCTGTCCTGAGCTGGCGCCAGAGGACAGGAGGGGCAGGCAGGCCTTGTTCCTGGACCAGAGAGGCTGTGGTTAAGGGTACAGAGGAGGCCCAAGACCAGCATTCCAAGACCCCAAGGTCATTTGTAAGAGAAGACAGTGCAAGGCTGGAGGCCTCCAGCATTTGGGCACAAAGAGTTTCCACCAGAGAAATGTGACAGGGACGTGGGTTTGAGGCTTGACACCCATGGGCCCAGGAGGGCCCGGGGCAGCAGGCTCAGCTGCCACTGTCTCTAAGTGACCACCAGGGGGCGGCAGAAGGCCAGCAGCGCCTTGTACTGGCTGCAGCGGGTGATCCTGGCCCCGAAGCCAGGAGCCAAGAGGCACAGCTAGGGGGCGCCCTCTCCGCCTCCCCGTCCTCTCAGAATGTCCCATGTCCCCCTGGGGTCTCTCAAGACCTGCTTCTCTGCATTCCTGACCCTGGGGCCATGTGGTAATGCTCTATGACTGTCTATCCCCTGTCCAGTGTGGCCACACAGATACCCCTCCACTGGATAGGACACAACCCAGTGCTTGCTCAGCTCCCTGGCTTTCAAAAATCCCCAGACCCCACCTTCCCATCTATCTGACCTTCGCTGCACGGCTCCTCTTGCCCCCCACCCCTGCTCTGCCTGGAGCCACTGTCTGTGTTTCTTTGAGTGCCAGGCTGCCTGGCTGCCCAGTGGGCTGGTGGCTGGGTGCACGTTTACATCCCTTTCTCAGCGTCTCTCACACATGTAAATGACAGCTACGCTTCCTTTTCTGCCAGAAGGGGTCGGATAGCAAATCTAGCCCCAAACCCTTCCTCCCACAGCTCTGCGCGGTGAGAAGCTAGAGGAGGAAGTGGCCGAGCATAGAATAAGTGGCTACAGGAAAGGGGTCTCCTGGGGGGGTCGGGGGGAGCTAGCAAGATGGTTCCTGGGCCCTAGCAATGCAGCCTGGGGTTTTCTGGAAGAAGCAGGTTTGCTGCTTAAATCAACTCCCAGGGCTGGTGTTTCTAAAAAGCCAGCCTGGTGGTTTCTGTACATGATGAATCCATCCCAAGGCCTCTGTGAATTCAGACAAATGGGGAGAAGGAGCCCCTCCCCAGTCCAGCCTGCCCCTGCACCCCCACCTGCTGTTCCAGGTGCAGCGAGCCAGAGGGAGAGGAATTCTGTGGCCAGCAGATCCTTCTGTCTGCACGTGGCCCCCGATGGAGGGCAGCTGTCTGCAGAAGGGGTGCCAGGCATAGGAGAGAAGGGCCCCACCGTGGCCAGGGTAGGGATACGGGAGCCTGAGGGCCTGACAGGAATTGAGAGTGGCCCTCTCCCCACAAAACCGCGGCCCTGCTTCCCAAAGGCAGAGCCTGGGGGCCGGTCCCTGAGTGGGGCCCCCATGTGAGGTGATGGCCGTGGTCCAGGGGTGACCCCCACTCCCAGCTCCAACACTCTCGCTGGCTCCGGTCACTCCCTATGCCGTCTGGTTTCCCAAGCCTCGATCTGGCTGGTCTGCCCAGCCACGTGCCCTGCCCATGGCCGGGTCAAATCTCACAATCCACTGACACCGTCATCGAGGACCCGGCCTCATGCTTAGTGGATGGAAACTTGGTTATAAGATGTTCAAAGACTGACAGGGTCACCACTGGCAGTCCCTGGCCCCAAGCCAGAGCCCTGGGATCCAGAGATGGAGGGACCAGAGGCCCGAGGTCAAGGGCAGGGGTCTGCCCCAAGACACCTTGATGTCTTGGGGACCAGCTGGGATCACCTCTTCTCTTCCTACACAGACTCACCCAACCAAGCCTGCTGGACAGGAGGGCGTTTCACACTGTCTACCTTAGCCCTTGGTGCACAGGGCCTCCCTGACTCCCGCCCCTGTCCCAGGCTTTCTTCTGGAAGCCCTCGATACCCACCTGTCCACAGCACAAGCACGTGTTCCTCTGGCTTGGTGGGCTCACCACCCACCCCGAGCATGCCCTGACCTCGGTTCTTGGCTGGATGCCCAGCCCCAGGGCAGGGTCTGGCTCACCGGACTCACCATCTTGCAGATGGACTTGGCCTCCTCAGAGAACTTGTGGGAGTAGGCTTCCTCAGTCTCCAGGACTCGGCGGTCCACCTCCTCCCGCTTCACCTTCTCCTTGCGGCCGCGGAAGGGTGACTGGCCCTCGATCATCTCGTAGATGAGGCAGCCCAGGCCCCAGAAGTCAGGGCTCAGGCCGTACCTCTGGTTGTTCAGGACCTCTGGAGCTGGGGCAGAGCAGGCATGCGAGGGAGAAGTGAGAGACAGCTGGAGGCAGGACGGAGCCTAGGCACGCGGGCCAGGGCTGCTCCTCATGGCTGGCTCGCTCTTCCTCTTGCTAACTCCTACCCACCAATTACTGAAAATACCACCTCCTCCAGGGAGCTGGTGTTGATTGCTCTCCTCTGTGCTCCCAAAGGACTCTGTGACTTCAGTTTCAGAACCCTGGCCACAGCGGGTGGAAATGGTCTGTTCCCAGGACATGAGCTGCCTTATCCACACTGTGTCCCCAGTAACAGGAACGGCCCCTGGTACATGGCAGGTGCTGCACATGTATTTGTTTCAGCGATGAAGGCGTGTCCACCCAAATTAAAGCAGATAACTTTAAACGTATCTGGAATACAAACAGCCTTTAAATATGGCTTCCCAACCACCCCTCACTTTGATAAAATGAATTATAGATTCATCACAAAAGTATAAAAAAGATAGGTCCCCATCATCAGGCAGGCCACATGTATCCACCGGCAAATGCAGCCACAAGCGCTGGTTGGCACACAGCTGAGGCTGCGCAGGCAGACGCTTTCACACCCATTTGCAAAAGGGGACAGGTGAAACACAGGTAGATGCTCCCACATCATGCAGACAGATACCTACATATCTATGCATCTATCTGGGAGCCCTGGCGGCGCAGTGGTTAAGAGCTTGTCCGCTAACAAAAGGTCAGCAGTTCGAATCCACCAGCTACTCCTTGGAAACCCTATGGGGCAGTTCTACTCTGTCCTACAGGGTTGCTATGAGTCAGAATCGACTCTATGGCTATGGGTTTGGCTTAGTTTTTTTGGTAGGCATCTATCTAGCTCTCTATCTCTGAATGAATCTATGTATCTATCTTTGTATGTATGTTATCTATCTATCTGTCATCTATCTATCCATCTACCTACCTACCTATTCATCCATCCATCCATCCATCCATCCATCCATCCACCCACCCACCCATCCATCCATCCATCATACACACTCACATATTCACAGACACACGATCCAAGTTGCCAAATGTCACGAAACCCGAGAAGGACCTTCTAGCGTCAGAGACCAGGTACAGAACACTGTGCAGCTGCATCAGCGCCAGCCTGGCCGGAGGGCAGCCACAAGAGCTCTCTGGGTCCCCTTTCTCTGGGTGAGTGGGGGCGTGTGAGGTGTGCAGGAAGAAGCCCAGTGCTGCCCTCAGTTATAAGGGGACTCTGGGGGACAGGACTTGGCTCCGGGTCTCCTCCCTGTAGCACCAGCATGATGGTCTTGGGCAGGCTGGGGGAGGAAGGGCAGGAGCCCAAGGCTGGTCCCTCCTTAGCATCATGCTGGGTGACACAGCCAGCAGTGCACTCTCCTCTCTGAGCCTATGCCTAGGGCCTTCCTTCCCTCAGGGGCTCCTGAACGGGCTGCCCGCCGGCCCACCAGACCACTCCTCCCATGTGGTCCCCCTGAGCACCACTGTGTCCAGACTTGTCCCCTGACCCTGGAGAAGGGCCTGGCTTTGAGATGAAGGTGGGTTGGGGGCTGGGGGCTGCAGAGAGCTCAGTCTAGTCCAGCCATATCCTGTGTCCCCTTCACTCCACACTGCCCTGGCCTCCACCAAGCAGCCCCACGGGAGACCATGACTCTAATTTTGGTGGGCAACACACAAACGGGTGAGGGGAGTGGGCTCAGGAGGCTCAGTGTGTGAACGTGCGGGCCTCTCCTGGCACTCACCCATGTAGCCAACAGTGCCCACCCGGCCGCGGATCAGGTCTCCCTCGGGGATCTTCACAGCCAGGCCCAGGTCCGAGATCCGAATGTGGCCTGAGGGGAGAGCAGAGTACGGTTCCTGGGATGCTCCTATGGATGCTTGGCCCTCTCAGGGCAGTGCCATAGACTTGCTGTGTGACCCTGGGCCAGGTACTCGGCCTCTCTGAACCTCGGCGTTTCATCTGGCCAGTGGAGACCGTGATGGTAATCTGCCATCTCAGGGTGACTGCAAGAACTTCAGGGGCCCAGGTGTTGGAGAGTGTGTGCAAGTCATTACTTTTTAGGAGTGAAACTTAAGGGCCCAGAAGGACGTTCAGACTTGACTGGACGTTGGCCGACCTGCCTTGTAAAATCCCCTAATGGGCTTCTTGGAAGGCTGAGGTCACAAAGTTGAAGTCTTGGCCTGATTCTGGGATTGCTTCATGGAAAAAATGGGAGATCCTCCTAATATTCTGCAATAATTTGCTTAAGGGGAAAAAACTTATAAAGGCATTTGGGCAGCAGCTCCCTGCCCTGCCTTGCTGGTCTTCGGAGGTTGGTTGTTTCTTCCCTTTGGAAGCAAGAAGGGAAACGTCTAGGCTGGGCCTGGAGGGGCCTGGGGGATGGGATCAGAGCTCACAGTCCGGTACTGACTCCAGAAGGCTGCCATGCCACCTCTGACCCTTCTGCTCCCTGCCTGTGTGTGCCAGGGCACCTACCAGCTTAGACCTCAGTAAGGCCCCAGTCCAGCAACCCCCTCTGGGCTGGAGTTGTATGGACTTCCCGTTTCAGTGGGTCCCTGACAAAGCCAGGGAGTGGGGGATGAGATGCAGGACAGGAGTGGTGGCCATGGTTCCGAGACCAGCAAGGAACACGGGCCCCGTGTAGGCTTGGGGCTCACCCAGAGAGGGACGGCAGGCCCTGGGCCCTCTGCCTGCTCTTCTACACGGGAAGCCTTGGGAAGCATCACATACAAACCTCTCTCAGGTCACCAGCAAGCCGCCTCCCTCTTTCCCTCTTCCCTCTACTTGGGGCTGCCTGGTGTCGGGACATTGGTGGGGAGGAGATCTGGCCACTGATACAGCTGGGCGCCCTTGTAGGCTGGCTACTCTGAGCCTTGGCCTTGTCATCTGTAAAATGGGCACAGTGATAGCAGCCCCACCCTCTCTGGGAGCGTGAAGATCTAGTGAGATAAAAGATGTGAAAACCGTTGCCCGGGGGGGAAAGGCTAAAGAGTTTGAGGGGTTACTGTGGTTGCTGTTGTCACCCACAGCAGCCCTAACCCTTCAAGAGAAAAGCACAATGATAACGCCTGAATACCAGTGCCTGATACTTCTGTAGCTGGTCACCGTTGAAAAAACAATTTCCCCTCCAACTGTCTTGTAGGGGCCTCACCACCACCCTCCACCCTCTGAAGCAGGCAGGGCGGGTCCCATGATTTCCATTTTACAAACAAGGAAGATGAGATGCAGACAAATTGCCTCAAAGTTAAGTGATTTGCCCAGTATTTCTGAAATTATGGACATCTCCTCTCACTTAGCTGAGACACACTGCCTCTCCACCTGATAGAAGCTCTACCCAGGCCTAGTGTCTTCCCCAGGAGACCAGGATTGAGGAAAGGGAGTGGGGTCCTCTCCCCTCGCTTGCCCACCCCCTCCCCTGTCCCATGGCAGTGCTAGCGAAGGCAGCTTCCTCCCCATCCCTGTGAGTCTCTGGGGGCCCTTCAGGTCCTATGGCTTGCGACGCTCACCTCAGGTATAGAATAGGAAAAGGGGCTCCCAAGCAGTCCCTGACTTACCGAAATCATCTAACAGGATGTTTTCAGGCTTCAGATCTCTGAAAGAGAAAGATAACAAGCATCTGAGTGTGGGCATTCTGGGCAGCAAGGGCACTGGCGTCTGGGGTGACCACCTTGGGCCAACTAGGCTAGAGTAGCCAGAGGATATTTCCTTCCTGCCTCTTGGCTCAGGTTGTCTGGTCTCTGACTCTCTCTGGGTCAAGACAGGCTTGAGCTAATGTCTCTCCTTCCAGTAATTCAATAAACGGACGCCGCTGTTTTCCAAAAGCAGCTTCCCAACCTTGGAGAGTAACTAGGAAGGTAAAGGCCAGCCTGGCACCAGTCCAAGGTCCCTGGGTGGCACATGTGGTTTTCAATTGGCTGCTAAACTAAAGGTTGGTGGTTCAAACCCACCCAGTGGTGCCATGGGAGAGAGGCCTGGTGATCTGCTTCCATAAAGATTACAGCCAAGAAAACTCTATCGAGCAGTTCTATTCTATAACATACAGGGGTTGCCATGTGTTGGAATCGATTCCACGGCAACGGGCTTGGCTTTTTGGTTGTGGCAGCAGTCCACACACGGACAGCCCCTAGGGCTGAGGAAACATCTACTTTTTGTGGTGACAGCTCTCTACAGGACTGGGAAGACCTCGAAGTTTCAGGATGCCCTGGGACGGGCATGGGAAGGAAGGCAGAGAAATTGAGAACAAAACACCAGCTGTGAAATTGGGGGCAGAGGATTGTAGGGGGAGAGGATGGTAATTCCCAGGAGCAAGACCCCGTTTGGGACAGGGACCCCAGGAGATTGGTACAGACCCCAACTCTAGCTATAGCCCGGGAAAAAGTGGAGCCGGAAGGCACAGCTATAGGTGTGGGCTGCTTCATCCTGTCCCTGATATCTCTTCACAAGAAAGGGAACCTCTGGGGACATCTAGTTCAATTGGTATAACAGTTCATAAAGAACATGTTCTACATCCTACTTTGGTGAGTAGTGGCTGGGGTCTTAAAAGCTTAGCTTGGCCATCTAAGGCACCTACTGGTCCCATCCCATTTGGAGCAAAGGAAAATGAAGAAAACCAAAAACACAAGGAAAATATTAGCCCAAAGGACTAAAGGACCAGATGAACCACAGCCTCCACCAGCCTGAGCCCAGAAGAACTAGACGGTATCCATCTACTACCACCAACTGCTCTGACAGGATCACAATAGAGAGCCCCGGACAGAGTGGGAGAAAAATTCATATTCACAAAAAACACCAGACTTACTGGTCTGACAGAGACCAGTAAGAACCCCCGAGTCTATGGCCCCCAGATACTCTAACTCAGAACTGAAGCCACTCCCAAAGGCCACTTTTCAGACAAAGATCAGACAGGCCTATAAAACAAACAATACCACACGCGAGGAATGTGCTTCTTAGTTCAAAGATACAAGACCAAATGGGCAACTCCTGCCCCAAAGCAAAGACGAGAAGGCAGGAAGGGACTGGAAAACTGAACGAATGGACACTGGGAACCTGGGGGGGGATAGGGAAAGGGGGAGAGTGCTGTCACATTGTGGGGATTGCAACTGATGTCACAAAACAATATGTGTATACCTTTTTGATTGAGAAACTAATTTGCACTGTCAACTTTCACCTAAAGCACAATAAAATTAAAAAACAGCAGCAACAAAAAAGAAAGGGAAGCTCTCCATCCCCAGGATGGGCAGGAGGCTGGGGGGCAGCGAGAGTTTGGTTTTACCAGTAAGTCTTCTCCTGGGTGGAAGAACAGCCAGTGGGATGGTGTGTGCAGCTCACAAAGCCACTGGATAAACGAGTACAGGGCATCTGGATCGACGCTCCAGTTCTCAACCAAGCGGCTTTGTTTATTTAACTGATGGCAGCTGTCCTCACCAGGGGGTGGTTAACATACCCAAACCCAGTGGGGTAGCCTCACAATATGATAATTAGTGTTTGTGTGTAGTTATTTATTACAAAATACTTTTGTTGTTGTTGTTATTTAAATGGCATCCCTTTGATGTGCTAACAATTCCAAATAAGGGCAAGAGCCATCATCTCAACAAGCCAGCGGCCACCCGCTTGGAAGGACAGCTCACCAGTGGGCACTGGACAGAGCCCAAACCCTGGGGGAGGCCAAGGCAAGTGGTCAGGGCCAGGAGGAGGCACAAGGCTTCCCATCCTCCCCAGAAGAATAGGGTCTGGGACTTGGAGGGCCTTTTAAAAAAAAAAATTTTTTTTTTTAAGTAAAAAGCAATCAAGTGGAGGATTCTTTTTTCAACCCTTAGGGAAATTTTTCTAACTTTCTTTTCACTTGAATGAAAACAAAGCAAAAACATAACTGGGGAGATGGTATGTGTGTGGGGGAAGGAACATCGTCAAAACCATTCCTTCTTGTTTTCAAAACCTTCTAGATCTCCTGAAACAATCTCCACCAAGAGCTCTAGAGCAAAGGTCTTCAAGCTGGGGTCTGTGGGGGAACTTTCCAGCAGGTTCCCAGGTGCTGACAGTTCTAAGGGTAAGGATTTCTAGATCTTTAACACCCTCATGCTCTGTCCTGGAGCCCTGGGGGCTCTCCCTCCCTTCGGCCCTTTCTCAATAGCTCTTCTCCCGATTTACAGAAGAAAAGCAGCCCCCTCCCAAATATTACTACCGTGTCCTGGTCCAGGGTGTCCAACCTCTAAGGCTCCAAAGGATCAACTAGAAATAGGATCTACTACTAGTTACTGGGATGGTAGCTCACAGAGGAAATTACTTTAATGTTTAGAGCCTTATTCAAAGGAAGCTTTAAAAAATCTTATACACATCTGTCTGTCTGTCCGTCTGTCCATTCGTCCATTCATCTATCTCCACCACCCATCTGTCAGTTTTTTGTACTGTGGTGGCTTCTGTGTTGCTATGACAGGGTCACCCATGGTGGACAGGTTTCAGTAGAGCTTCCAGAATAGGAAGACTAGGAATAAAGGCCTGGTCATCTGCTTTTGAAAAATCAACCATTGAAAATCCTGTGGAGCACAGTTCTACCCTGACCCTCATGGAGTCATCATGAGTCAGGATTGACTCAACAGCAAGTGGTTTTGGGTACCTTTAAAAGTGTGGTGTCACTACTCAATTTCAAAATATCAGTAGTTGCCACTATTTAAACATACGATGAAATATTTTAAATATCTACTTAAAATTTGTGAGAGGGACACATGGTTTTTAAAAATTCTTTGAGGGGGGCTGTGAGAAAAGTTTGAAGACCTCTGTTCACAGAATCTTGACCCTTGGTCCTACAAAATTCAGGCCCACGGGACTGAGGTAAGTTGGGAGAGAGAGTGAAGGGGCCAGAGTAGGCAGAGGACAGCACGGGGTGTGGCCAAGTTCTATTCAGATGCCTGCTTGTGCGTGGTGATCTAAGGTCTTCCTGGGCTGACTCCACATCACTGCCACCAGCTCCGATGAGCTTCCCCAGTGCTAGGTTGGAGGGGCTGGGTAATGGCCCTTCCTCATCAACTCTGAGCCGCAGCTAGTTTGGGAAACATCATATCATATTCTTGTCTTTCCCAAGCTTTGGAGGCCAGATAGCACTGGCTGGAGAGTGGCCCACCTCACTTACCTGTGCCCAGGAGCCCTGAGTCTCCAAGGTGGGAGTCATCTGTTCAAGGCATGCACCTTCACCCGCAGTGACCAGGCCTTGATTTCCGGGGTGAGGACAACCACCCACAGGAGGGCAAGAAGGGACAGCCCACCCATTCAGAGTCAGATGGGCAAACCCGGTGGATGAGGGCTGCTTACCTGTAGACGGTGTTCTCCCGGTGGAGGTCTTCCAAGCCGCACAGGATCTCTGCCGCGTAAAACAAGGCACGCTCCTCCTCGAAGCCAGGGTTGCCCATGTTGTAGATGTGAAACTTTAGGTCACCCCCATTCATGATGGTCAGAACCAAGCACAGCGCGTCCTTGGTCTCGTAGGCGTAGGCCAGGTTGACCTGGGAGCACAAGAACAGCACCACGGTGAAGTTAAGATGACCACCCCCACTTCCGCTTTTCTTCCTCAGAATCCTTAAAGCTGGGGCAGGGGTGGGTGTGCTGTCGTGGGGGGACTGCAGCAGCTTCACACTACTCCCCTGGACCCAACTGGCCTCACGGTGACCCTGCCTGCTGCCCCTCTTAGATGATGAAGGAGGATGCACACCTAGGACCTCCCAAGTCAGTGGTTGCAGGTGAGGCAAAGAGGGTGGGGGGCAGCAGGCCAGTACCTGCGCTTTCAGTGACTCTAGCAGGATGATGTCTGACTTTTTGCACCACGAAAACATGTACGTCATCAGCAGGTTAAAACCGTACGTTGCCTTGTTGGTTGGTCAAGAGAAGCAGGCCCCAGGTGCCCTCAGGTGGGTGGGGGCTCCTCACTGCAGGGATGAGTGGAAGTGGCCTGGGGAAAGGCCTTTGTTGTATTCTGCTACTGAGATTTTGGGGTTAATTTGTTACTGCAGCAGAGCCTTGCCTGGACTAACACAACATATGTAAACAAAATGGCACCTCACTAGGACACTCATACTTACATCTCCACCATGATGAAATCAGCTTAGAGGGGTCTAGGGAAACCAGAGCCCCTTGGCTGGGCCCAGGGCAGGCTTGTTTTGTCCACGGAGGAGTTTACAAGGTGGTCCTGGAGAACAGAGGCCTCGGTTTCCCACACAGAGGGAGCCAGGCACTGGCCAGCTTTAGTGATAGGACAAAGTCAGCCTGAATTGACCACGAAGTGCCTTCCCATGGAGGGAATGTCCAGTTGGCTTCCTGTAGCGTACCCTCTCATTAGCATTCCACTTCCCTGGGGGATGGGAGCCAGGCATACTGGCTGTTATGGATTAAACTGTGTACCCTCAAAATATGTGTGGGAAT
Organism: Trichechus manatus latirostris; assembly: GCF_000243295.1. NCBI lineage: Eukaryota > Metazoa > Chordata > Mammalia > Sirenia > Trichechidae > Trichechus > Trichechus manatus. The sequence continues at coordinate 9,828,952 of NW_004443967.1, read as the reverse complement.
CCTAACCTCTACCCTTGTGGAAATAATCCTGTTTGGAAATAGGGTTTTTTCTGTTATGTTAATTTGATCATAGCTGAGTATAGTGAGTTCTAAATCTAATCACTTCTGAGCTATAAAAAGAGCAGATTAGATGGAGAGGCCTGCACACATGTGGGGAGACAGATGCCAGTGAGTACTGTCTACAAGCCAGGAACCAAGGAATATGTGGGACTACCGACAAGGAAGGAATTCACAAGGCAGAGACTCTGATTTGGACTTCTAATCTTCAGAAATGTGAGAAAATAAATTTCTTTTCCTTAAAGTCATCCACTTGTATTTGCCTGGAGCAACAGAGGAAGAAGGAGAGTCAAGAATAGGATGAGGAAATGGAACGTTTGGCTAGTTGTCTCCATGAACAACTGCCTCCTTTGCCATGAGATCAGAAGAACTAGATGGTGCCCGGCTACCATTACTGAACATTTTGATAAAAAATTCTATAGAAGAATCCTTATCAAAAGGGGGGAAATACAGAACAGAATTTCAAATTCTCATGGACTCCAGACTTACTGGAGCCATGAAGTCTGAATGAACCTCCAAGCCTACTGCCCTGAGATAATCTTTAAACCTTAAACCAAAAATATCCTCTGAAGTCTTCTTAAAACCAAACAAGAGTTTAGCTTAACTAGTAAAGAATGTCTGCCTTGAGCATTGTGCTCTTTTAAGATCTATCTATATGGGATCAAATTGACAATAGCAACTCGAAAGATTAGCCAGGAATCTTAGTGGGCAGTGAGTTTATGTTAGTGGGGGAGGAACAACTCAGAAGAGGAGGGTGAGAATGGTTGCACAACTGGAAAAATGTAATCAATATCACTGAATTATACATGTAGAAACTGTTGAATTGGTATATATTTTGCTGTGTATATTCTCAACTACAATAACAATAAAATAATATACATTATATTTATGTATATAAACCCATTCACTTGTGGTATTTCTGTTGCAGCAGCACTAAGAAATCAAGACACTGGAGGACCACCCCTTTCCAAGGGAAGGAAGTTCCTTCACCAGAGAGTAACCTGTCACCAGGCCCTGGACACTCACCACAAACCGACTGTTGACCTTCTCTAGAATCTGCTTCTCATTGAGTGCCATGGACTCCCCTTTCCTCTTTTTGATCCTCTTCTTCTCCAAGCGCTTGCAGGCGTACATTTTACCTGTGGCCCGAACCTGGCAGGCACAGACCTGAGGAGCAAGAAAGAAGCCAAAGTCATGGGGACACGGTGGAAGGCTGTCTGAAGCTGGCTCTCCAGGGATGGGATGCTGATGGGGCCAAAGGTGCTCCCAGCCCACAGGACCTGACCACAGACCGTGGCCTTGAATCTACTGCTGCCCTGGGCCCTGCCCTTCCCAAGCCGCCTTCAGTGCCATCTTCCCCTCACCTTAGAAGAATCCTAGCTCTTGAAGGTGAGGAACCTTCAAGAACATGAAGGTTGAACATGAAGGTTTGTTGAACATTCACACCGATGTTCAGATGACTCGCCAAGGCCTAAAGGATCATCCCCCTCTCAGAGGCAACTGCATTTCACTGTCCCAAGCTTTCAACTAAATGCAGCAATTGCTAACTGGGGACTTTCAAGCATTAGCTGCTAGTGGGAGTGGCTTGTTTTGGAGGTAGAGTTATGGGAGACCCCCGAGAATCCTGCCTTTAGAATTCAGGAGGATGGGAGCTAGAACATTTGGAGTCTAGTCTCATTTCTGCCCCTGATTGGCTGTGTGACCTTGAGTGAGTCATGTAACTATTCTGAACCTCAGCTTTCTTCATCTCTAAAATAGGAATAAAAAGTCTTGCCTCAGTTGCTGGGAATATCAGAGAGAGTACAGTGGAATCTCTAATCTCATGTAACAGTGCATGCTAATGTCATCATCCAGAAATGTGATGGCCAAGGTCGGTAAGCCTCTCATGCCCTCACCTCTCCTTCCCCGTACACTTCTTCCCTCCAGACTTGAACCCTGCCCAAGGCTGACTCCTGAGAGCACCTCCATCTCCCCTGCCACACCCCAGACAGCTGAGGGCGGCTCAACACTTCTCCCTTTCCACCTTCCCGTTCAACCAAACCCATTGCCGTCAAGTCACTTCTGACTCAGAGTGACCCTATAGGACAGAGTAGAATTGCCCCACAGAGTTTCCAAGGAGCACCTGGTGGATTCAAACCGCCAATCTTTTGGTTAGCAGATGTAGCACTTAACCACTATGCCACCAGGGTTTCTCTTTCCACCTTAGACATAGCTAATTTTCCCAAAGGTCTCTGACTCTCGCCCTCCCTCACCACCTCCAGTCCCCTAAATATTCACATTATCTGGCCCTTGCCCTCCCTCACCACCTCCAGCCCCCCAAATATCCACATTATCTGGGAATACCCAAGGGCGCCCATGGCTGATCCATTTGCTTGGGAAGCACTGCTTAGAAGAACATTTTAGGCTTATTCAGAAGGGACTGAAAAAGCAACTACTAGGCTATAGAAACTTTCTGTTGAAAAAGGTAAATATTCACTCACCTCCCCGAAGCCCCCTTTTCCTAGCACTCGATACTGCCTAAAAGTGTTTTTGGTCACTGGTTGCCTGGAAAAAAGTAAGAATCCAACATTGATCTCATGATGTTAAGATCCAGAATACATAAGAAATCGACAACAGCACCAATGAAAGCAGCTGGTGGGAGGGACAATTCTATGATCTCTAAAGTGTCCCCTGAATATCCCCAGAAATCATGGCTACAGATAAAACCTTCAAGGACTTACTCTGAGGCTGGGTACTCAAATCCTCCTGCTGAGTGCCCAGCTTATGGTATGCCTTAAGATTTCAGCCTTTCCAGCGCCGACAATTGCGTGAGCCAAGTCATTAAAACAAATCTTTTAATATATATGTATATGTACACACACACACATCACACATCTCCTACTGGTTCTGTTTCTCTAGAGAACCCTGACTGATACAGATTTTGGTGCCAAGAGTGGTTCTAGAGGAACAGAACCTTAAGTATGAGTTTTCTGAATTGGTTCTGGAGTTTCTGGAATTGGTTCTCTAACCTGGTCAGATTTAAAGGTAGTAATGACTCTATTTCCAATGGTACAGAGGGCACTGATAGTCTACAGCACGATGGGGCAATAGAGATATGCAAAATACCACCAGTGGACACTCCTAATCAAATACTTACATAAGGCAAGATTTTGGGTGACCATGTATATTTGATACCTTACAGCATTTTTGTCAAACTAATGAGTATAATGAGATGGGCTAGTCGTTCCTAACGGTGCTGGAGAAATGTGGGGAAAAAAGACGAGTTCAGGGCTTCAAATTCCCAGGTCAAACTCCTCATAAATGACTTGAAAGTTCCTATGTCTGACCTGAAAAAAATTCTTATCTCTTGTAGCTTAAGAGCTGAGATTTCTGAAAACCAAACCCAGAGTCTCAGCCTGCAAGTAGCTGAAGTACAATGCAAATTGAATTCTCAGCCTCGTAGAGTGTCTGCTGTTAAAAGTGAGGGCATTGATTGGGAAAGATCTCAAAAAATCAAATGGGGACATATGGGCAGATCCTGATGAAGCTAGGGATTGAACCCCTAAACTCTGCTAAGCCTTCTTTACCAGTACAGACAGCCCGCTGACCCCTATCTGAAGAGATTAACCCTGCATTGTCTGAAGAACCTGTAATAGCCTCCCCTAAGGTAGTTGCCCTGCAAGACATCCAAGGAGAATGCCATGTGAAAACCGAGCCAGAGATTGGTGTGATGTGTCTACAAGTCAAGGAACATCAAGGATGGCCAGCAAAACAAGAAGCAAAATGAAGGGATGGAATAGATTCTCCATAGCGGCTTCAGAGAGTGCATGGCCCTGCCAACACCTTTATTTCAGATTTCTGGCCTCTAGAACTGTGAGACAATGAATTTCTGTTGTTTTAAGTCATCCATGTTGTGGTACGTTTTTACGGCAGCCCTAGGAAACTAAGAGAAATCCCTGTAGGCTGGGAGAGAAAGAGTTCTTGCTTGCTCAGAGGGGGAAAGCTGAAGGCATGAAAAAAATGTGAGCCCAATGATGTTTAACCATACTTTTCGTGTGGTTCCCTTCTCTCTCCCAAATGCAAATCATGTGGCTAAGCTCAGAGGGAAGCTGTGTCCCCTGTGCAGGGAAATGGGGAGGGGGCCAGGAACCACAGAGGTTGAGTGTGCCCCTGGAGGAACATGAAGGAGACCACAACCCTCCCTACACCTGCACATCCAGGCCTGCTCAGCAGGACAGGCCACACTTCCTGTCCCTGGGAGCCTGGGCTATTTCTGCAGGTGCTCCTCCAGTCCCTGGCCCACACAGTCCTGAGGAAACCAACACGGCTAACCCCTCACCACACTGCTCCAACCTTTAAAAGAGGCCTCCTTAGGTTGCAAAGGCTGCTTGTCTTCAAGTCTAGTCCTGCTAAACTTTAACCATTCTTTCCCAACCTTTCCACCACCACCAAAACCCACTGCCGTCGAGTCAATTCCGACTCACAGCAACCCTATAGGACAGAGTAGAACTGCCCCATAGGGTTTCCAAGGCTGTAATCTTTGCAGACTGCTACATCTTTCTTCTCAGGAGCGGCTGGTGGGTTTGAACCTCTGACCTTTCAGTCAGCAGCCAAGCACTTAACCACTGCACCACCAGGGCTGCTTTCCACCACCAAGGACCCCTGTATTATTTTATCCTCCATAGATCTAGGGCTCTAAAAGATCCTGTCTGTCTAAAGTGGTAATCATGAAGTAATAATTACTTTGTGTCCCCAGCTTCCCATTTTAATTAATCAAAACTATTTGTCATATCTAATCAGAACCTCTAATCAGGATGTTACTTCCCAGAGTTAATAAATAAATGGTTATTCCCATCATAGCAAAGGACTCCTTAGTTTAGATAGCTTTCATTGCCAGCCTGTTTGGCTATTATAATTGGCTTTTACCATGTCAAGATTGGCTCTTGGCCATGAAGAGAAATGAAATCCTGATATATGGCACAGCATAAATGAACTTTGAAAACATTATACTAAGTGACAAACATCGTATGACTCCACTTATATGCAGTATCTAAGATCCGACCAAAATCCATTGCTGTGAAGTCGATTCCGACTCATAGTGACCCTATAGGACAAAGTAGAACTGCCCCATGGGGTTTCCAAGGAGTGGCCGGTGGATTCGAACTGCTGACCTTTCAGTTAGTAGCCAAATGCTTAACCACTGCACCACCAGGGCTCCATATCTAGGATAGGCAAGTGTATAGAGAACAAAGTTTATTAGTGGTTACCAGGGGCAGGAAGGCGGGTAGGGGGAAGAGGAGAGTCATTGCTGAGGGGACATTGAGCTCCTACTAAGGGTGATAGGAAAATTTGGAAATGGATAACGTTAATGGTTGAAAAACACGATAAACATAACAAATGTCACTAAATTGTACATTATGTAACGTGAAGAATGTAGAAAAGGCAAATGATTTGTTACATATATATTTACCATAACTAAAAATAAATTGGCTCTTGGATCTCCAAACCTATTTCTGAGCACCCTCCCCCCAACACACACACACACACACACACACGTGAAGAATCCTGTTCTTCAGGGGCTGGTGGGACACTGAATTGGGCCACAGAACTGGGTCAGCTATAGAAAGACCAGTGGGACTCTGGTCCCCAGCCACTCTTTTTTTTTTCCAAGTAAAAGTCTCACATATTTATTAGTGGAGTCAGTCTCTTAATGCAGAAGCATAAAGACAAAGGAAGAAACGAGAATTTTCCCAATGCATGTTCACTTGTACAGATTGTGGCAAAATTTTCAACTTGATGTGGTAGAACGCTATTGATCCTGACAGAGGGGTGAATCTGTGTATCATCACATGTGCGATTCCTTATAGATCCGGCTTGGTTCTTTTCCAGCATCTCCTCTTGGAGTTGTACCTGATTTTATTACCAGTTTTCCTTTGGATCCACTGGGGAATGGGGGTGATTCTGCTCTTGTTTCTTGGCCAGGAATTTCTTGATCCTGAAAGTCTTATGGGAAGACATGGTAGGGATGGACAGCAGCTGCACATACCACAATGGCAGACAAAGGGAGCAAATGCCCTAGCCACTCTTGAACGAATCTCCCCTGGAAAACCTTCTCGCTGCCAGCTGGAAGTCACATTTTGGGCACCACTGCTGTTCTTCTAATGCAGCCCTAACACCCCAGGGCACTCTCTGGCCCACCTGTCTCGAATCATGTAAGTGGAGTCGCTTCTCTCTTCCCTGGTGTTTATTTAAGGCACCCTGGTGGTGCAGTGGTTAAAGAGCTCGGCTGCTAACCAAAAGGTTAGCAGTTCAAACCCACCACCCATTCCATGGGAGAAAAATGTAGCAGTCTGCTTCCATAAAGATTACAGCCTTGGAAACCCTGTGGGGCAGTTCTACTCTCTCCTATAGGGTTGCTGTGAGTCGGAATCAACTCGACGGCAACAAGTTTATTTTTTTTTTGCGGGGGTAGCAGAGGCGTGTTGCGGTACAGTGGTTAAGTGCTTGGCTGCTAACCGAAAGGTCAGTGGTTCAAACCTACCAGCCTCTCCACAGGAGAAAAGATGTGGCAGTCTGCTTCCGTAAAGATTCACAGCCTTGGAAACCCAAGTTCTACTCGCTCCTACAAGGTCACTACGAGTCAGAATTGGCAGCAGACAACAGCAATGGTCCGACCTGCCTGGAGCGCGCAGCCGCCCGCTGCAGAGGGCCCTGCTGCATGCCGGCGGCCGCGCAGCCAAGGAGCATTCCCTGCAGCTGCCCCGGAGACCACAGGAAGGCCTCCGGGCCTAACCACTTACTGCACGTGGAGAACAAACAGGCCCCCCACATGACTGCAGAACCCCTCTGCTGGAGGAAGCAGCGTAATACAATTTCCCAGGAATTTCCTGGTTAACCTTAACCACTGCGCCACCAGGGCTCCTTGGTTACACGTGGGAGGGAAAAAAAAGACCCTTTAATATTTCAACAGCACAGCCCTATCAGGCCATGATCTTTTTAGCAAAAAAAAAAAAAATGGGGGGAGGCGGGGTGCCATGACTTAGCGCACTTCCAGGCCAGGATACTGCCCTCCTGGCTCCAAAAACGTAATATCCTCGAAAGGGTGAACTATTAACTTCTTTGCAGTTATGCACGGATTAAAAATGTCCATTTCTCCATTTCATGAGCTTGGTACAGACCAGTCAAATGAACGCCATTTGCCACAGCTAAAGGATTCTCCTGGAACTGGAGAGCTGGGTGGACTAAGGGTGAAGGACTCGAGTCCGGGGGGCTGGGTGAGGTTCCAGCCTTGCTAGTCCCTTGCTGTGTGACCCAGGGCCAACCCATTAACCTCTCTGATCCTCCATGACATTAGTAAAATGGAGGTAATGATAATGCCTGTACCTCCAAGGGCTCTTTGTAAAATGCTGTGTGAGGATCAGATGTCCTTATTAGAACTCACGGGAATAAAGGACATGGCCTCTGGGGGGGGGGTCTCTATGGTAACAATCAGGGACAGATAACCCAGTAAGCAAGGTACGCACAGGCGAAATTGTGCACTACAGATTAGTAAGTAGGCACAAATAAGCCTTTGTGGACCTTGCTTATTGAGTAATCCGTCCCTGGTTACAATGACAACACCTACTGCGTGAAGCACCTTGTACAGCGCCTCATTTCATCCTCACACCAGCCTCAGAAGACGGGACTATTAATGCCCCATTCTGCAGATAAGAAGGCTTCCAGAGGTGGAATGAGTTGCCCAAGGCCATGCCGGTAAGCAGTGGGGCTGGAATTCGAAGACAGGCAGCCTGCTACAGAACCCACGCTGTATCTCCAGTCCACACTGCCACCCAGTGCAGGTCTCAGACACATGGGGGCACAGATTGGGGTCGGGGCTACGCAGCCCCTGCTCCAGAGTGAGAGTAGGAGATACTGGTGGAGTGGGCGTGATGTTCACCTCCCCACCGGACTGTCCTGTGGTCTTCAAGACCTAGGATGGAGCCTCCAGCAAGGGTCAGCTGCTCACCCCAACACCAGACTTGGTGAGGGTGACGATGAGGGTGACTCTGATGATCACGGTGACGACTGCAACAACTATACTCGGCAGCTTAGCTCCTGAGGCCAGATGGCGGGCATTTGTTGAGGACTTGCCTTGTTCTAGGCATGTGCTAAGCTCATCTCATCTCATCCTCACTACAAGCCTACCAGGCAAGTACTACTATTATCCCCATTTTACAGGTGAGGAAACTGAGTGTGGAGAGATGAGTAACCCTTTCTGAGGTCCCTTGGATAGAGGCAGACCCAGGACCCAGTTTCAGCCTGTGGGCTCAGAGCCTGAACTCTGACCTGGTGCCCTCACTGGGGCGTTTGGGCTGATCCTTCACCTCACCAACTCTCTTGGAGCCATGTCGTGTATGTGCCAGGTGGTGGTCAGCGGGTCAGCAAGAAGGCCATCCACTGGTCACCCTGGCATCCCACTAGTCAACAGAGAGAGAGAGAAAGGGACCAGCCCAATCAATGGCTGCAGAGCAGGGCGTTTTCCTTTTGGTCTTCTTGAGGTGGGCAGGGAAGGGGTCACGAACATGGCTTTTGGGTGGGTGGTTGGAGTCCCTGGGTGGTGCAAATGGTTAATGCACTCGGCTGCTAACCCAAGGGCTGGAGGTTCTAGTCCACCCAGAGGCACCTTGGAAGAAAGACAATCTACTTCTGATAAAATAGCCATTGAAAACCCTATGGAGCATAGTTCTACTCTGATACACATGGGGTTGTCATGAGTTGGAGCTGACTCGATGGCAACTGGCTTTTGGGTCCTGTAGCAGGCAGACAGGAAGGGGATGACCTCTGCTCTCTAACCACGGTGCACCCAGATGGCCGTGAGTGCCGAGGCCTCCGGGGTACAGGGAATGTGGATTTGATTTGGCATTGCTCTACTCCACAAACAGGACGGTTGAAAGGTGGGCAGAGCACTGCGCCGGGGGTCCTGGGCCAGGGTGGCATGCTTGGCTTGCTGGGTGACAAAGCAAGTCACATCCTCTCTATGTCTCCATTTCCGCATCAGTCATATGGAGGCACTATCTGCCCGACCAAGTCACAGCTGTGCATGTGAGAGCACTTTGAAAAGAACAAAGCAGCCAATCAAGCATATGAAAGACGCTGGGTTTCACCCACTCGGAGAGAGGAGAAAAGCTAGACAGGAGGGAAGCTCGCTGCTCACTTATCGGAACAGTGTTGATAAAGCTGTGGGAGGCAGGACTACAAACTGAGGCAACTGTTTCAGAGGGCAATTTGACAGCCTCTCAAAATTTTTTAAATCAGGTTATTTTCACCCCCATAATCCATCTGTCAGTTTGCTGTACTGTGGTGGCTTACGTGTTGCTATGATGCTGGAAGTTACACCATTGGTATTTCAAATACCAGCGGGGTCACCCACAGGGGGCAGGTTTTAGCAGAGCTTCCAGACTGAGACAAAGTAGGAAGAAAGGCCTGACAGTCTACATCCAAAAATTAGCCAGTGAAAACCCTAAGGATCACAACAGAATATTGTCCAGTATAGTGCTGGGAGATGAGGCCCCTCCCCCAGGCTGGAAGACCCTACACAATAGCTGTAACAATGGACGTAAAGATGAAGATGGACCAGGACTAGGCAAGGTTTCATTCTGTTACACACAGGTTGCCATGAGTCGGAGCTGACTGGATGGCAGCTAACAACAACCAATACTGACCCAGAAATTCCTCTGCTCGGAGTGTCTATGGATGTACTTACAAAAGCACATAAAGATATCGCTACAAAGCTATTCATTACTTAGGGGAGATTGCACAAAAATAGAGAAGAACCTCAATGTCCATCAATGGAGGAGTGGGTTAAACAAAGGCAGATGTGCAACCAGCTCAAAGAATACGGTAGGTCTTTTGGCTGGTGGAGAAAGAATTCTCAAAGAGAGTGAACCTAAAAGTAAGAACAAGATGCTGTGTGTATAGATACCTGAGTGAGTGTATGTGTGTGCAGACAGTTTCATAGCATAGAACATTTCTAGAAGAATACACAGAACTTAACAGGAGGAGGATGGTTCATTTTTTTAACCATGAATCCATGGGAGGTGATGGATTTTTATAAAATTCTCAAATAAAAGACCTGTACCCCACATACACATTCATACACACATGTGCCCAGGGCCCAGGGAGCTCACCTTTCTAACCATTTCCACTGGAGGAAGCGGTCAAAATACATGCTGTGCAGGTATTCTTGGAATGGTTCTCCTTGAAGGTAGTCGTGGACGGATCTAGCTCAGATGGAACAAACAGATAACATTTTATAATCCTGACCTCGAAGTAGACAGGCAGCGCTATACCCAGCAGGATACCTCCCAGCCTCATACATTTCCAGGCTCCAGAAATGCAAATGCACAGATGCCTCAGGACAGATGCAGCAGGTCTCTCAGAGGTCCCTTCATTCTACCCTGTCCACCATCACAGGCCACCCTGGGGATTGTGGTCTTCAGCCTGAGAGCAATGGGGAACCACGGGAGCTCTGGGCACAAGTGTGACCTGCTTCCAGGGGAGAGGATCCCACAGATGGGGAAGGAGGTGTGGGTGCGTGGATGTGTGTGTGCACAAGTGTGTGTGTGTGTGTGTG
>NW_004443967.1:9815241-9816385 GCF_000243295.1 Trichechus manatus latirostris | reverse complement strand
GCTGGGAGTAGGCTCAGGAAGACAGGGCGTAGACATGTCTTTCTCCCCAAAGGATGTTGAAATCTGACAGGCTTGCTTTCCCCTCCCAGCTACTGAAACGTGACTGTGGGGCTGATTACTCTGCGAAGTCCATTGGGGGTGTCTGTGGGAAGGGCTCAGTGCGAGGGTGTGGGGGGAGTCCATCCCATCCCTGGTGAATGAATCAGTGGCTCATTTTCTGTTCCCCACGGTTCTGAGCGCCCACAGCCCCCTTGTTTGTCTCCCAGTCTCCCCTCCGGTGGTCTCCCCCTGCGCAGGACTGAAAGCCCCCAGCCTGCGTGGGCAGGAGCTGCTGGGGATGGCAAATGCTGCTCACTTGTGAATGGAGGGAAACTGTTTGCACCGAACAGCAGGTTTGAGCACATTTCCAGGGATGACAAACATCCCATCATGGCTGCTGACCCTGGAGGCAATCTTGATGGTGGGGGCTGCCACCCCGCCATCTCACTCTGCCCTGGACCCTCCCTCCCTCTCCAGACTATAAACTTGATGAATGAGGTTGCAGACGAGCACCCCTTCCTGGAGCAATGGCTGCTAGATGTGCAGAGGGAGCCCCAGACCAGGAGGCAGAAGCCCTGAGCTCTGGTGCCTTCATCTCCTTGTCTCTAACAGGAAGGAGCTGCTCTGGAGACACCCCACGTGTCCTTCGAGATTTAAAAATTGATGATTAGTGCTTTTTTGCTTCCAAGACTTGGGGAATTGTCTTGGGAATTCTGGCAGCTGAGTCTCAAGGGAATCAATAACTCCTGGCTACTTCAGAGTAATTAAATGTTAAAACAAACCCCAAGGCCACAGGCAAACACTTCTCTCACCCGGCAAACGCTTCTGAGTGAGAGCTGAGGCTGGGACAGCCTTGGTTTGGAAGGGCCCAGTGCCTGGTGGCACAGATCTGGCGCTCACTGTGTGTTTGTTAATGAACGAGATGTGCCAGTATGTGACTTTGAACTTGGTGTTCAATTGTGGTGTTCAGATGTGACTTTGAACCTGGTGTAAATCAACTGGGTGGGCAGGCCATGGGGAATAACAGAGCTACTTCTTTCATTTCTCCCAGTGAGAAGCCCCGCTTACCCACGGTGGACCCAGCCTGGTGCCGGACACCTGGGGT
>NW_004443967.1:9812222-9813676 GCF_000243295.1 Trichechus manatus latirostris | reverse complement strand
GCAATGATTGTGAGGATGGTGCGGGACTAGGCAGTGTTTCATTCTGTTGTACATAGGGTAGCTATGAGACGGAACTGACTCAATGGCACCTAACAACAACAACGACCCAAGAAGGAGCCCTGGTGGCACAATGGTTAAGGGCTAGGCTGCTAAGCAAAAGGTTCGCAGTTCGAATTCACCTAGTGGCTCTGCGGGAGAAAGACCTGGCGATCTGCTCCCGTAAAGATTACGGCCTAGAAAACCCTATGGGGCAGTTCTACTCTGTCATACGAGGTCACTATAAGTTGGAATCTACTCAACAGCACACAACAACATATAGACCCATACTTAAAATTTATAAAAAGAATGTGATTGATAACAATGGTTTACATATGTTGAAGGCTGACTCTGGTCAGGCTCTGTACTAAGCACCTTACCTGCAGCATTTCATTTAATCTTCATTAGAGCCTCTGAGGTGGGTACTATTATGATGCCTATTTCTCAGATGAAGAAACAGAGGCTCAGAAAAGTTAAGTAATTTGTTCAAGGTCACACAGCCAGTAAGTGGCAGAGAGGGGATTTCAGCCCAGGTTGTCTGACTCTAGAAGGGGTCTTCTGGTTGGAGGTGGTGGGGTGTCTGAGCCACTGGTGCTCCCCCTCACCCCCTACCCCATCTACCACCTTAGCCCCTCGGGGTCTGCAGAGCCCAGTTTCCAAACCAAGAAACTGTGAGGCCCTGCTAGCCGTGGTGGTCTGATCTATATGAAAGATGACGTGGCTCAGGCCCATGAGCCCAGGGCTCAGAGAAGGGAGAGGTGATCATGGGTGGGGACATCTGGGAAAGGCTTCATGTAGGATGGAGTCAGACCTCCCAGTCCTCATTGCCCTCCCACCTGCAGGTGAGGACAGCCAACTGGCCACTGTGGGCTCCATTCTCGGCCACACTCAGCTTCCTCCTGAGGGGACGGGAGGGGCTGTTGAGGGCCTAGGGTGACCAGCTGTACGCATGAAGTCACACCACTCATAACTTTGGGGCTGGCAGGCTCTGGCAGTCCAAGCCTAATGAGGGGGGTTAACAAGCAGATGATAACGCGTTTGGTTCAATGACCATCAGTTTAAGATCAGTCTCTGGCTCGACAAGAAGAGATTAAGTGATTCCAATCAAACACCCTTTCAAGTGACTCCAGGGAGAGACACTTTTGCCAATAAGAAGGAATAAGACACTGCTGGCCAGTTTACATCTGGAACAGAAACCCGAACCTGCCAGGAGGGTCACAGATGGGGCTGCTGCTCGGAGGGGGGCGCAACTGGACCACATTTGCTATTTACATCAGTGGAGCCGGGGGTGCTGGGTCCTCCCCTCCAGTTCAGAGAAAAACCAAACCCATTGCTGTTGAGTTGATTCTGACAGATAGGGACCCTATAGGACAGAAACTCTTTATGGAAGGAGACTGCCACATCTTTCTCCTTTGGAG
>NW_004443967.1:9801089-9811161 GCF_000243295.1 Trichechus manatus latirostris | reverse complement strand
TAAACCAGCCTCTCTCCCGGTCCTCACAGTGTTGGGAGGCCAGCCAGGCACACCTGGAATAATTACCAAGTGCTTAACCTTGGGATAATGACCAAGTGCGGCCTTTGCAATAACAGGTGAGGGAGTAAATGAGCCATCAGTTTGGGAGGGAGCCCCGCAGAGGTAAGACAGAGCAGGACCTTGAAGGAGAGGTGGAGGTCACACAGATAAAGGGGGCGCTGTGTGGGTAAAGGCCTGGAGGCTGGACTAAGCCTGGGACTGCAGGGGGATGCTGCTTAGTGGCAAGGACTCAGCCAGAGTGGACCACAGCAGGAAAGGCTGGCAGGGCACCCCGCTGTCCTGCCTGAGGGAGTTGTGGCCTCTCCTCAGGCAGCCAAGAGGCCTGAATCACCAGCCCCGACGATGACTCCCAGATGGCCGCGGCCTGCTGACTCAGCAGCTGCACCTGCTCCCCCAGCCCTTCTGTCCCCTCTGCACCACACATGACTGACAGGAGGGAGGGAGATCATTCCCGCATCAGAGAGAAAACTCCAGATGTGCAAGGTCCTAGTTCCCAAAGCATCTCTGCGCATCAAAGTCTCTTGTTTCAAGAAGTCAGAGTGGAAATGGGATCAGTTGTACATGGCTGGTGTCCTTGGAGACATACAGAGATGGAGCATGACTGAGGGGCCGTGAAAGGCTCCTCCAACCACGCTCCCCTCCAGTGCACATCTCCTCAGCAGCTGACGATAATCCTGAAGTCAGCATCATTGGTGTCACTCTCAGAACCTTCTGGAAACACATGTGCTACACTTATTTGGAGGTTCAGGACCTAAGGTGGAGCAGGAGGAGGAGAAGGACACACAGGGCTCTCCCGGGAGACCCTTCAGGGCTTACCCAGTCCAACCTGCTCATTACACAGGTGGGGAAACTGAGGCCCCAAGGAGGGAAAGGACCCTTCCAAGGTCACAATGCTGGCCCACGGCAGAGCCAGGATCAGAACCCATGGGGGCCAGGGTACAGGGAGTGGACCTGAGCTGCATGAGCTCTAGACCAGCTCTAGCCCAGGGCTTCGGACCAGTTCATTCCTGTTCGACTCACTGCTGAGAATTTACATTTCTACCCCAGATATACTGAATCAGAATCTACATTTTAACAAGATCCCTCGGTGATTCTTATGTATACACCTACATTTTAATAAGCTCCCCAGGTGATTCTTATGTACACATAAGAAAATATATGCATAATATGCATGCGTATGTATACATAGGAATCACCTGGGGAGCTTGTTAAAATGTGGATTCTGATTCAATATATCTAGGGTGAAAATGAAAATTCTCAGCAAGGAGGTCAAACTGGAATGAACCAGCTGGAAGCCTTGCCTGAGCCAGCTTGATGGGAAGGACATAGCTTTCCCGTATCAAACCAACTTGTCTCCATTTCACAGATGGGGACATGCACACATGGCAATCTTACCCCAGTGACTTTCCTACCTATCCCTCCTCTCCATCCCCATCTCACTGCCCTATTTCCAAGAATTCCCTTCTCTTGCTTGGACTATTCAGTAGCCTCCTCACAGCTCTCTGCTACCCACTTGCTCTTGCACTTGACACCGTGGTCCCCCAGGTAGTTTTTCTACACCACAAAGCGTCGATGGTCCCCACTGCCTTACAGGACCAAGTCCAAGTTCTTGGTGTGTGGCCTCCAAGGCCCACTTGGGCCTGGCCCCTAACACCCTTCCTGACCTGCTCCCCTGATGCTCTGCTCTGGCCCTACACTCACTGTTTCCTGGGCACGCTCCTGACTTTCTAGCTGCTGGACCTTCGCTCGTTCTCTTAGAAGGAGCCCTTCCCACCCATCATGGCATCTCCAAAGCCACCCAGTCTCCAGGATCTGCTTCCAATACAACCTCATCTAAGATGGCCTTCCACCCAATCGCACCTCCCAGTGACAACTGTCATCATCATCATCACTGCCATTTCTTGAGTACCTTCTCTATGCCAAGTCTGGGAGCTTTACCTGTGCTTATCTCTTTTAATCCTCTCAAGGTAGGTTTAATTATTACCCCATTTTACAGATGCAGAAATCGGCTCAGAGGAAGTAAGTAACTTGCCCAAGGTCCCACAGCTGGTATGTGAGCGAATATAGGCTTCAAGCCCAGACATCTGACCAGACAGCCTTGTCCCTAAGCACGTCATGCCCTCCATCCTCCTTCTTAGATGGCGCTGCAGAATAGGACTTGGCCTTGAGGAGCACGCTCTGCTTTGAGGCCCATGGGAGCCCTGGCCGGGTGGGACCTCGATAACGAGGTGCACTGGACTCTGCCTGTTTTGGCAAAGGCTGTTGGTGCAGCGCTCTCATGCATACCCCCCACCTCACGCACACACACAGGCTAACGTCCAACATATGTTTTGCTTCAACGTATGAAAACATCCCGTGAGGAGCTCGGCTCATTAGCAGTGGTTCCGTCAGTGGACAAAAGGTCACCCCAGGAGACTATCCGCTCTATCTACAGACGCAAGCACTTAGGGCTTAATGATGTGTATATTTTCACATGTGGGCAGCTGACATTCCCCATGTAAACTATTTGCAATTTCCCAATGTGGACAGACCTGGCTTTCAGGAAAAGCTGGGCAGGAGAGCAAGCCAGAGGTCTCCAGAAGAAGGGGTCCTGGGGGTCCCCTTCCTTCTAAATGAGGGGCTGCCTAGGGTTTGCCCGTCCTGCCCATGCCGGGGTGGAGGCAGATGTTTCTTGGGGGGCCACCCCCATTTTTCCTCTGGGATGGGAGCGGGGGAGGGGCCCTCCCACAGCTGCACCCTGGCCGCCCTTGGCCCTTCATAAAGGGATCTGCGTCAGCTGCGGGGAACTCTGCACGCAAAGCCCCCGGCCGGCTGTGGGCGGGGGCAGGGGTGGGAATCGGGCCTCCAGCAGGAGCTGGGGCCAGAGACAACTATGGCGCCTCAGAGGGGCTGCCACCGGCCACTGGCCTGAGCAGCAGCGGGGTTCAGGTCTGTGGCCTGGGCGTCCCGTGAATGTACCATCCTG
Source organism: Trichechus manatus latirostris (assembly GCF_000243295.1). Taxonomy (NCBI): domain Eukaryota; kingdom Metazoa; phylum Chordata; class Mammalia; order Sirenia; family Trichechidae; genus Trichechus; species Trichechus manatus. Next base: position 9,808,136 of record NW_004443967.1, on the reverse strand, counting down.
TGAGATGAGGCTGAGTGTTTCAGGGTCCCAGGTATGGAAACTGGGCCTTAGAGAGCACTTTGAAGGGCAGGGATGCCATTTCATTCCTGTTTCATCAGAAGCAAGCCCTGGGCTTGGGGCACAGTGAATGTGCCATAAGTGCTCGTAGACAGAATAAAGTGAGTAAATGCCGGGGCTAAGACTCAGATCCAGGCCTGTCTGGCTACAAATCCTGTGATCTGTCCACCCTGCTTTTCAGAAATCAACAGATGATGTTTCTGGCACATCAAAAAAAAAAAAAAAAAGAAAATTCAAACCCATTGCCATCAAGTTGATTCCGACTCATAGTGATCCTACAGGATAGAGTAGAACTGCCCTATAGGGTTTACCAAGGAGTCGCTGGTGGATTCAAACTGCTGACCTTGTGGTCAACAGCCGCAGCACTTACCCACTGTGCCACCAGGGCTCCCAGAGGAGTAGGTGCCCAACATACTATGTGAAGAAGTGTGTGTGTGTGTGCACACATGGAGAGATAAGAGGTCAGGTGGCAAGCAAGGGCATCTGTCCACCCAGAAGCACCTTCACCAGGTCATCGGGTCCAGCCCCTGCCTTCGTGACAAGCTGGGCCAGTCAGAGCTCTATTTTGAGCTTTTCTCGACTAGAACCACAATGGAGGAGCAGTGCCCATCTAGGGCAGAAACTATTGCCTGGAGGCTAGGCTGTCAGCCGAGGGAGAACCAGGAACTGACCTTGAGAGAAGTATCCTGGTTCCAGGGGTCTGGGCAGCCTAGGGGCAGCCGTGGGTCTCTCTCGTGGGTTCTTTGGTTTATATGTGAGAACTTGCCCATCCTTCCAATAAACTCCCCGTTTGAACAGGGAGTCCCTGGGTGGTCAAATGGTTACTCACTTGGCTGCTAACCAAAAGGTTAGAGGCTTGAGTCCACCTGAGGTGCCTCAAAAGAAAGGCCTGGTGATCTACTTCTGAAAAATCAGTCACTGAAAGCCCTATGGAGTCCCCAAAACTATTGCCGAAATAATCTTTAAACCTTAAACCAAAAATGTCCCCTAAAGTCTTCTTAAAACCAAACAATAGTTTGGCTTAACTACTAAAGAGTGTCTTCTTTGAGCATTGTGCTCTTTTAAGATCTATCTATATGGGATCAAATTGACAACACAACTCTAAAGGTTACATGGGAAACTTAGGGGCAGTGAGTTTATGTTACTGAGGGAGGAACAACTCGGAAAAGGAGGGTGAGAATGGTTGCACAACTGGAAGAATGTAATCAATGTCACTGAATTGTACATGGAGAAACTGTTGAATTGGTGTATGTTCTGCTGTGTATATTCTCAACAACAATAAAAAATAAGAGATCAAATTAAAAAAAAACCCCAACACTATACAGCAGAGTTCTACCCTGACACATGTGGGGTCGCTGTAAGTCAGGGTCTACTTGATGGCAACTGATGCCTCTGGTCACCCAGAGTCCAGGCTGGTTCCTCTGTGAAATCAGAGGCTTAGCCCAGGTGACCGCAACGGGCCTTCAAACTTCGAGAGCTCACAGTTTCAGGCAACCTAGCACCTGCCACTACCTGGCTCTTCTCTCTCACCCTGAAGGTGCTGGTTCCAGGAACTAACTCAGCTTGGGTCACTGACCCCAGATATGGGACTGGAGGAGGCAGTGAAGCAACAGGGCTTGTCCCCATCCTGAATCCTAGCCTTAAACTCCACACACTTGTGCAAAGCTCACCAGAGACCAAGGGAAGCCTGGGGAACGGCAGCCTCGAGGGGCGGGGAGGGGAGGGGTGGGCTTCCTCACAAGGGTTGATTTCAGGTCTGGCTGACAGGAAGAAAAAGCGCCATTCTTCCACTTTTTTAATGCAAACCGTCAGCGTCGTGTGGGGAGGCCCGCCGCGCCCGGCGTCCGTCTGGAGCAGTTCCTCTCTCTGTCCTCGGCCAGGCAGGACACACACTCCATGAGCCCCAGGCGAGAACGCAACCAAAGGGAAAGGCAGGGCTTCTGTCTTCCGGTCCTTAGGGGGAAGATATCGGCCCCAAATTCACAAGCGGACGACTGGGGGCTGCTCTCAGTCCAAACACCCCAACTCAGCCCAGGAGAATCCTCCATGATCAGTCTGGTTGGGAGGCACTGCTGTTATGGACAGATGCAGCCCCAGTAGGCAGGGACATATGGCTGGGTGGGAGCCAGTGGCCAGAGTCCTTGGGTGACGTGGGGTGACAGCTGAAAAATGGACAAATCTCCCTCCTTGCGCTGGTATAAGTGCTGAGGGGAGGTGGTGCTCACTGCGCCCCATGAGGGCAGGCAAGGTCTCCAACCAGAAATGGAGTTAGCGTGAAGCAGAGGAAGCACACGCTTTAGGTCTTTGATGGGAGCTACAGAGTATTCTAGGTGGGGAGGGAACATTTGCACATAAGTACTTCTGGTAAGAAGCAGCCCTGGCGGCACAGTGGTAGAATTCTTGCCTTCCATGTGAGACACCTGGGTTAGATTCCTGACCAAGGCACCTCATGCACAGATACCACCCATCTGTCAGTGGAGGTTTGCATGTTGCTATGATGCTGAATAGGTTTCAGCCAAGCTTCCAGACTAAAATGGAGTAGGAAGAAAGGCCTGGCAATTTACTTCAGAAAGTCAGCCAATGAAAACCCTATGGATCACAACGGTCTAATCCATAACCAATCAAGGGGATGAAGCAGGACCAGGCAGCTTTTCATTCTGTTGTGCATGAGGTTGCATGAATCAGGGACCAACTCAATGGCAGCTAATAACAATACTTCTGGTAAATGGAGATCTCAGACAAAAGAGACCTGAATCTCCAAGTCGCCAGTAATTTGTTGCAATTTATTTTCTCGTTCTCAATAAATATTTGCTTTTGTACTTAACGTTGTATTCTTTCTCTTTTCTTTTTAAAAAATATTTTATTGTGTTTTCACTAAAGGTTTACACAGCAGTTTAGGTTCCCATTCAACAACTTATACACAAATTGTTGAGTGACATTGGTTACATTCTTCACAATGCATGAACATTCCATTATTTCCATTCCGGCTGTTTCCATTAATCTAGTTTCCCTGCCTCTTTACATTCTTATCTTTGTTTTAAAGTAATCGTTGACCACTTAGTGTATTCTTTTTCTTAAAGAGGGCCCTTTTCAAATTATTTAGGCTTTAGTTCCCTACAAAATCTGGATCTTCCATTGTCTCCAACATACAGCACTTAGTCTCAAAGGAGCCTTCTCAAGAGGGATAGATGCCCAGGAGTCCACCTCCTGTCTCTGACTCCCATCACGCCTTGAGGAAGATGGCGCTCGATCTGCCACCTCTGCCTTTCTCTCAAGGACAGCCAAGAGATCCAGAGTCTGGAGGGCTCACAGGGCACTCTGGAGCTTTGTGTGGTCACTGGAGGCCAAGGTGAGGCAAGCAAAGGAAGTAACCAGCATCCTCAGCGACCACTCTGGCAAGTTCCTTAACGCTTCGGGCAGCGATCTCTTGCTCCTCTTTGGTGGAGACCTGGGGTAGCTTGTTATTTGGGCAGGCCGTTTTGGTCTTCCTGACTCTTGGACATTCATAACTCTCCCAGAAAGAGACTGCTGGGGATGGGAGTTGTCTCTGTCAATAGAGATGGAGGTGGGCTACTTCTGTGACCACTTAGAGTTTGGCTCAGGCCAACTCCCTTGGGACAGCCAAGGAGCCTGTTGCTTCTCCAGCTAGGGTCCAAGCCAGTTCAGCCCATCAGCCACACAGCTTCCTCAAGCATCCACTCTGCGCCCAGGGCATGAGCTCCATCCCAGGATCTCAATGACCAACTCACTCGGCCAATGGCAGGAGTTCAAGGCTGGCAAGGACTGCAGGCTCCCAAGTGTGGTGTGGGCTCTCAGCCCCCCAGGAGGGAGAGTCAGGGAGACCTGGCTCATCAGACACAGGTGGTTTCATGGCCCAGGTCAGGTCTGACCAAGGCCTGACAGATGAATGGGATTTGGCTGGGCAGTGAGGAATACTCTTCTCCTGGCGAGCCCTGGTGGCACAATGGTTAAGAGCTCAGCTGCTAACCAAAAGGTTGGCAGTATGAATCCACCAGCTGCTCCTTGGAAACCCTATGGGGCAGTCCTACTTGGTCCTGTAGGGTCCCTATGACTCGGAATTGACTTAACGGCAATGAGTCAAGGACTCCTGGTGTTTGCCCACTGGGAAGTCTTCTAAGAGGACCCAGGGCATTGAAAGAATCAGTTTCTTCCTTATGCCAAAGTTGACACTGTTCCAGACAAATTTATGATAGCAGGATTGCATTTGAGGACCCCAAACAGACAGCAGGGTCCTTTGTCCTACAACCAAGTGGGGGATCATGAGACCAGGAAGTGCTGTGAGCAAGGTCTGCCTCTAGAGGGGGTCCCAGCCCTTTCCAGACGGTGACCTGCTGACCTGGCCGCCAGAGTCTCACAGGGTCATGCTCCCTGGGTCAGCAAAGTGGAGAAACACAGCCCTTGTGAAACAGCCACAACTCTTCATGAAGGGAAGAGCAGATTGGGGCTCCCAAGAGCTTGATCCCTTATTTCCTTTGCTGGCTTCGCGGAAATCAGGATGCAGGGTTTTTAGGGGTCGGGAAGAGAGACAGGACATTTTTAAACCCAGTCAAAGTCTAAGCGGAGGCCCTGAGAGCTGGGAAATTTAATGAGAAAGAAAGGGAAATACACGAGCAACCCTGACCCAGAGCTCGGCCCTTTACGTCAAAGCGAAAGGCAGCAACTAAGGAAATGAGAAGCGCAGGTCATGGAGTGAGGGGCCAGCCGCGCTCTGTCAGCTTGATAATCCCGGTCAGGCCTGAGTGTGTGATGGGGGTGACCCGCGGTTGACACGACCAGGTGCTGCCGTGGGACCAGAGGCAGCTGTGCGAGCAAGGGTGGAATGTTTCCTGGTGAGTGATTTGAACCCAGCTGCCTGGGTGGTGCAAATGGTTTGCACTGTCTGCTAACCTAAAGGTTGGTAGTTCAGTCCTACCCAGTGGCACCCCTGAAGAAAGCCTGGTGACCTGCTTCTGTAAAGATTACAGCCAAGAAACCCTATGGGGCAGTTCTACTCTGTAACACATGGGATCGCCAGGAGTCAGAATCAACTTGTTGGCAACAGGTTTGGTTTGGTTTGAAGCCAGTCAGCTTGGCTCCAGATCAACCCAACACGGGCAGGCGACTCACCGCAGCACTCTGGTCCGAAGGGGCCAGCTGCGGTGTGACCATCATTCTTTGTGTGTGGGAGGCGGGGGCACAGCAAGCCAAGTTTCTACCTCCTGGGACACCCATTAGCCACCCCCCCATGGTTTCCAAACCAGCTTCAATTTGAAACTGTGTGGAACCAACTGGGCCTCGCAGGTTTTTCTCCAGTGAGGATTTCATCCCAAGGGCCTGGGAATTCAACTGAAAACCCCGTGTAATGTCATTTCTCTGCCCAAGGCCTACGGGCAGGCAAGGCCTCTCAGGTCGCACAGGGACCCCAAAAGCATGTCGCTGCCCAACCCCCGCCCCCGGACAGAGCTGGGGGCAGGGGACCCTCAGGAAGCCTGCGGGGAATTCACCGTCCGAAGCTGCTCTATAGGGCGTTCTGGGCAGGAAATGCTATAAACATACACAAGAACTGGGCCAGGGGCAGCGCCTCACCGCTGGCATGAAAGAAACATCCAGGTTTCTGACCTGGAAGGTCACAAGAAAGGAAAGGGGCGCAGACAGGCCCCCTGCAGCCTGCTGTGAGGACCCTGGCTGGCCTGTCCACCTCAAGGACGTCAGGAGGAGCCGAGAAGAAATCAGGCTGTGGGCAAAGAAGACCCTGTTTTCCAGGAATGGTCGAGGAGAAAAAAACATATGTCTACTTGATGGACAATTACATGGTGGTTAAAAAGGATGGGCAGGGGACTGTGATGAGAGAAAATGCTAAGGAGATAGGACAAGCAGGAAGCCGAGGCCAGGGTGCAGGGAAGTAGCTGCATGGGGCCAGGCTGGGACCAGCCACCGTGTACACCCTTCAGTTGTCAGCCCACCTCCCCTTCCGTCCTTGCTCATTTTCGCCACTCTGACTCAAGGGAACTGTTGTCTTTGGTTAACTTCTGAGAAGACAACCCAGGAGAGGAGAAAGAGACAGGCCCTGGAATCAGACAGACCTGGGTTATACCCAGCTTCACTCTTACCTGCTAAGGAGCCCGGACTGTTGTTGTTAGATGCTGTTGAGTTGATTCTGACTCCTAGCCATCCCATGTGACCAGAGAAGAACCGCGCCATAGGGTTTTCTTAGCTGTAATCTTTACAGAAACAGATCGCCAGGTCTTTCTCCCAAGGAGCAGCTGGGTGGGTTTGAACTGCCAACCTTTTGGTTAACAGCCAAGTGCTTAACCGTTTGCACCACCAAGGAACCTTCACTGCCCGGGGCAAAATGGGGCCAATCACGCCTACCACACAGGACTGATGTGAAGATGGAACGTGGTAAGGATGTGAGCATAGACTGTATGCATGTAGCATACAGTAGGTGCTCCATTCATGTTACCTTCTCCTACCTCCATGCAAACCCACCCTCAATAAAGGAGTTCGAGAGAGTCAATGACTTAGGCCACCCCTTCAAGGAGCCAGATTCTGGACCAGCTGCCTTTTCTGCTTTGCTCAGACATTTCAAAGGTCTCAGCAATTAGATGCCTCCTGGCCTGAAGATTACGAAGCGCAGAGGATGCAGGCCCAGCTGCAGGCCCAGCGTGATGGGCAGAAGGAAACAAAGCTGGGACGGGTGGCTCTTGGTGCCTGGCCATGCTTTTAGCACAGGGTTGGGGAAGCCCAATGAGGCATGTCCACACCCTCCTCTTGCAAGCCATGTGGCCCTGGGGATCCAGCTTCTCACTGGGTCTCAGTTCTTTCATCTAGAATTGAGAAGGCTGGCTTGGCTCAGTGGTTTTCAAACTGGGTTCCAAGGAACCCTAAGTGTCTCAGAGTCAGGGCCTGAGGAGGGGGTGTAGGCCCCAGCCCGGTCACCCGCAGTAGTTCTTTGATCTGTTTGCATACCGGAAATCTGCAGCTAAAACT
>NW_004443967.1:9794840-9800406 GCF_000243295.1 Trichechus manatus latirostris | reverse complement strand
GGCAGGCAAGGACAGGCCCGGAGTCAGTCCCCAGCTCTGGCCCCAGCGGGGTATCCTGGCAGTGACTTCACCTCTCTGAGCCCCATCTCTCACCGTTTCCAAGGCTGTTAAGGGACCAAGTGAAACGTGGGATGTGAAGCTCCAGGCATGCAGTAGTTGCTCAATAAATGCTAGTTCCCTTTCACCTTGCCCAGGACAGCTGGTGAGGACAAGTGTGGCTGTATTTCACTTTGAATTCCTCTTTCTGCTGCTCCCAAAAGTGGAAGAGGAAGAGGAAGAGGCCTAGCTCCCCGTTCTCCCCACGGCTGCAGAAGAAAACTCCAGGCAGTTCCGCTTGCAAGCTTTCCTTCCATCCTCCTTCCCCTCGAGTCCCTCTGCACTGCTGTGGCAGGAAGTGGGAAAGGCCAGGATGCTGCCCTCCCACCCTAGCCGGCCACCCAGCCAGACCCTGCTCAGGGGGTCTCAAGAAAAGGTGGACCATCGCGATCCATGGGATTTTCACTGACTGATTTTCAGAAGTAGATCACCAGGCCTTTCTTCCTAGTCCATCTTAGTCTGGAAGCTCCAATGAAACCTGTTCAGCATCATTACCAGACGGGTGGTGGCTGCGCATGAGGTGCACCGGCCAGGAATAGGACCCGGGTCTACCACATGGAAGGTGAGAATTCTACCACTGAAATAACATAATATGTAAAAATATAATTATTTAATAATTATATAACAAAAGATGTTAAGCATCTTTTCATGTGCTTACTGGTCATTTGCATATCTTCTCTGGAGAAACGTCTATGCATATTCTTTCCTCATTTTCTCATTGGGTTGTTTGTATTTTTATTGTTGAGTTGTAAGCGTTCTTTACATATTCTAGATGCAAGTGCCCAGGTTGGGGAGCTGATAATCAGTCCAATATTTTTTTAAAATTCTCCTTCAACCCTCTCAACATCAAGGAGAAAGTCTCAGTTTGATGCTGTGATATTTTAAACACTCACTAACCTCCCTTTAAAATAAAGAGAAAGGCAGCTACAGGCTGTGAGCCTTAAACAGGCGGCAGAATAGCTAGCTAGGATTTAAAACCAATGTTTCTGGTGATCTTTATGTATGGCAAATCAACCCTGGTTTTCCAGGCATGTTCCTCCTACAAGGTTTCATTTTAAAACTCATTCATTTTAAGTTAAAAAGTGAGTTGATTTAAAGAAAAACATAATCATAGGGTGCTCGACAAATACAGCAAAACCCGTAAAGTTGCCGCGAGAATGACTGATGGCCACAAGCCCATTTGGGCGTCATTTTTATCACCCCCATTTCCAGACAGTGAAACCGAGGCTCCAGGGTCACACAGCTGGACAGTGGCAGAACCGGGCGTCCGCGAGGTCCTGAGGACAGGAGGGAAGCCGGCTGATTGCCCCAGTGGCCGATCATCTGTGCCCCGCTGAGACGGCAGCCGGCTCAGGCCTGCCGGCCCCCTGATGCCGGTGCCTGCTGAGGACGGGGGTGGTGCCCGTGGAGGAGACGCCCGAGCCAGCGGCTAGAGAAAGAGGGAGCTTGGAATAATTATTATTTCCTTTCATTCAAGCTCTTTACTTTTTAAAAGGTGGATGTTTATTTCCGGAGAGCCAAACAAACACTAGGAATAGATTTCTTTTGTGCAGAAACTCTGGCTGATTGCTAATTTCCCCCTTAACAAGAACAAACTTCCCTGCTCTACCGTATCATTGTTTATGGAAACAAAGAGGTAGCCCCGCGTCTGCGGAGGGCCCAGTAAACAATATCTTGCCCACAGACATAGGCAAGAAATGAACTCCAATACTGCCTGCGCTAGAACATTCCGGTATCCCAGAGGAAGGCCAAGCCAGGTCATGTCAGAAGCTTGCCCCAACCCACCTGCCCACCTCTGTTGCCCAGAATAAAACCCATCCAGGCCCATTCAGCAGGACCCTCCCACTTGATAGATGAGGGTCCTGAGGCACAGAGAGGTCCCACAGCTAAAAGAGGCCAAGCCTGGCGCTGAATGCAGGTCTGTTGATTCTAAAGCTTACCTTCTCACAGCATCCTGCTGCCGTTCTGTCCAGCTCCAACAGCTTTAAACCCAATACAAAGCCCACCCTTGGTGGGTGTCCTCTAACAGGTCCCCAAAGCAATGCTGGCTGGGGTGGGCAAGTTAGGGGGGTTTGAGCGGTGTGTGAGAAATGGGCTTTGCGTCTTGGGATGGAGCTTTCAGCAAGGGTTTGAGAGCATCAGCCCACGAGGAGCAAGAGTTTAGCTCCAGGCCTGGGCTTCTGTTCTGAGCAGGGACTTTCCAGCCAGATGCCCAGCAAATAGGCGATGTCGGATACCATGGGACGTCAGCCACGGTGTCAGTTCCCAGGCAGAGCCGTGGGGCAGGAAGTTGAGGGGCCGCAAAAGGAGGCATCCCAGGCTCCCCTCAATGCTTCATTCAAACCAATTGCATAGATGGAGAGCTATGTGCCCGGCGCCGTGCTGGAGCAGGAACATAGGGCTGAGCAGGTACCATTGTCTCGTCCCAGGGAGCTAACAACTTGGGGAGAAGCCACTCACACAGCAATGGGCCTTATCCTATGTTCTCTGTCTTCCCCGGGGCACCTCCACCACCTGGTGACTCAAGACAAAACCCAGGGAGTCACTTGGGACTTCCCCCGCTGTCTCTCTTCTCACACCCCAAAGGGGGCCATCATGCAGGAGCATTCTCCTCCTAAACATTTCTCACATCCCCTGTCCCTCCTCAGCCTCACAAGAGATAAAGAGATTTACCTCCTGATGTGATGGGGGGCCTCTGCTTTGGGGAGAGGCTGTGTGGAGCCAGAGGCCTTTGGGCAGGGCAGGGACACAGGAGGTGAGAAAGATGGAGGAGGGGGTGGGGTGAGAAAGATGGAGGGGGGATGAGAAAGAGGGAAGAGGGCGTGGGGTGAGAAAGATGGAGGAGGGGGCGGGGTGAGAAAGATGGAGGAGGGGGCGGGGCTGTCCAGGGGAACAGCCTCCCAGGGAGCAGCCCAAACCCAGGCGACGCGTTGTGGACGTCAAGCAGGAGTCCAGTGTTTGGGAGTTGTATGGGTAAGGGTGGAGGGTGGTGGTGGAGAAAGCACAGGACATAAAGATGTCGGGGCAGAAGAAGACGTGACCCTGAGCTGTTCACCAGGATGTAAAATTTAAAAAAAGGTAAGCTTTAGAATCGGCAGACCTGCGTTCAGTGCCAGGCTTGGCCTCTTTCAGCTGTGGGACCTCTCTGTGCCTCGGGACCGGGACCTTCATCTATCAAGTGGGAGGGTCCTGCTGAATGGGCCTGCGTGGGTTTCATTCTGGGCAACAGAGGTGAGCAGGTGGGTTGGGACAAGCTTCTGACATGACCCGGCTTGGTCTTCCTCTGGGATGCCAGAATGTTTTAAAAAAAAGGGGGGGGGGGCCTGTGGTCAAATAAGTTTGGAAAATGCTTTAACAGTGAAACAGGTTTCCTCACTGCAGGACTTCGCCAAGCCTTTCATGTGCTCCTGCTGCTGGTTAAGTCCTTACAAGGAGGGGATGCGGCAGGTGTTGTTGTCCCAACTTAATTGACCTAACCTTGTTTTGCATAAAGCCTCTCAAATACTCAGCGTCCTAGGGTCCACCCTTTGGAAAATACTGCTGGGGGAGGACGATCTGACCTGGGTTCTGAGCCAATGCTGCAGCCCCAGCGGCCGGCTCAGTCCCGCACGCAGCCCCTCGCGCCCCTGCACCTGGGGCATCTACCAGCTGAGAAGTAAAACAGGCCCCTGAAGGAACTACCGCGGGAAGGTTGGAGAGGGCAGTTTTGCAAAATTTATCGGAGGAAAACGGTTGGCCCAGGAGGCCGCTTTGCCCACCTCCCCCCGAGCCTCTTGGCCATAACATATGGTGAGGCTTAAATTTGAAAAATCGAGGCGTACTTAAGGAAAAAATGTTGGCAGGCTCTGAGGCACTTGTAAAACCATCTGAGCTGACTGGAGTCTGGGCCGCAGCCCTTCAGGAGACGGAGGCAGCTCTGAGCAGAGGTAGGGAGGTGAGGAGGCCCCAGATCCGGGGCTGGGGTGAAGGCTTCCTGAAGAGGTTGGCTGGGAGTGAGAGAGGGAAGCAGACCCCAGCACCTGCCCCTGCCCTCCCCTCGGAATGGCCCAAAGAGCCCCTTCCGGCCGGCGAGGTCAGATGGGGCAGCGCGTCACCCTCGCTGCAGACCCCTGGCTACGAGGGGCGGGTGGAAACCAGGGTACCACCACGGAAAGAGCTAGGGCTCCAGGACCACCCAGACCTGGTGACATGGGCTGATTTGTGTCCCCCAAAAAGATGCATTCAAGCTCTAACCCCTGGTTCCTGTAGATGTGGCCATATTTGGAAACAGGGTCTTTGCAGATGTAACTAGTTAATGGACACGAGTTCCTAGCGGAGTAGGGTGGGCCCTAATCCAATATGACTGGTGTCGTGATAAAAAGCAGAGAAGAGATGCGGAGACACACGGAGGGTAGGTGGCCATGTGAAGACAGAGGCAGAGATGGGAGGGATGCTGCCACAAGCCAAGGAATGCGTGTCATTATCAGAAGCTGGAAGAGGCAAGGAAGGATCTTCCCCTAGAGCCTTCAGAGACAGCACAGCCCTGCTGACACCCTGAATTCAGACTTCTGGGCCCCAGAACCATGAGACAATGAATTTCTGTTGTTTGAAGCCACTCACTTTGTGGTACTTTTTACGGCAGCCCTAGGAAAATCTATGTGGGTTCAAACCCCAGCTCTGCCACTTACTAGCTGTGTGACCTGGGACAGTGACAACCCCTCCTGGAGACACCCTGCTCCTCCATAAGATGGAGCCGGTAGAGTCTATAGGTGACAGCAGGATTGAATGAGTCGGCACACAGTGGGTCCTCAGGGCATGTTAGCTGCCATTGTTTGGGGGCCGTGTACAGGCACAGATGGATAGCCAGACTGGGCAAAGCTGAGCCACGGTGGGAAAAGGCCTCTGCAGGGGGCAGCTGCAGATGCTATCAGCTGGGCAGCCTTAGCAGGTTACCCACCCCTCTGGGCCCCACAGCCTGACTGAACAACCATACCCCTCTCGTGGGTAGCGAAACCATCAGAGGTAATGTCCAGGGGTGTGTGGCACATTGTAGGGGCTCGGTCAATGAGCTATTATTCTCACCCCTCCTGGTACTTAGACTCTCAGGCGGCGCTTCCTCTGAGCTTGGAGGTGTCTGTTTATGCGCAGGTGTCCTCGCTGCTTCACATGGGGGCAGGAGATCAAATATACACCCACCTGCAGCCTCACCCATATGTCATCAGCCGCGACTGCGGGTGAGCAGAGATCGGGCTCAGACACATCTCCTCTGACTACTTTCCAACCTGAGAACTTTCACAGATACCGACTCTGGAGCAAAGTAAGGCAGGCCTGCCTGACGGCTGCCCGCAAATACAAGGAGCAGCCACGTTGGCCCAGGGCCACGCGTGGGTCCTGGCGAGGCAGCCCTGCTCAGCGCCTAGGTTGGCCCAGGGCCACACGTGGGCCCCGGCGAGGCGGCCCTGCTCAGCGCCCAGGTTGGCCCAGGGCCACG
>NW_004443967.1:9784861-9793633 GCF_000243295.1 Trichechus manatus latirostris | reverse complement strand
CCCTCTCTCCGAAGGCCAGTTCCTCCTCACCATGAAGGTGAGCCCCTCTCTCCGAAGGCCAGTTCCTCCTCACCATGAAGATGAGCCCCTCTCTCCGAAGGCCAGTTCCTCCTCACCATGAAGATGAACCCCTGTCTCTGAAGGCTAGCTCTTCCTCACCATGAAGATGAGCCTGTGGGATTGACGATTTCTTAAGACCCTCAAAGGAGAGAAGGTGGCTCTTTCTTGACCTTTTCCTGTTATTTTCTCCCTCTATACTCCCCAACAATCCCTGAAACTGACACACACACGCGTGCACACAGGCACACGCGTGCACACACACAGGCACACACATGTGCACACACACGTGCATGTGTGTGCCCATGAGTGCACACGTGGGCATACATACCCACAAGCATCCCATATAGGTTGACCCTACAAGGTAGGTATTATTGTTCCCAGTTTACAGATGAAGAAACTAAGGTTCTGAGAAGCCAAATAACTGGCTCAATTATAATAGAGCTAATAACTGACAGAGCTGGGAGCTGCACCTCTAAAGGGGCTGAGCGTTCTAGAGCACAACTGACCATCTCCTTCCAGGGCGAGGAGAGAAAGCACCAGTGTCCTGCTGCCCCTGGACACCCTGCCTGGTGGTCTGGCACCTAGGGAATTTACCCAGATTGCTCTGCAGGGCCCTGGCACTGGGCAAATGGCCGACCACCATTTGGGGTAACTCAATCCCATTCAGAGCACTGGATTTGCACTGTCCCAAAATACATCTGTGAAGGCAGCTTTATTTAACCAAATGGAGGCCTGAGGCTCACCTATCAGCCTCAATAACCAGTTGAAAATATTATTGCTCTGGGTACGAAAACCCACTTGAAAAAGAAATAACATCACTTTCAGGTCAGCTGCCTCCAAGCAGAGGCCCGGCAGGGCGGATGGGAGCCACAGTTCCACAGGGAGGCAGGCGGGAGCACGCGGGGACAGGCACCACCAGCTCGGGATCAAAAGGCCTTTCTCTGAAAGTCCACGTCAGGTCACCACCACTTGAAGAGCATTTGTGTTGGGAGGCAGAAAACCAAGAGAAGGCATCCAGCTTGACTTTCCACACTGATTAAGCCACCTGGAGTGGCAGGCCATGTCTCTACAATGAACCCTGAGAGGGGCTGGGGCTTGTGGAGGCACAAGTCCCAAAGGCAGCCTTCAGAGAGAAGGCTCATTTACCAGGCCACCATGGCGGCCCAGCCGGCAGGCACAGCTAAAGGCAGATCCAACGATGCAAGACCAGTGAGCGCTGAGAAACCACTGCTATGGGAACACCCTCTCCAGACAGTGAGCGAAAGCTTCTGAAATCAGCTGAGGCCAGAAGAGTTAAGCAGCAAATAAGAAGTTGTGTCAACAGCCTAGAATTTTACATCAGATTTGGCTTGGGAAATGGGGGCAAGACAACGGACCTCAATGAAAAGAGAGGTAAACCATATGCTAGAAGGTCCTGGTGACTTCCATCTGTAAGCGGTGTCCTTCCAACCGGAGATGGGGGTTGGCCTTGTCCTTCATCCCCCGCCCCCCAGCAGAGGGGGGACACACATGTTCCTCTCTGCTGTCCTGCCCATTTGAAACCTTCCCCCAGCCCACAGCTTGACCCTGACAGCCAGAGCTCCAAGGAGCACCTATGCCAATTCACAGAAAGGTCATTTCTCTTCTCCAGATGCATCCAAGGTGGCGACAGGGAAGCCCATTGAAGCAGTCTTCTCTTTGCCCTGGGATGGAGGATGCAAACACAAGGCTGGCCCTTGGGGAGGAGATGCTGCCCTAATGCAAAGAGCAGAACACTACACTGAGCTTCAGCAAAAAAAGAATTATTCATAGACCCGCGCCTGCCAAAGAGGATAAATATCTGTGTGTAACCTGGTTTATAAACCTAATATTTCACTCTCTTGGCCTGCTCTAATGGCTTCATCATCTCAGAAAATGCCAGTGGAAATGTGTGCTCCTTATTAAGACACTTTCTCTGCAATGATTTTTTAAGGCTAGGAATACTGCAAGCTGGTCGAAGGGACCTGCCACGTTTTGGAAAAGCTGGCACTGGTTTAAACAGCCAAGAAGGCTGAGCTGAGTTCCTCTTGGCCTTTGACGAACATTAGATGTCACCTCCTTCTCCCTGGAGACCTTCTCCTACTCTGACAGGAAGATGAAGTCAGATGCTCTGAGGTCTTGCCACCTCCAGCTTCTGTAATTATCGATGCGGTCAGCTTTTCCAGAGTACCCGCGGCAGGGACAAATGACACGGCTGGTCGGCAGCACTGCTCACCACTGTTCTTTCTGAAGAAACATCCAGTCCACCCACACGGGCCTTGGCATCTTGCCTGTGCTGACCACGTGTGCTGGGGAGTCTCCGTGTGCCCCCCTAGAGCCACTCTTCACCCTCCTCCACCCCACTGTGGGGCAGGAGACTGGTGGTAGCTCTCCTTGGCTTCTTTCCTGCCTGGGCACCATGGGTCCCTGCTTCTCTCTTTGGAAGGCCTTGCTCTGGCAGGCTGGACTTCTAAGCCAGAGCCCCAGCTGGTTCCTGTACCACTCCCTTCCCTTGCCCCTGCAGGCCTAGAGGTGGTGAGGTCTCCCCCTGTTGCTACCCTAGAGGTACTGCACCATCCGTTACTGGTTTCCTTGTTGTTAGGTGCTGTGGAGTCCGCTCCCAACTCATAGCGACCCCATGCACAATGGGATTGGGCCGTTGTGATCCATAGGGCTTTCACTGGCTGATTTTTCAGAAGTAGAATGCCAGGCCTTTGTTCCTAGTCCATCTTAGTCTAGAAGCTCCGCTAAAACCTGTTCAGCATCTGTGATGGTTAAGTTCAGGGGTCAACCTGGCTAGGCTATGATTCTCAGTGGTTTAGCAGATACTGGATTAGGGGCTTTTCCATAATGTAATATAATGTAATCACCTTCCATTTTGTGATCTGATATGAGCAGCCAATCAGTTGAAAGGGGAGTTTCCCTAGGGGTGTGGCCTGCCTCCAGTATATAAATGGATATTCTGGCAAAGTTCATTCTCTCTCGACCCTGTACTCTTCTCGTACCCTGACCTCTGGTTCTTGGGACGTAAGCCTGCAGAAGTCTCCAGCCTGCTGCCTGACCCGCAGATCTTGGATTCGCCAGCCCCGTGCAACCAT
Source organism: Trichechus manatus latirostris (assembly GCF_000243295.1). Classification (NCBI taxonomy): domain Eukaryota; kingdom Metazoa; phylum Chordata; class Mammalia; order Sirenia; family Trichechidae; genus Trichechus; species Trichechus manatus. Next base: position 9,790,478 of record NW_004443967.1, on the reverse strand, counting down.
GTGAGTCAGCAGGGGTCCCCAGCCTGCTGTTGGACTCATGGATTTGGGACTTGTCAGCCCGCACAATTGTGTCAGCCATTTCCTTGAAGTAAATCTCTCTTTATATATTTATATATACATTTCACTGGTTTTGCTTCTCTAGAGAATCCAGACTAAGACAGCATGATAGCAACACAAAAATCACCACTGCCAGGCAGGTGGTGGCTATGCATGAGGTACATTGACCAGGAATTTAACAGTGTCCCCACTATGCTGCCTACCACTTTGTAAGTAGCCCTTTGTTAAACTCTCTTTAATTCACGCATCGGTTGGGCCACCCATTTCTGCCAGAACCCTGATCGATACCTGCATGTCCTTCAGATGGGTGGGCACTGACCTGGCTTCCTCTTTGATCCCCAGTGAATGTAGACAGTCTGCATAAGGGGGCATCCCCCAGGGGCCCCAGGGCCAGATGGGCCTCCAGGTGCCTGCTGGTCAACCTCAAAGCCAGTGCTCAGCAGATGGGCTGACTGCTCTCTGGTCTCTGGTTCCCATGTTAGGAGCTCTCTCAGACCTGGCTCGGGAAGGGAGTCATTGACCCACCTTACGGCAGCAGACAGGACAGGACAGAGAAGGAGGGAGGAACATATCTCTGTCCACATTGGGGTACAGACTGACAGTGGTAGGGGTGACTCCAAGGTGGCCCTCAAACTTTAATGGCAGCACCACAGCCACTAGTCTGTGAAACCCATCATGCCTAGCGGTAGACTCTGAATAGAAGGAAGGAGAAAGGGGCAGGAGGCCTCCTCTCCCTCAGGTGGAGGTGATGGATTCACTGGCAGCATCAGAATGAATCCCATGGCAGAGGGCTGAGCTGCCTGCTTCCTGTCTTGCCCCATCATTCTTCTCCCAAGAGACACCCAGAGTGGCTCTCCTCCCCCTGCACTGCGAGCCGTTTCTCCTCCCCACCAGCCCCCAGGACCATTTCTCTGTCTCCACCCCTGCCAAGGTTCATCAGGCCACCGTGCAGAGGTCTCTGACTTTCCTTGACACTCTTGTGGTTATAAGTGAAAACAATGCCAGCCTAACCTAGTTCAGGCAAAATGGTAATCTCTTGGCTCTGGAATCCAAGGGTGCATTGAACAACCAAATTGTGGAGAGAATGGAAATGCATCTGGGAAATGCGCCAGGACCCGGGGGCATGGGCACTTCTGGAACCCACTCTCATCTTTGTGTGCGTGTGTGACTGCATGTACATGTGAGTGTATGGGTGTGTACGTGTGAGTGTGTGCATGTATGTGTACGTGAGTGCATGTGTGTGCGCATGTGTGTATGCATGTGTATTTGTGTGTGCATGTGAGTGGGTGTGTGTGCGAGTATGCATGTGTGCATGCATGTGTGCATGTGAGTGCCCATGAGTGTGTGAATGTGAGCATATACATGTGTGTGTGTTGGCTTCATTCTTTCTCGGTCCTTCATTCTTCATGCTTGCTACCGTGGTAGGAAACATGGCAGTGAACAGCTCCCAGGTTTTTCATTTTAAGTCTCCTCTACTAGAGAAGGACTTCTATCCAAGCCTACAAATCCCAGAGAAAGGAGTCTTTGGACCACCTTGGGTCACAGGCTCATCCTTACTTCAGTCAACTGTGGTTCGGAGGTGCCATCATTAAAAACATGACAGCTTCCTGGATGGGCATGTTGTCTGGGAGTCAGGATGGGGCATCCATAGAAGTCCACTGCATTAGCCCATTTTAGAAGTGGTACTTTTTCAAGATGACTCAGCTCTCAGGGTCTGGCTTTACCAACTGTCCTGAGGGTCTCTGTAAACATCTGGAGAATGACCATGCCCTTCCCTCTACCCTTGGGTGATCAGGCAGTGATAGAAAGACAAAGACAAACATTAGATGTGGCTCATCAATAAGAGAAGCAGAACACTTAGCTCCCTTAGATATGCCCTAGTGAGGCATATCGAATCATTTTACAATAAAATATCAGGATGGCCAGGCATATCGGAAGCCAAGTGATGGCCCACTAATTTCAAGCAGTCTTCTATTGTTCTAGGCCAATAAATGGCTCAGAGGGCCTTTTAGCATTTCCTGACATGAGGTTTGATTTGTTGTAAGCTCATACTTGTGGTCACCAGCCTCCAAGATGGCCTTCAACAATCCTCGCCTGCTGCTCTTTGCGCTGTTGGGAAGTCTCTTCCCATATTGACTAGGGCTAACCTGTATAACAAGTAAATCTGTCTTGGAAGAAGTTTAACCAGAATACTCCTTAGAAGCAAGGATGGCGAGGCTACATCTCACATACTTGGACATGTTGTCAGGAGGGATCAGTCCCTAGAGAAGGACATCATGCTTGGTAAAGTACAGGGTCAGCAAAAAAGAGGAAGACCCTCAATGAGATGGACTGACACAGTGGCTGCAACAATGGGCTTAAGCATAACAACAATTGTGAGGATGGCACAGGACCGAGCAGTGTTTCATTCTGTTATACGTAGGGTTGCTATGAGTTGGAACCGGCTGGATGGCACCTACAACAACAACAACCTGTACAACCAATAGGATAGTAGAGAAATGACAGTGTGGGGCCTCTGAGACTAGGTCATAAAAGACATTATAAGGTCTCAGATAGAATGGGAGAAAAATGTAGAACAAAATTCAAATTCCTAAAAAAGGCCAGACTTACTGTATCAATAGACACTAGAGGAAACCCTGAGAGTATCACCCTGAAGATACCCTTTGAACTTGGAACTGAAGCTACTCTTGGAGGTCACCTTTCAGCCAAATAATAGATTGGCTTATAAAATAAATACTATCACCCATGAATAATGGGCTCCCTTAAACAATCAACTATATGAGACCAAACGGCCAACATTCACCTAAAAGCAAAGATGAGAAGGCAAAGCAGGGAAGGGAGACTAGATCAATGAAAGCAGAATAAACAGAATGAAAATAATGAGAATGCTGACACATTGTAAAAATTGTAACCAATGTCACAGAAAAATCTGTATAAAAATTGTTAATTAGGAACCTAATTTGCTATGTAAACTTTCACCTAAACCCACAATAAAATATTTTAAAAAACCAAACCAAAACAAAAAACGTAGCTTCACCATGCTCTCTTGGATTACTTGCTCTGAGGAAAGTCAGCCACCATGTCAAGCCATCCCATGAGAAGATCCACAAAGAGAAAAACAGAGGCCTCCTACCCACAGCCAGCAGCAACTTGCCAGCATATGAGTCATCCTGAAAGAAGCTTCTCCAGCCACAGTCAAGCCTTCAGATGACTTCAGTCCCAGCTGACATCTTGATGTAACCTTTTGAGAAACCCTTAGCTGGTACCACCTAGCTAACCAAAACCCACTGCCATCAAGTCGATTATGACTTGTAGTGAGCCCATAGGCTGTAAATCTCTACGAAAGCAGAGTGCCACATCTCTCTCCCACAGAGCCACTGGTGGTTTCGAACAGCCAACTTTTTGGTTAGCAGTCCAGTGCTTTAGCTATTGCACCACCAGGGCTCCTTCACCTAGCTAAACCACTCCCGAATTCTTGACCTGCAAAATCTGTGAGATAATAAATGTTTATTGTTGCTTCAAGCCACTAAGTTTTGAGATAATTTGTTACACAGCAATACATAACTAATATTTAATAGGTAACTGAACTCATAGCTGGAGTCACTTACTTCATTTTTTAAATGTCTTTATTTATTTTTCAGTCTTTCATTTATCCAGAAAGCACGCTCCATGAGGGTAGGAACCTACTTCTGCTGTTCATTGTGTAGTCCCCAATTCCTAGAACAGAGCCTGACACATAGGAGACATTCAATAACTATGTACTGAGTGAATGTGGCTGAGTATCTGCCAAGCCTTTCCCCCACCCCAAAGAGAAGAGACCTGACAACCCTAAGTCCCACCCAAGTGTGGGGATGGGAGGGTTTCAAATGCTCCGGCATCTGGTCAAGGCTCCCATACGACAGGTTAGAGAAGAAGTCCATCAATCCTGAAGTCCATGGAAAGACTGTCTTGGCCTGTGGGGGTTGACGTTAGCCCCATCCAATTCCCTAACAAGCTAAGCAAACCCTTTGCCCTCCAGAGGCCAGATCTAGTCATAGCCTTGACTTAGATCGCTGACTCTGTATTTCTGTGGGAGGGTCATGAAGAGTCTTTCTTAGACTCCAAGAAGTCCCTTGACTGCCAAGACTAAAGGCTGAATAACCTCTGCAATCTGCGGAGTGAACCACAAACAGTTCTGCTGACCCAAATCACCCAGATCCCATTTAAAAACAGTTGCAGTCTTCTACTTGACTTTAGAATCCCAGACATTGAGAGTGTGCCAAACAGCAGCCTTTTCTGGGGGCTACTAAGCCCAGCTATTGAGCATCAAAGTCCAACGAGGATGGATTGTTTTTTTTTTTTCTTTGATGGATTGTTTTTAATAAACTCCACTTGGTAGAAATTCGGCGCAGAGGTGGGAACAGCATGAATGGCATCAGCTGAGCCCAGGATCACCTAGGGCAGGATGACAACACCAAGGACACCGCTGTCTCCTCCCTCCCTCCTCTAAGTTCCAGTCAGGATGGAAGAAAAATGTATTTCAGACAAGAAATTGCGCCAGCCCTGGAAAACTCAATAAAATCTTCATGTGTAAAAGAGGTGTTCTAAAGGCTGGCCATTTGACGTTAAGATGGGTGACGAAAGGATGCAGACAAAAATGCCAAAGGGACAGTGCCAGCCTCCTGTGAGTTATAACATATGTAAAGAGCATTTGAGGTGTCAACGCAGGGAGCCAGACTCACATTTCCTTTCCACAAAAAAAAAAAAAAAAACCTCTTGGTACAGGTCCAGGGAAAGGGAACGTCTGCAAGACCAGAATGAAAATGGGCATCCACTGGATTTTTTTTCCTTCTCAAACTCACTATAAGCATCTAACAAAACACGTGGCTGGAAAATTCCACTGGCTCCTGGGCTCAGCCGTACCTCGCTCTGCCTTGTCAACTCTCTAGACAGGTCCCAAGCCTGCCACTGCCTCATCTTTTTTAAAATGGGAGTAGTCCTTGGTTTGGGATACTGTCTTGGGTCCTCATCTCTTCTCCATCTTCACTCATCTCCTTGGTGACCTCACCCAGTGCCATGCTTTAAATACCAGCTCTATCTTGACAACTCCCAATTTTCTATTTCCAGCCCAGACCTTTCTCACAAACTCTGCACTTGAATACCCATCTCCACTTGGATGTCTGATAGACATCTCAAACCAAGCATGCTTAAAATGGGGCTTCTGATCCTCCTCCCAAGCATAATCTACCCACAGCCTTACTCTTAATCAACTTTTTGGTTGCTCAGGTAAAAACTGTGAAGTCATCCTTAATTCCTATCTCTCACCTCCAATCCATCAGGAAATACTGTTAATGGGGCCTTCAAAATATAGCCCCAAATCCACCATATACAAAAAATAATTCAAAATGGATCAAAGACCTAAATATAAAGCCAAAAACTATGAAGTTCATAGAAGAAAAAATAGGACCAACGCTACAGGCCCTAATACGCGGCATTAACAGGATACAAACCATAACCATCAACACACAAACCCCAGAAGATAAGCTAGATAACTGGGATCTTCTAAAAATCAAACACCTAT
>NW_004443967.1:9781016-9783062 GCF_000243295.1 Trichechus manatus latirostris | reverse complement strand
GAAATAAAAAATGAAAAAAAAATATATATACATATAGCCCGAATCCAACCACTTCTCACCACTGCCAATGGCTTCTGCTTTGACTTGAACCACCCCATTAGGTCTCATCTGGATTGCTGCAATAGCCTTCTATTAGAGCTCCCTGCTTCCATCTTTGTCCCTGTTATGGATTAAATTGTGTCTCCCAAAAACTTATGTTGAAGTCCTAACCCCTGGTGCCTGTGAATGTGACCTTGCCTGGAAATAGGGTCTTTGAAGATGTTATCAGCTAAGTACACATGAGGTCATACTGGAGTAGGGTGGGTCCTGATTCTATATGACCAGTGTCCTATAAAAGAAGAGAAGATACAGAGGCAGAGAAAGACACAGGGGAAGTTGCCTGTGAAGATGCATCTACAAACCAAGGAATGCCAAGAAACACCTGGGGCTACCAGAATCTGGAAGAGACAAAGAAAGAACTTCCCTGGAGCAGAGAGAGCATGGCCCTGCTGACACCCTGAATTTGGTCCTAGCCTCCAGGACTATGAGACAATAAATTTCTGTTGTTTAAAGCCACTCACTTTGTGGTACTTTGTTATGGCAGCCCTAGGAAACCAATATGCTCCCTCATAGCCTGTTCTCAACATGGGAGCCAAAGAGATCCTTTTAAAACCTAAGTTTGATCATGCCATTGCTCCACCCAAAACCCTCTAGTGGCTCCCATTTCACTCTAAATGGTATCATGCCTGATATCAAGGAGGTTACACATGAATACTGAGGCCCTGTCAAAGGACTCAGGAACCAACTTCAAGAAGCTCCCATTGGCCAATGATGAGACCATTGAGCTACCAATCTGTTTAAATCCACAAGTTCAAAAATCTAATTGGTTACTATTGGAAGATGCTAGTGAACCAATTCATTACTTTGGAAATGTAAATACAGGAAAAGTATCTTGCATTTCTTATATGAGCTTTACCATTGGGTAACCAAATAGTAATGGAAAGAAAGTGTTCCAGGGAACAAATGATGGAGGAATGATAAAATGTTACCGTGCTTCAATTCCTAATTAATACAGATCTAGGTATTAAATACCAACGGTTGCTACCATCTCTCAAAAAGAAAGGCAACCAGATATTATGTGCCTCCTGCTGAAAGAACCTGAAATCACTTATGAAGTCGGCCATCCCCCACCCCCTAAAAAAAGCTGAAATTGAATCTGATCAAATTTCCATTTACAAAAATTACAGAGGAACCTGTGAATTGACCCATGAGAAGGTAATTGCAAAATCCAGAATGTGGGAAACTCTTCTAGATGACCATCAAAGGGGAAATGGTTATCGGGAAACCTATAGTCAAGGAAGGTGTCCCTGGGTGATGCAAATGGTTAACACGCTTGCTGCTAACCAAAAGGTTGGAGGTTCAAGTCCACCCAGAGGCACCTCAGAAGAAAGACCTGGAGATCTACTTCTGAAAAAGTAGCCATTGAAAACCCTATGGAGCATAGCTGTACTCTGACACACATGGGGTCATCACAAGTTGGAATCAACTCAATGGCAACTTTTTTTTTCTTTTCTTTTCAGTCAAGAAAATATCAACTGATCACAACCTGTGGACCTTATCCAGACTCTGATTCAAACAAACAAAACATGCATGTATAATTCATGAGAAAATTGGAAATGTGAACACTAACTATTATTTGATGACAGTAAAGAATTTTTTTTAGCTGTGATAATGGTTGTATCGTTATTTTAAATAAAAGAGCTCTTATCCTTTAGCAGTATGTACCAAAATAGTCACAGGTGAAATAATATGATAATCTGAGATTTGCTGCCATACTCCTAGAGAGGATGATGAGGCTGGGGGATGGATGAAACAAAGCCGGTCACACGTTCGTAATTGCTGAAGCTAGGTGAACGGTGTGTGGGGTTTCATTATACTATTCTGTTGACTTTCACTTTTTTATAGTTTGAATTTTTCCATAATAAAGTTATAAAAATACTGGACTCCACCTCCAGAGATTCAAATTAATTAGTCTGGGCTTCAACTCAGACACTGGTATTTTTTTTT
>NW_004443967.1:9779253-9779994 GCF_000243295.1 Trichechus manatus latirostris | reverse complement strand
TGCCCAACAAGTTCAGATCCCGAGACAAGTCTGCATTCTCAAAGTCTGCACTGGGAGTTTCTAAAGGAACAGCTTATGCTTCACCCTTCTCTCTTTTCCTTCGGAAAAAAACAGCCGTTGATCACAGAGGGCCCAGGGCCACCTCCCCGGAGCAGGGACTTACCACTGAGTCAAGGAAATGAATGCAACACTCCAGTCCAGGTCTGGTCTCGCAGAACTGCCGGAAAAGCAGCCTCCCGATCGGTTGCTTGTCACATAAGCTGCAGTAGTCTCTGTCTGGAGACAAGAAGAATGTGGTGAGACCCAGGAGAGGGGGGCCAGAGTCATCCCATCAGCCCACACCTGGATCCAGGCCCTGGGTGGATGGAGCAAGGTGCTTGCAAATTCCCAGGACCCCTTATTACCTCACAGGCTCTGTGGACTGAGAGGAGACATGTCAGCACAGGGGAAGGTGCCCATTGTCTCCCAGCATGCATTTCCTGCCCCACCACCCCTTTCTAACACCCTGATTTCTGTTTGGAGATGTCAGCTGCTCTGGGGGCTATGACTGCCCCCTGACCCACCAATCAGCACATCACATTCCCCTGGCTACGGTGACTGGATAAGGGTAGCAGGGATGTGATCACCTGTCTGTCAGTTTGTCATACTGTGGTGGCTTGTGTGTTGCTATGATGCTGGAAGTTATGCCACTGGCATTTCAAATACCAGCAAGGTCACCCATGGTGGACAGGTTTCAGCAGA
>NW_004443967.1:9737210-9775794 GCF_000243295.1 Trichechus manatus latirostris | reverse complement strand
AATGCGCTTGCTAAAAAGGTTGGAGGTTCAAGTCTACCCAGAAGTACACTGGAAGAAAGGTCTGGTGATCTACTTCTAAAAAATCAGTCGCTGAAAACCCTATGGAGCACAGCCCTATTCTGACATACATGGAGTCTCAGTGAGTTGGAATTGACTCCTTGACAACTGGCTAAGCCTCCTCTTGGCTCCTCCCTAAGTGGTTTGGGGCTGAAACTAGCCTTAGACTATTGCCTTAACTCTTCAGCTGTGGGTGAGGCTCCCCTCTCCATGCACAGATGGTTCAGGGATAGTCACTCCAACAAGCATTTAAGCTGCCTCGATGTGTGCCAGGTCCTCGGTGGGCCACCAGGGGCAGTGGGATGTGGTCCCAGCCCTTACAGAGCTTGGACTCTGTTGGAAAGGCTGGCAGGAGTGTGTGGGGGTGAGCAGACAAGAGCCCAAGTAACAGTAATAAAGGTCAAGTTAGATGAGTGTTGTCGTCAGCCGCTGTGGGGAATCTGGGAAGGAGGAAGCCAGAGGGCGATGGGTCTCAGCGGCCTGTGACAGGTCTGTATCCCGCACCTGTTAGTGTGATGCCCTGCAGACACAGCCTGTGTTCTTGCTGCCTCCCACTCACCCTGGTCCCCCGAGGAGAGGAAAACAAACCTTCTCATCCCTTCCCCATCAGCTGAGCTTCTCCAGCACAAACACAGAACTGAAGAAAACTTTTGTGTCAAACTCCAGTTTTACTGTGGGAGAGAGTGCCATACCACTTATGCGATAGGAGCTAGGTGCCCTACTCCATTTCCAAAAAGCAAGGACGAGATTTTGTGTAGAATATTGTGATTCCTGTTCATCTGACAGGTGTTTTTTCCTCTCCATATGGAATTTGCTGTCAGTATGGAAACAAGGCAGTTACAAACTCAGAGCACAGTAAACACTGCACAACTCCGACATAAGCTGTCAGCACCTGTCCCAGCTGCAACGAGGATCCTGGGGAAGAAAGTCACTGATGGGAAGCCCAGGAAGAAATAAAAGGACAAGTAATCAGCTGGTCAGACTCTTTCTCAAAAAGACTAAATGGGCCCATCTTCTGAGGAAGCACCAAAAACAACAACAATGAAAAATCAAAGTGCAACATCTGCAGTTCTTTTAGACATGGATAAGCAGGCTGTATCAGTTTCTGAGGGCTGCCATAACAAAATAGCACCAAGTCGGTGGCTTTAAAGAATTTATTGTCTCACAGTTCTGGAGGCTGGGAGTCTGAGAGCAGGGTGTCAGCCATATTGATTTCTTTTGAGGCTTTGAGGGAGAATCTGTTCCAGGCCTCTCTCCCAGCTTCTGGGAGCCCCACGTGTTCCTGGGCTTACAGCTGCAGGATCACTTGAAGTCCTTTCTCTGTGTCTCTTCTCCTCTTTTATAAGGACACCACTCAGGTTGGATTAGGATCCATCCTGTATGGCCTTATGTTAACTGAGAACATCTTCAAAGGCCCTCTTCCCAAACAAGGTCACATTCACAGGTATCCGGGGTCAGGACTTCAGCATACATTTTCGAGGGACACACCTCAATCCATAACAGAGACCACAAGAGGAAGAACACAAATTTGAGAATAGACCAAAGTGACAGGAAGAGCTGCAAACCAAAGTTCTTGATGCCTCAAGTGGAAAAGTCAAAGGACACTAAGGTTGGAAGCTACGAGGGGCTTGGCAACACACCTTTGGAGTGGATTCTTTCTGACCTGTTTCAACAGAAGCTTGTTGTCAAAATCCAGCCTGGAAGGGGGACTGCCCACATCCTTTCTTCTAGGCAGACCGGAGGGGCAGAACCTCTTCTCTCTGCCTGTTAATCTCTGTCTCTCTCAGGCTGGGAGAACCCTGGAGTGCCATGTACATAGGCATACCTACCCATCTACACACACACACACACACACACACACACACACGGAAGTCCTGCTTTGGGTCCATGTCCCTCATTGGTCTTGTCCTCCAAATCAGAAAGAGGCTGTCATTATATAATATCTAAGCTGAGGGGGCACTAGGCCTCCCTACCCCAGAGTAAACCCCAATCATCCAATCATTCTAGCTTTATTCCTTTGAGTCCTACATTCATTCAACAAACTGTCTTCTGCAGTCTCCCACTTTTTGATATAAAGTTTCTTCAACTTTAAGTCTCTCCTCTTGAATTCAACACCTGGAGGAATATGGAAGGATGGGTGGGAGGAGACGTAGCTTATACCCACTGGCAGGTTAATGATCCAGTAACTGGCTTGGAGTTACCAGCTGGCCGTCAGCTGAGACCATGAATGGGGATGAGATCTTTGTGATGTGATGTTTGAGAGCAGCAATAGAGGTCTGGTGTCCCAACTGCAGGAGGTGGTGGACACGGACAAACTGAAGCATGTCCAGAGGAAGGTGACCGGGAAAGATCTAGAAAGCCAATCATAAGCTCTAGGTTACTAAGCTCTGCCCTTGATCAAGGGGCAGAGTATCCAAGAAGAGGCTGAGGACTTCCCATTGGGGAAAAGGGGGCCAACGATTTTAGAGCAAAACTGATTTGTATACAATCTTAGACATGTCACATGACCATGGGAAGGCAGGCACAGATAGAGGGGGAACAGGGAGGCTGAGACACTCATGGAGGAGGTCATTTGTTTGGAAGCCATTGTCGACTGTGGGCTCAGGCCCCAGCCTTTGGACAGGAAGGGCCCCAGCCCCCTGCAGTTGGGCTCCTGCTCAGGTGAGGAGCTGGATCATACTGGCTTTAAGAAAACATGTGTCATTGGTTTTTCAAGGGCTGTCCACTCTTCACCTCCAAATATGCCCACAGCCGGCCTGGGAAGACAGGGCTGCCACACCTTCTGGCAACACACTGAGTCTCTCCAACGTACCAACCCAAAATGTCTCCAGACATTGCCAAAATCACCCTGGTTAAGAACCACTGAGCTAGAAGACAGAAGCAAAACACAGGCCAGAGCCTATGTTTGTTCCCCACCCTGGGCTAGCTCTGATGTTAATGACCCAGTCCCTAGGTGGTGCAAACAGTTTGTGCTCACTAGTAACCAAAAGGTTGGTGGTTCGAACCCACTCAGTGGCACCATGGAAGAAAAGGCCTAGCGATCTGCTTCTGTAAAGATTACAGCTAAGAAAACTCTATGGAGTAGTTCCACTCTGTAATACATGGGGTCATCATGAGTTGGAATTGACTAGGCAGCAACAACAGCAGCAGCAGGCTTGAAGTTAGCAGCTGGCCATCAGCTGAGACCAAGAATGAGGACATGGTCTTTGTGACGCAAGGGCAGCAGCAGGGTGGGTAGTGGTTTGGTGTTTCTGCAATGTTGCACTCATCAGCATGGACACAGGCCCTCTGGAATCTCCATGAGGACTCAGCTGTACGGTGGAGGCAGAGCACAGGAGCTTTTATTAGTACAGCATCTGCTTGCTTTGGCAACCTTACAGTGGAGCTCTTTACCATTTACAACGCCCTTGCGATAGATTTTCATTTTGAATCTCCCAAAATAATCTCCGAGGCTGAGAGCTTATTAACTAGCACATTTTTGGTTGTAAGTGACAGAAACCCAAATCAAAGTAGCTTAAGGAGAAAAGAAAATCTAGTGGTTTATGAAAAGTCTAGGAGTAGACCACATGGCTTCAGGTACGGGTGAATCCAGGCCTAAAACAGCATCATCATGACACTGCTCTATCCTCCGTAGTTTTGACTTCATTCTCAGGCAGGTTCTCTATGTCCACAAGATAAAAAAAAAAAAAAAAAACAACTCGTTGCCATCGAGTCGATTCCGACTTACAGTGACCCTATAGGACAGAGTAGAACTGCCCCATAGAATTTCGAAGGAGCACCTGGTGGATTTGAACTGCAGCAGTCGTAGCTCTTAACCACTACACCACCAGGGCCACCAACCACTCCAGGCGTACATGGTCCTTAGAGTTCAAGACCTCAGAGAAAGAAAAAATGACCTTCCCTATAGTGGCAATGAAAATCCCGAGAAAGATTCAGCTTGGTGAGGGCTTGGGTCTATCTCTGAGGCTGGGGTTGGCCTCACAGACTAAGAAGAATTACTATAGATTAGGGGAGGGGTGGTTCTCCCAAGAAAGGAGCATAAGACCAAAAAACAACTTCCGCTTCTAGAGCAGAGCCATTCCTAGTGTGGCTCCAGGAATGATTTTACTGGTTGGTGATGAGCTAAGTCCAGAAATCGAGGTTTAGAAACTCTCATGGTGATTGGACATTGCTGTAGCATCCAGCTGCATGATGAGCGTGCTCGTCTCATTGAACAGGGCATAGAGCAGTTTGGGTGTTGCCAAACTCATCTGGGAAGTTGCAAGTGGAGTGAGTTTACAAAAGTATCAGTCCATGATGGATTGGAACTTAAAAAAAATGGCCCTTCACCATGGATAGTTTAAAAAGCATGGCTCTGAACTGAAGCGCTTATTAAAACACAGATTTCTAGCCCTACTATTCACATTCTGGTTCAGTAGGTCTGATGTGGGGCCTGAGAATTTGCATTTTTAACACCCTCCCAGGTAATGCTGATGCTGCCAAGAAATCTATCACTTGCTTCTAAAATATGTCCATTTTCTTTAAGCCACTCTTGAAGGTCCACTCGGTGGCACTCTGCAGTCGCCACAGATCTAGCCTTGAATCTCTTGCCCTAACACACCTTGCCCCGTGCTTTGCTCCACCCTTCTGGTCCTCCTAGCTTCTCATCTGGGGATTCACCTGCCTACTGCGGCTTCTCCTTGCCCCTCCTCCCCAACCTCTGGCCTCATTTCTCCGGCTTCGACCTTTGGCTTCTCTTCTTCCCCAGGATAGTGGATCAAGGCCAGAGATGTTGCTACACCTGCCGTGATACACAGGACAGCCTCCACAACAAAGAATTATCCAGCTCTGAATGGCAATAGCACCACTATTGAGAAACTCTGGCTTGCTGTATAGCCTTGGGCAAGTCTCTTACCCTGTCGGAGGTCCAGCTGCGTCACATACACAATGGGCAATCCGAGTTAGCCCACTGCTGCCAAGGATTAGTGACAACATATGTGAGTGACTTTCCCAGTCCTAGCACATAGTAGGTCCTATGTAAACAACAGTCATTCTAATAGATCATATCACTTCTAGATGACTCAAGAAATGATGGCTTTATACTCGTGATTGTGCTTCTTAGTTCAAGTAGTTACACGAGACTAAATGGGCAGCTCCTCTCTGAAGGCAGGATGAGAAGGCAGAAAGGGACAGGAGCTGGTTAAATGGACATGGGAAACCTAGAGTGGAAAGGGGCAGTGTGCTGTCACATTACAAGGATTGCAACTAGGGTCCCATAACAATATATGTATAAATTTTTGTATGAGAAATTAACTTGAGCTGTAAGCTTTCACCTAAAGCACAATAAATAAATAAAGAAAAAAAAGAAATGATAGCTTTTATTTCTCTGAATCAGAAAGAAAATGGGACGTAGTTGGGGGAAAGGGGGTTTGGCTCCACGTCAGCACCAAAGAAGGCAAAAGCTGATCCACCATGGCTGAGTCATTGACTGTAAGCACTGGGAGGGCAGGGGCCGGCTGGCCGGGGCTCTGCTAGCCTTTCCCTCCCTTTCATGGAGCCTCTTCTCCAAGAGAAGTCACATGCGTCCCACAGCAACATGCCCGAGGTTAAACTCTCATAACCCACAGTCAACTCCTTCAAGACTTGGAACCCCCAGTAGACTTAAAAACAGGAACGATATTGATAGCGAAGATAAATAAATGCTGTCACTGTTTTCATTCTTTTCGAGTGACATGAAATGGGAACATACTTTCTTAATTAAGAGCCTGTGGTATGTGGATGCTTGGAGGTCAACCAGACTTTCCCAACTGAAGGCCAAAATGCAGGCAGTGAGGACAGCATGGCTCCCCTCAGATGGCCACGAAACCCAGTGAAGGGAACGCCTCAGCCCTCCCTCCCTGGGCGGGGAGCTGGCTTCCATCCCCGGAAGATTAGGGAGCAAGAGGTGATGGCTGGGAGGGGGTGTCGCTGCTGAAACCTGCCTGGGACTGTTTTCATTGTTGCCTCAGGCGCTCCTTGAACTCGGGTCAATGAAAACGCACGTTCCCGTTTCAGAAGTAGAGCAAGAACCAAATGCGGCTTCCTGAGGAAATGGAAACGCTAACACCAGAGCCCTTGGAAATGAAACCACATGTTTATCATAAATGGGATGGGGGAGGGGGTGCCTAAAAGTGATCCAGGAGTCATCCCTCCACCAAGGGGGGATTCATTTTATTTTATTCAATTTTATTTACTTTATTTTTCAGAAATACTTTTTTTGGGGGTGGAAGGATGGGGGTTTGGCTGATAGATATTGAGGCAATTGAAGAAGACCAGTATGAGGAGACTGGATTAGACAGAACCCCTCAAATCCTTCACTTTGCCATATTCCACATCTAGAACAATAAACAGAAAAGTGATTTGAAAGCAGCTTTCTCTTAAAAATTCCAGCCAAAGCTGGAAAAAACAATCAGGCATCTGCTCTGAGGAAAAAGCTCTCTGACGTTTGAAAGGCAAGATAGCATCATGGAGAATGGCAGTTCTTCACAATCCACCTCTTGAAAGAAGTAGGAGAGGAAAAGGGAAACATTTGGTATTTGGTTAGCAACAGCTGAATGGGTTCCTATTACTTCAAGAAAGAGGTTTTTATGTGAATAAAAAATGATATATTGCATACTACACAAACACACCCAAAACAAGCCCCATCTTTCTATGCCTTTGTTCCCCTCATCCTGGTCTCCAGTTTACTGAATGTCTTGTACTTGTCACATGTCTTTGTATGATCAAAAATATGAAGCCAAGTCTTACAAAGGTTGGTAGCACCTGGACAAGAAAACAGGTAAAACCACTGAATTGCAGAGTGTTTGGGCCTGAGTTGCAGGCAAACCAAAACCAAACTCGTTGCCCTCAAGTCTATTCCAACTCATGGTGACCCCATATGTTACAGAGTAGAACTGCTCCATAGCGTTTTCTTGGCTGCAATTTTTATGGAAGCAGACTGCCAGGCCTTTCTCTTGCAGCGCCACTGGTGGGTTTGAACCACCAACCTTTAGGTTACAAGATGAGCGCAAACCATTTGTGCCACCTAGGGACCTTGAGTTATGGGCAGGGGAAGGGAAATAGGGGTGAGGAGTTGGGGTAGGAGAAGGGGAATCTTGTCTATGGAATTTGTAATAGGACAGAGAAGAGATGGGTGTGCTCCTGGGGGAGCCCAGTTCAGCAGCCCTTACCAGCCCTGCCTCTTTGATGAGGGTCCATGCCTCTAGCTTGAACCCACCTGAAACACCCAAGGCCCAGGAGGTGCCCGGGAGTCTGGGGAAGGGCTGGGGGCTGAGGGGGACAGAACATGGAGCAGATGCTGACACCACAGGGCCCTCTGGGCAATAATGGGGCTCCCAAGTCAGACAGTGACCTCTCCCTTAGCCTCAAGGCCAAGAAAAGCGCAGAACTTAGATAGTCCCTTGTACTGTGGGAATGGGACATTACTGGGTAAATGGAGGGGCTGGCAGTCTAGGGTAGACTGAGGCAGGCAGATACAGATGCGCAGGCAGTAGCAGAAATGTGCCTAGCATATTGGAAAGAGCTGGGGACAGAGCTAAGACTCAGGCTCCCGGCCTGGTTCTTTTTCTTGACATCTCTAAATGAGAGGCCAGAACCACTGAGCCCTGAGCTCTCCTCTATGTGCAAAAGCCTACAGGGCTGTGACTGTAAACCTCAGCTTCTGTGCTAATGTGGAGAGCTGGGGACACCCGACAGGCGACGGCAAGAAAGATACCTGGAGCCGTCGGCACCAGTGACAGGAAACATTCCAATGTGTCACCTGTGGTTGTTTCCAGTATTCTAGATTTTCAGTTTTTTATGAGTGGAGGGAAAACCACTATTCTGAAAATGTATCTGCAAAATCAGTGCAATTAATTAGAAAGATCTTAGAAAGCAAAGGGAGGCAGTGGTGGCTCAATGGTCGAATTCTTGCCTTCCATGCAGGAGACCAGGGTTCGATTCTGAGCCAATGCACTCGTGTGCAGCCACCACTCGTCTGTCAGAGGAGGCTTGTGTGTTGTTATGATGCTGAACAGGTTTCAGTGGAGCTTCCAGACTAAGATGGACTAGGAAGAAAAGCCTGGCAATCTACTTCTGAAAATCAGCCAATGAAAACCCTATGGATCACAACCAAGACATCCACAGGAACTTTCTCCAGCATACAGCCCCAAGGAGATTCAAGCCACTGGGGTGTTTAGACCCACCCAGCTGCCCCCCGCCCCTACCTGCACCTGTGCCAATGCTAGGGAGCCGCAGCAAAGCCAGCAGGGGGCTTGGGGACAGCATTTCATGAAGGGCTGGGAAGAGCACTGTTGTGGGAGCCCAGGGGACCGACCCCTGGAGTAGGGGTAAGCCACATTTCTCCGTGCCTTGGTCTCTCCCAAGTGCTCTCAAGTTTACCTTTGGATGATAAGGCCTAACCCCCTGTCGCCCCCCGACTAGCAGCTGCCCCTGGCTTGCTAAGGAAGGAGCAGGGAGGAATGGGGACTCTGAGGCCACCAGAAGCTGAGCCCACCTTGCTTTCCAGGGCCCAGGGACTGGCTTCACCTGGAGCTATGAGCTAATCAAGCCAAAGTCGCAGGAGGGCGGGGCAGGAAGCGGCTGGGCAAGCCGGCGCCAAGGCCAACAGCGGCCTCCGTGCGGAGCTGGCCGTCCTGCCCAGCCCTGAGGCCCTCTTCCTTCTGAGCATGGGCAGGGCCTAGCAGGCTCAGCTTCTACAGCTGGGCTAGCCAAATGCAGCTTGAGACAGGAGTAGAGGGCCACTGTCTCCTGAGAGTCCTGTGGTCTCAGGATCTGAAGCCCCCCCAGCCACCCCGGTCATATCGACACGCTCCCCATCAAGGCACATCATCCCTAGTCTGTACACTTCTAGGGACAGGAAGCACATCAACCACACTGCGTCCACTCATTGCCCATGGGACAGTGGACGGAGTCCGTCCTTTTGTGAGCTCCACCCTGTCTTTCTGTAATCACTGCCCCTTGGTCCTCATTCTCGGGATGCAGACAACAAATGGCTGGCGGCATTCTGTGCTCCCTTTGTCTTCTCTCAGATAAATACCTCCAGTTCCTCCAGCTGCTTTATCCTGGCTCCCAAAACACCTGCCCACATGACCACACCCTACTCAGTTTCACCAACGCACAAACAAGCACAGGAGGGCAGTGGTGGCTCAGTGGTAAAATTCTCACCTTCCATGCAGGAGACCTGGGTTTGATTCCCAGCCTACGTACCTAATGCACAGCCACCTCCCATCTCTCAGTAGCGGCTGGCATATTGCTATGATGCTGAACAGGTTTCAGGGGAGCTTCCAGACTAAGATGGACTGGGAAGAAAGACCTTGCAATTTACTTCCAAAAATCAGCCCATGAAAACCGTATGGATTACAACAGTCCAATCTACAACCAATCATGGGGATGGAGCAGGACCAGGCAGCATTTCGTTCCATTGTGCATGGGGACACCACGAGTCAGGGGCCAACCTGATGGCAGCTAATAACAACAGAGCTCAGAGGGCTTGACCCACACTGGAGCCAGAGCCATGGGTGATTACACATCCAGCCATATCAACTCCTTCTGTTAAGCCATCTTTGCCCCGGGAGGGACCAGGGCTGTGTGAAGAAGAAAGAGACAAGCACATCCACCGGCATGCAGGGCTCACCAGCACCCACGTTCCAGATGAAGGCTGAGGAGAGGCAAGTTGCTTCAGCAGAAACTAATGTAGAGGAAGCTGGAGTCTCAATTACGCCTTCGCTTAGTGGAGTTACAGCTTAGAAGTGTCAGGATTTCAGACATGGATTTTTTTAAAAAACATAAATTTAAATCTTTAATTGTATAAACACTATAAAACCAAAGAGCCAAATCTCTTGCTTTCGAGCTGATTCCGACTCATGGGGATCCCATGTGTTACAGAGAATTGCACTCCATAGGGTTTTCTTGGCTGCAATCTTTATGGAAGCAGTTCACCAGGCCTTTCTTCTGAGGAGCCGCTGGGTGGGTTCAAATCGCCAACTTTTAGATTAGCAGCTGACTGCAAACTGTTTGTGCTACCCAGGACCTCTTGAAAATGCCATAAAGAGTAATTTATTCTTTTTTTTTGTTTTTAATAACATTTTATTGTGTTTTCAGTGAAGGTTTATGCACAGCAGTTTAGGTTCCCATTCAGCAATTTCTATGCAAATTGTTCAGTGGTATTCGTTACATTCTTCAGATCTTCAGAATGCATGAACATTCTCAATATTTCCATTCTGTCTGTTCCATTCCGGATATGGAATTTTACAGAGTGTGGCAGAGTTAGTTTTCAGAAGGGGTCCCTGAGTGGTACAAACAGTTAATGAGCTCGGCTAACAGAAAGGTTGGAGGTTTGAGCCCACCAAGGGGTACCTTGAAAGAAAGGCCTGGTGATCCATTTCCCAAAAAATCAGCCACTGAAAACCCTGTGGAGCACAGTTTTACTCTGACACACATGGTGGGGTCGCCATGAGTTGGAATCAATTCAATGGCAATTGTTTTGTTTTTTTTAGTTTTCAGAAAGCGATGACCTTTGGATCAAACAGGCCTTCCCAGCCTGGCCTCCTGATGTATAATAGTAATAACTGAAACAACAGCAGCTAACAGGAACCGAGCACTTACTGTATACAGGCACCATGTGAGGCACCTGTCTCAGCAATCCTCCCAACAACGCTACCAAACAGGTGCTACTGTCAGCCCCACTGCTTAGATGGGAAAAATGAGGCTGTGAGCAGCAGCTAGGACAGGATCACAGAGCTAGCAACAGGCAGCACTGGGATTTGAATTCAGCTCTTCCTGACACCAGAATGACTACTCTGCATGTTTAGTTTCTGAGAATTCACAGCAGCAGCAAACAAGGACTTGGGAACCCTAAAAGTGGATGATACCATACCAGGAGCACCAACTGGCCACCTCCAGGGACCCCCAGGGGAGGGGGGCCAGCCCTGTAACCTGGCTGTACCGATGACCTACTACTCGTCATTGCGTCTCCACAGGCCTAGGGCTGCTGTGCACTTGGGTGTCCAGGCAGCTATGGGGGTGTGGTCCAGCTCACCCCACCCAGTGTCTTGGACAGCAGCTCTGATCTCGAGAGAGTCAAGCACACACCACACAGAGACACACATACACACACACCACACACATACACAACTGCAAGTTGGCCTTGCCTCCACAGCTAAACTATAAATTTTCTCTCTCCATTCCTCCCCCTTCCCTTGGTCTCTCCTGTAGAGTCTAGGACAGTCTGGGCACCTCTGAGGTCACAATAAATACGTGACTGATTACAGCAGGAGCAGCTATGAGAAAAGTACTCTCGCTATGGCCCTGTCTACCCTTCTTTTGTCAAAACAACTCCATTGCTCTTTAAGGGAGAAGTCTGAAAGTCCTGGGTGTCCAGAAGTAAATGCTTGGCTTTTAATGGGGTGTTGGAATTGCATTTCACAGCACATTCCTGTGCTCGGACCTACATCGAGGCTCGTCCTTAAGCCAACAGGACAGGAGTCCAAACAGGGCTGGCCCTGACTCGGAGCAGGCTGGGCCCAGGCCGTCATGTTCCCGGCTGTCTCCCCGGCCCCTCGCACAGAGCCTGGCACAGGGCCGGCAAGCAATAACATTTGTCGAGCAAATGAATGAATAAATTAATGACTCAGCTCATCGATTCGCTAGCTGTTGTCTGCGCTCTAATGTACTTGTGTCCAAATTTCCCCTGTGCTGGGCCAGGTTAATGAGCGAAGCCCCTTCCTAAAACTAATGTCACTTGTCCTTCGCTATGCAAGAATGTCGGCGCTGGAGAAAGGGCATGTTGGAGCTTGCTGGCTCCCAGACCTTGTATAAACCTCAAGGAACGCGAGTCCCACGCCCTCATTTCCAGATGGGGAAACTGAGGCCCAGGTAGGCGCCAGGTTACGGCTCCTCCAGGAAAGGGGTCTTGCTTAGTCTTCTGCCCAGTTGCTCAAAGGACCTGGGTCACTGTGTGCAGGAGGAAAAGATGAGGAAGGCCTCTATTTACCCCCAGGGGGTCTCGCCCAGGCCTGGAACAGACACTCCATTCAGGCCCTCCAGAACTCCCTCCGGGAACCTGGCATTTCGAACCTGTGAGGCGTAGTAGCTGCTCAAGCCTGAAGGCCGTGATGGCTCCACACAGGTGTCTCGTATAAATCTTCAAGGGCTGGCTCCGTATGGAGCCAAGGAGACCCTTTCCATCATGTGAGGGTGGGGAAGGAGGGAGCAAAACGCCTCATGCATTTTCATTTTTGTCGAAGTCAAAGAAGACAGTTTGTCAGCATGCAGTACCACTTCTTGCCAAATTCCACTTATTTTAACCGAAGGCTTTCTCAGCTACACAAACACAGAGAGGAAGCACAGAACCCAAAACACATGCTTCTCCTTCTCTCCTTCTTAAGAGCCCCACATATCTCATAACTGTCTAGACCTCATCTCTGCCTGGAGCAGGGCTTGCTGTTACAGCTTCTCTCTGCCCTTGATGGCCAGGTTGTAAACAGGCATTGTGACAGATCCTTCACTGATGGAAGCCGATCAGGTCTTCTCAGCTGCTTAGTACAAAATAGATAACTGGGAAAAAGGGGGCGGGGGGAGATTGGGATGATCAAAGACTATCATTGTGGTGAAACCTTTAGGTGAAACCCTTATTTCTAACTGGTCTAAAAATGTAACCCACAATGGCTGTTTGTTTTAAATTATTCCTTGCCAAGAACAATGTTCAGACGATTGAAAAATTCCAAGCTGGAGCCTCCGAAGGTTACTTATTTTTCCTTCAGAGCACCTGCGTAGGGAGAAGCTCTGCTCAAAAAATATAACTAGTAATAGGGACAGACAACCTCTCCACTCCTCCTAATCAGTATGCTGCCCCGGAAAGCCCTGAGGACTTCTTAACAGGGCCCCAGGTTTGGAAAGTTCAGACTGTAACTGGTTTTCGTTAAAAAAGACTGCTGGAGCACAGTGGCAAAGAGGTAGAGACCCTTCATTGGAGGCAGAGTCCTCATGGGGCCAGCAGCTGGGAAACCCAGACTTACATGTGGCTGGAACTGAATAGGGAGTGTGGAGGGTACAGCCCAAGCAACTACCGCCAGGACAGAAACTGCTCAAAGTATTCAGTTCTCCTAAAGGTGAATGGCCATCAAATTTCCATTCTGGGAGCACAGCTCACAGGGATGTTGTCAAAGCTGGGGTTAAGTCAGGGAGGCCAACAGGATACCCTGAACCAATGGCATCTCAGAGATAAAGTAATAGTCCAAGCCCAGGGCAAAGCAGTCGTGGAGCTCCAGCCCCGGAAGGAATCCTTCTAGACCTGGCTGCCTTCTGGCTGTTGGTCACCTTAGTATCCAGCCCCCTTAGATTCATATCCAGGTTCACTCTGTGCATTTAGCTGACGTTGGATCTGGTAGACCAGCTGGCTTCCCTCCTTCCCTCCCTCATTTCCTTTAAGATTGATTTACTGAGTACTTACTTCATGCTAGGCCCAGAGGATCCAGTGACCAGCAGAAACATCTACTACCCCTGCCCAAGGAGTTTACAGTATAGCTCTGGACTGTTTTCCTTGGTGCTGATCTAGCACCCCACCAGGATGAGAGGTGGTAGAGAGGTGAGGAGCAGGAGCACCATAGACCACCTGGACTCATATCCTAGCTTCACCTCTGGGGCAAAAGCAACTAGCTGTCACCCAAGGTCTGTCCATCATATTTTCTGTATTAATACACTGCTCCCCCTTCACCATTTTTAGCTGAGCATATGGCCACCCAAGACAAAGCCTACATTTCCCAGCCACTCTCGCAGCTGGGTTTGACTGTGTAACCAAGATTTGGCCAACAGACTGTCAGCAGAGATAATGGGTTCAAGTTCTAGGTTGTGTCCTTAAAGGGAAGGGGTGTGTAGAAACCCCCTTCTCCCTTCCTCTTTCCCACACACTAGAACACAGACACAGTGGGGCGCCATCTTGAACCATGTAGATGGGGCGACAGCCTAAGGATAAAAGGAGACTGGGAACTGAATGACCACGTAGACACAGCTTCCATGCAGCTCTAGATCCCTACCCCACCACCATTTCATGAGAGAGAAATAAGCTTCCTCTACCTTGTTTAAGTTCCCTGGGTGGTGCATATGGTTAAGCACTTCACTACTAACCAAAAGGTTGGCAGTTCGAACCCACTCACAATAGCCCTCGGAAGACAGCCCTGGCAATTTGCTTCTGAAAAGTCACAGTCTTGAAAACTCTTTGGAGCAGTTCTACTCTGCACACATCAGTTCTCCATGAGTCGGAATCGACTGGATGGCAAACAACAACAACAACCTTGTTTAAACCCAAGTTAGTCTGGGTCTTTGTTACAGCAGCTGAACCTATACTCTACCTAATACAACCATATCTTAGCTGTATGATCTTTTCTGAGACTCAGTTTCGGAGTCCTAAAATGGAGATAATAACATTGCTACCTACCTCATTCCCATTAAAACCCATTGCCATTGAGTCAATTCCAACTCATAGTGACCCTATAGCTAACAATCAAGGCGCTTAGCACTGTGCCTGTCACATGGTAAGCCCTTGGTAAACACTATCTACTACTATTATAAAGAACAGCTATGAGACATTCCTGACAAAATTCCCTACACCCAACCGCTTCACTTCCCAACCAGGGAACTCAACCAGAAAGAGCTTGAGAACAAGCTACAAACAACTGGCTAACTGGATCTGATGCTCACCCACCTCAGCCTCATCTACTAAATCCTGCTGAGTTCCAGATGCTTCTTTGCCATCAAGTGGAGACTTAGGCTCAGTGGCATTCCTTAGCCCATAGATGGCAATGCCCTTCAAACACGGCTTATCTACTCAACCTCCTTCAGTGTGACCCATGGGCTATAATAAGGCTCCTCAGGCAACCCCTGCACTTGAACAAGTAGAGGGCTTGTTTCCCTGGCGGAATTAAGCCACCCAAAGCTCAAAAATCACGTGTTCAATTC
This sequence comes from Trichechus manatus latirostris, assembly GCF_000243295.1. Classification (NCBI taxonomy): domain Eukaryota; kingdom Metazoa; phylum Chordata; class Mammalia; order Sirenia; family Trichechidae; genus Trichechus; species Trichechus manatus. The sequence goes on along the minus strand of NW_004443967.1, from coordinate 9,760,764 downwards.
TCAAGATGGTGACCTGAAATGCTGAACATTTTTCCTCCTGTCAAACTCTACTGAGTCTTCCTTCCCTATGATATCCTAGTAGTCCACATTGAAAGACTATATTAGTGAGAGTTATAATTTGGTTTCTGGAAGGTTCTAAAGTCAAGAAAATTGTTTCTGTTGTACATTCCATAAAATAAACACCCTGGTTCTAGGAACTCAGGTAACACATTGGGACTCACATTTGTTTTCCCAAGATCCAAGAGTTGTGCAAAACTACCCTTGTCCTGGCCACATCAGGTCACTCAGATTCACGTGTCTCTGGGGCTCTCAAAGGGCATGGGGATGGGACAATCCCAAGGTGGCCACACCAGCACCTGGAACGACATCAACTTCACTTACATGGGATGGCAGGTTGGTGGTGTGCATGTATTCAAGGGGGCAAGCACCCGGTGGTCCCTGAACCAGGTTATGGCTTTATTTAAATGGCTAAACAGAAGATTGAATATGGGGTATTAAGGGCTTCCTAAAAACTGTTGGTGTTGTGTGCCATCAAGTTGATTTTGACTCATAGTGACCCCATGTGACAGAGTAGAACTGCCCCATAGGCTTTCCTGGCTGTAATCTTTACAGGAGCAGATCACTAGGTCTTTCTTCTGTGGAACCTCTGGTGGGTTCGAATCGCCAGCCTTCTGGTTAGCGGCCAAGCACTTAACCGTTGCACCACCAGAAATAGTGTTTGTTTTTTCAAGTATTGACGCTTCCCTTCTTGGAGCACCATCACCTCCAAAGATCAGAGACACAGAGTGGTAAGAACCTGCAGATGGCACCCACATTTCCTAAGAGCAAGGACTGTCTTTCAATTCTGGATCTCCTCCCAGCCTGGTCCAGTGCAGGGCCCCTAGCATGACCCCCTAGTCCTCCCAGCCTGATCCAGTGTGGGGCCCCCTAGTACGGCCCCCTAGTCCTGCCAGCCTGGTCCAGTGCGGGGCCCTAGCATGGCCCCCTAGTCCTCCCAGCCTGATCCAGTGTGGGCCCCCTAGCACGGCCCCCTAGTCCCGCCAGCCTGGTCCAGTGCGGGGTCCTAGCATGGCCCCCTAGTCCTCCCAGCCTGATCCAGTGTGGGCCCCCTAGCACGGCCCCCTAGTCCTCCCAGCCTGGTCCAGTGTGGGGCCCTAGCATGGCCCCCTAATCCTCCCAGCCTGGTCCAGTGTGGGCCCCCTAGCACAGCCCCCTAGTCCTCCCAGCCTCATCCCGTGTGGGCCCCCAGCACAGCCCCCTAGTCCTCCCAGGTTGGTCCTGTGCAGGGCCCCTAGCACGGCCCCCTAGTCCGGGCTCCTATCACCTCTCCTCCAAGGCACACAGCACAGGTGTCCTTTGAAATCTGCTTGGGTGAGTTCTTGATAAACTTTCTTCTCCCCATCTTCAGCCCGGAATGGAGGGCAAGTCCTGGTCTGTCCTCTTCACAGCTATATTGCCTAGGGCCAAGAGCAAGGCCTGGTACATAGCAGGCTCTCAGAAATGAGAGAATGAGTGAATGAATGAATAAATGGTGGTTGGGGCTTGACGACTGTTATGGATTGAATTATGTCCTCTAAAAAATTATGATGAAGTCCTAACTCCTGGTACCTGTGAATGTGACTTTGTTTGGAAATAGGGTCTTGGAAGATGTTATCAGTTAAATTAACATAAGGTCACACTGGAGTAGGTAGGTCCTAAATCCTGTATGACTGGTGTCCTTATAAAAGAGAAGACCCAGAGAGACAGAGGAAGGACTCCATGTGAAAATGCATCTACACGTCAAAGAAGCTGGGAGAGACAAGAAAGGATCTTCCCCTTGAGCCTTCAAGAGAACACGGACGGCCCTGCCGGTATCTGGGCTCCTAGATTCCATAACTGTGAGGCAATAACTTTCTGTTGTTTAAAGCCAACCAGTTTGTAGCATTTTGTTACAGCAGCCTTACAAAACTAAGACACTGAATAAGGGAATGGTTTTAACCAAGAGTAAGAAGATGAGGCCTCCCCGTCTAGGCAGTTATAGAGCAGCAAAGGCTGTGCACTGAGAACTCTGTGTGGGTGCCTGCTCAGTATCCACCAGGCCCTGAGCAGTCATGCCCTAGGGAGCTCAATGTATCACACACCCCCATTCTCCCACTTAATGCCACCACCATCCTGACGGATGGAGAGTACTCCCCATCCTGCTGAACAGAAAACCAGGGCACAGCCAGTTTAAGGAACTTGCCCAAGGTCACACAGCATCAGTAGAGGAGCTGGATCTGAGTTTAGCTCTTATTGACTCTGAAGCCCACGGTCCTCCCAGCAAGCACTGCAGAGTGGGGCCAGAGGTCACACACAGATAAATGTGTGTCTGCTCATGCCAAATATACCTAGCACCTACTGTGAACGCCAGCTTTACTGCTCCATCCTCACTTAATCCTACCACAACCCTGTGGGGTAGAATACACACACACCTTCTCCAGGAAGCCTTCTCTGATTGCCTTAGCCCCATCCCTAGGCTCTTGCACAATCACTCCAGATGATAATTTTGATGCTTGGTGGTGGCTGTCTTCTAGTGTGATCTGGGGGGCCTAAAACAGTAGAAGAGGCTCAGGGTACACAACCAAAAGAGTGAGGTTTGTAGCTCAGCTCTGCCATTTACAAAATCATTTATTTCCAGTGACTCACTTGGCCTCAGTTTCCTTGTCTGCAAAATGGGGCTACTAAGTCTCTCTGCCCTGCCTGCCTCCTGAGAGGTCTGTGGGGAGATGCAGATGAGAGCACAGACCAGATTGTGACCTGGAAGTGTAACTTTGTCAGGCTCCTCCCCACACCTGGCCAGACTGCAGGCCCAGGAGAAGGGAGACAGGCTGCAGGATGGGAGGGCCTGGGCTGGGGTGTGACATGGACACAGGTTCCATCCCGGCCCACTGCTCACCATCTGGGCAGCCCCAGGCAAATCACCTGATAACAGCAGGTACTGTTTGCAGAGCATTAGTTAGGAGAAGCACCATCCTTTTCCTCAGCTAAGCAAACTGGGATGAAGACCTGTTTCTCAGAGGGGTGACGGTTCACCTGTTAATGTGTGCACAGCGTCCAAGCAAGGGCCAGCCACGCACACTGGGCGGCCACCGCAGGACGCTGCCTTCCAGCCCTCACCCACCCCTGGCCCAGCTGGCATTCCAGGAACTCGGGCACCCGCCCCACTGCACAATGGGGCAATCAGCCGGGGCCTTGGAGAGACAGGGCCAGAGTTCTGGGCTGTGAGTGGCACCATCCATGGCTCACATACTTTCTAGGCTGAGCCCTCTACCCTTGGGGTGCGACTGACGCAACCACCTCAAGGGGACCGAGGTCTGCTCAGCAGATGCTGGCTAGGGGGAGGCTGCCTCAACACTGTCCAAACTCCAGCCTCTAGGGGCCCAGGCAGCCGAACCAAGGAGCATGCCCCACCCACCCATCACCTTCTGATTGTATGGCCGCTACAAGGACACGCAAGTGAGGGTGGGCGGGGACGGGCTGCCACATGGCTGAGAAGCAGGCAGAGGGCCGAGAGGTGGGGATGAACGTGGACACGCGCTCAGACAGAAAGAACGCACGCAGAGCTATAGACGATGGGGGCAGCAGACCTGATGTTGAGCTGCGATTGCTATCATTGAACAAACCAGTCAGAAAGTCTCTGGCACCTGCCGCAGGTCTCTGGAGGGCAGCCAGGCCGACAACGGTCCAGAGGAATAGGAATCCAAGAGGCAACAGGCAAGGCCTGCACCAGAACAGCACATTCCCCACCAGGGCCAGAGGGACCCTCCTCGATAGTGGCCTTGGCCTTGCCAAGCATCTCCCTGACCCCAAGCACAACTTCACACAGTGTGACTCGCCCACAGTGCCTTGACCACTGGGCCTCAGCCTCCACCTCCCACCAGAAGGGTCTGCAGACAGGACTCAGGTCTCTCTGAAGGCACCTTGTCATTGTGCTGAGATGGCCTCAGAGGGAACTCACCCAGGGCAAGAGAACAGCTTCCAGACACAGCAGGTCACAGCCACCTGCCTCTCTTTGTTGCTTTATGTCTGGAGCATAAACAAGCCTCACCTGCACTTACCATCAAATTGCTATTCCTGACCCAGCCCTGCTCTGCCTTTTAAGAGGAAAAACGTTCCTTACACATCTCTTTCATTACCTTGGATAGGGAAAGGCATTTGGCATCACTTCACTCCACTTCGGGTCAAGGCTCAGTTGGCTCCCAGCCACTTTCACACCCTACTGGTTGTTGAGAATTTTTTCTTCCCTAGTCTGAGCCTCATCCGCATGCTATCTTCTGGTGGGTGTGGAGGCTCCTGTCTTCTTTGACAATGTGATAGAGGTTCCATGAGATTGCCCAGCACTGGTAGTTGCTAAAGAGAGGGTTGGCAGAGCAATGGCTCATATGAGAAGACAAATCCTCCTGTAGACTGAGTTGAAAGCTTCTGAGAAAAGGAATCGGTGGTGCCTTGGGCTGAGCCAGTTGGGCACTGAAGCTTACAGAAGGGTTTTGTCAGGAGTGTGGTTCTGTTTGAGGTTTGTTTTTAATAGTTTTCTCTTTTCTAGGCTCTTTCTTGTTGATGGTCCTAGGGCACAAATGGAAGAAAGCTTCAGGTTAAAGGAAAGAGGAGGAGTTGCAAGAGCCCGAAACCTGCCTAGAGTGGGGTCAGGCAATGCTGGGAGCGGAAATCCAGGTATGATTAAACAATTGGTCTTACTGAGCATCAGCAAAATAGACAAACAGGACTCTAGCTAGCCCAGACTCGGAAATCAGACAGGACCCCAGATATCAAGAAGGCATGAGCCATGAACCTGGTCTAAAGTCCAGGGCTGCAGCCAAGAATCTGAGCATCAATAGTTGTGGAAGGAACAAGGCAGCAACAAGTGAAAGAGCTGGGGGCAGGTAGTGGCACAGATGAAACTCAAAACTCAGCTGGCCAAACCCTCACCTGGTTCCTGTGAGGCAGAAATTCATCCTCAGAAGAGCCATTTTGGCATTTGTTTAGATTTAGCCAAATATTTACCAAAATTTTATACATTATTTCATCTTGCATCCCAGACTTTACATCTGGTATTTTCTTCTGCCTAAAGTACATTCTTTAGAAAATGTTATTGTGAGATAAATTCGTGGTAAACTCTCCAAACTTCTGTTCTTCTGAAATATCTCTAATTTTTCTCTTGTTCTTGAAAGGTACTTTTACTGGGTATAGAATTACAGGTAAACAGTAACTTTTTCTCAGCACATTGAAGATATTTTACCATTTTCTAACTTTTGTAATTGTTGCTGAGAAGTCATCTGACATACCTTGATAGGGAACCTTGCTCTTCTCTCTAGCTGCTTTTAAAATCATCTCTTTGTCTTAGGTTTACTTAGTGCAGGTTTACACTGATGTAACTAGGAGTAGATTTGTTTTTATTTATCATGCTTTGTATTCATTGAATTTGTTAGGTCAGAGGTTTCATATCTTTCACGGGTTCTGCAAAATTCTCAGTCATTATATCTTCAAATATTATCTTTTACCCATTTTCTCTATATCTCCTTCTGAAATCCAATTAGATGTATGTTAGACCTTCTCACTGTAGCCTATATATCTCTTAAGCTGTCTTTTATTATTGCCATCACTTTATCTCTCTGGGTTGCATTCTAGTTAATTTACATGAATATGTCTTCCAGTTGTCTAATTTTTTCATCAGCTAAGTCTGATCTGCTGTTTAATGTGTCCATGGAGTTTTTACTTTCATTTATTAAATTTTCATCTTTAGAAGTACTATTTCTTTTCAAATCTTCTTTGTCATTGTTATAGCCTTTTTCCTTTGCTCGTATTTTCAAGTATCTCTTTTATTTCTTGAAATATACATATATCCCATATACTCTTCTTACAGCGGTGACTGACATTCCTCCCACTGAGAGGTAGGGTCTATATTCTCTCCTCTTCAATCTGGGTAGGGGTTTGTGACAATTCCAACCAATATAATATCGTGAAAGTGATGCTGTAACTTCTGAGGATAGGTCATAAAAACGATAGTGCTTCTGCATAGCTCTCTACCTCTTGGGGTGCTCACCATGTTATGAGGAAGCCCAAGTTACATGGTAAGGCCCAAATGGAGAGGAACTGAGGATCCATCAACAACCAGCATCAAAACCAGACATGAGTGAATGAGGCTTCCAGTTCCCAACTTTTGTGTCTTGCAGCTGAGGCCTCAGATAACATAGAGGAAAAATAAGCCATTTCTGCTGTTGTAGGTGTTTTGTGCCGTTGGGTCGATTTTGACTCATAGCTGTACTCTGTCTGAATTCTTGACCCATAAAATCTGTGAGCATAGTAAATGGTTGTTTCACATTTAGGAGTAATTTGTCACACAACCATGGTAACTAGAATGTGCCTCATTGAGGTCTGGCATATAGTGGGGTGCTTAGTAAATATGTGTTGGATTTTAAAAATATGTTAATGTATTCTTCTGGAACCTACAGTCTATTCCTCAGAAAAGTCCCATGTTCTTCACTGTATCTTCAATCCCTGATTGGAACAAAGGATCTCTCTCCTGTTTGTCAGAGAATGAAAGCTCCCGGCTCAGAGAAGACTCCTGCCCTGCCCAGTTCCTCAGAAAGCAAAGGGCTGGGGCCAACCCTGCTTCCTGCCGTCTGGGATCCACCCTCAAAGCAAATAGGTTGCTCATCCCTTGTTTCCCAAACAAATATTTATATCGCCCTTGGCTGAGTGGCTGCCATTTTGTTTTCCTCACAAATGGGGTACTTCCAGGACAAAAGTGATGTGGGGAGGGGAAAGACGTTTCCCAAACAGCACCTGCATCATCCAATCTAAGACCAATCTGAGAATAAAGCCAGTAGAACCGGTTTTATGAGTGAGTGATGCCACTGCTAAAAATAACGCTTAGCTGTCCGATGACATTAGCAGGTAACTGGCCTAGGACCCACTGGGCCCCATCATCTCCAGGGTCTCTGTGGAGCTCCGATTTTCCAAAGTACATCAAATCCTCCTCACCTCACCCCACCCAGCCTTCATGATCAGGGATCAGAACTGGACCTATTAAATCCAAGGAAAAGGGCTGGCTGGACATAGGGAAAGCCTGAATTTAGAGCTTTCATTAAAAATAAGATGGGCTTTGTATTTCCAGAACAGAATATCTAACAGTGTTGCCAAGGAGAACCTCTGCAAGACCTGCTTAAACGGTAAATTAGAACCAGTGGTAATTAACATATTAATAGCAGTTTGATGTCTGAAGTCACATGAAAGCTTCTCTCCAGTCTCTTTACAATCTTATTTGCTTGGGGTAATTACAGAACACAGACAGAGCACCAGATTGGGGGTGCTTTCCTCTTCCCAGTTCTGCCTTTAACCAGCTGTGTGACCTTGGGTGGAGGAAGTGGGGGCTGGGTCCTATCTCTAGCATGGCCCTTTCAGCCCTAACAGCCTGACTCACAAAAAGTGAGCATTTCAGACCCAAATGAGCCCAAATCCCAGCAGAGAGGGCTTCACAGGAACAAGCCTAACCTTCTCTCACCGAGTCCTGGAACGACTTTGGCTACTCAGAACAGCATCACTGATTTTAAAGAACTCTCCAGACATGATATTCCCAGCACCTGGCCAGCTGGATTCCATGAGATAAGAAGCAGAAAGCAAAGGCAGGGGATGAAGAGGGAGGATGGGGCCCCCAGCTCCCACACTGGCCCGTGGGCTGCACAGAAACCCACCCTCACCCACCTGGGGGCCTGTCGGCACCATGGGGCTCGAATGAACCTAAATGACAGCCGGATTCAGTTCCTGGCTGCTGTGAAAAGCTGGCTCTGCGGCTCCTGCTCTAATTGCACAGGAGGGTGGGAGAATGGGAGCTGGATTGTTCTCAAGAGTGGCTCTTGTCTTTTCAGACGGGCTGATGAGCTGGTGGGCAGGGCTGCCTCAGGTGGCCGAATTGCTGTGACGCTAGACTCCAACTAAGCACCAAATAAATGTGCAGAACAGACCAGAATAGAACAAGAAGCTTCTTGGGGCCACTCCAGAAGCAACTTCCACTTCACGGGTGGCTTTATCCTCTCTACTAAACTGCTGTCCCCTCTACAGTCTTACATGGAAGCAGCTGGCTAACACCGGAAACACCTGGAGGACAGAATTTTTGTCCTGCACCCAGGTGACAGCACTAAGTGGGTGGCCCACCCCCACCTCCCCCCCCCCTTATAACCAGTGAGATGTGAGGATAAGTTGTTAGGTTCAGACTCAAGCAATGCTCCCTAAAGGAGGCTGACTTCCTTAAAAGAAATGCACATTTACCATTTCTGCTTTGTACTGTATGGAACAACAACGTGATGGCTAGAGTTGCGAGAGCCATCTTGGACCATGAGATATCTTGAGGATGGAAGCTAGATTTTAAGGGTGGTGGAGCCTGGGTCCCTGGTGACACAAAAGAGCCAACCCATAGCCTACCTCAAGACTTCATTTATGTGAGAAAAAAAAAATATTGTTTAAGTCACTCTAATTTAAACTACCCAGCCAATAATCACAGGTATATGATCCATGGGACACTCTGCCTTACCATGCAAACTCCCCTTGCTAAATCTTGTCCCTCATCCAGGCTAACTCCTCTAGGAAGCTTTCCTGGATTGCACCCCAGGGAGGAAGTAATCACTGCTTTATTTGACCAGCTGCAGAACTTTGTCATATAGCACAGTGGCCAAGAGTTAAGTATCAAGAGTCAGACAGACCTGGGTTCAAATCCAAGTTCTCCCACTTGCTAGTCATGTGACCTTGGACAAATCATTCCACCTCTTTGAGCCTTAGTTTCACCAGTAGTCAGTTAGAATGGTAACACCACCACCTGAAGGTCACTGAGGACTGGATGATAACATAGGTAAAGCCCCTGGCACCCCGTCAGCACACAGTAAACCTGAATCTAACTTTTTCAGACATCAGCCATTTGTGAACCACCGTCAGGAGTTTTATCATAACCTTGTTAGCGCTATTACAGCATTTACCTGATATTTTTATTTAACTTGGGTTTTAATTGACTCCCCCACCCACCACATTTTGTTAACTTAACCTTTCTAAGTAATAACATATGGGGAACTGCTGCTGCAGTTACTGGTTTTCATGACAGGCACTAAAATGTATGGGCTGTGTTAGATGTGTGACCACTGTTCATCCACGCCCCACCTAAAATCATCTCACATCATCTAAGAAGTGTGTCTGCCGCCCTTCCTAACTGGGTCTGACGTATTCAGGAATTAAATGTATACACGTCTCCTAGTTCCTGTCGACCAGGCTCCTTGAGAACGAAGCCTAGGCTGCATTTATCTCTGTGATTAGTCCAGTATCTGGGACAGAGAAGAAGCCTGTTAAATCTGTGTCTAAGGAGTGGACGAACCTTCCCTCGCAGCCGTGTCAGAGGCCTGGCCAGACAGCACAGCCCAATTCCATTCCAGCACATTCCGAGGGTGGTCCAAATTCTTCTGCTGTGCTGGGTGCATGTTCTATCAAAAATTACACACAAGAAGTGGGCTGTCAGCAAAAGAGTCTACAAATTGTTTCCACAAACATTTCCACGAAACTTAAATGGCTTTTGCTGTAATGGGAATTTGACCATTTCATGCTATTAAACCTGGACTGGCCGGTGAAATGCGGCAGAAACTCCCCCAAAAGGTTTTTTTTCCCTCTAAACTAGACTAAGAAAACCTTCTGAAGAAGTGTTGCTCCACGTCAATAGTAGAACATATTCTTTTTTTTTATTGTTGTAGTTTAAATGAAGTTTACATTTCGTTAGTCTCCCATACAAAATTTTATACATACATTGTTATGCGACCCTAATTGCTCACCCCATTCTGCAACAGAACACTCCTCCCTTCCACCCCTGATTTCCCATGTCCGTTCAACCAGCTCCTAACCCTCTCTGCCTTCCCATCTCACCTCTGGACAGAAGCTGCCCCTTTGGTCTCTTGTACCTACTTAAGCTAAGAGGCACACTCCTCACGAGTATCACTTTATGTCCCACAGTCCAGTCCAATACCTGTCTGAAGAGTTGGCCTCAGAAATTGTTTTAGTTCTGGGCTGATAGAGAATCCAGGGGCCATGCTTTCCGGGGTACCTCCAGTCTCAGTCAGACCATTAAGTCTGGTCTTCTTACTAGAATTTGAGTTCTGCACCCCATCTTTCTGCTGCTCCATTAGGGATTTTCTGTTGTGTTCCCTGTCAGGGTGGTCATTGAGAACATATTCTTGCAAACTATTTCCAGCAATGAGTGTGGCAAGAGGTGGTGACGTTCTGACAACACCGGACCCCAAACACCACATGAGCTATGACAGTGGTGCTGCAGGACTCAGCTGCTGTGTCAGAGACATGTTTGAGCAACGGAAATGTTTTGATGGAAAATAGCACACCTAGACTGTTAAGAAGTAACCGAGTAAAATGCTTTTGGGCACATGTGAAATGTTTGACTTGGAAAATTTATGCCAACTCAGACTTGACAGTAACTCACTTTTCCCCCCACCTTGCTCTCCCATGGCCAAGTGCCTTCCTGAGAAAATGAGACAGGTGTAGAGAGCAGATGGCTGGGGGCCAGGGGCCCCAACACCTGCATGCAAATGGTGCTGCAGCCGGAACTGGAGGAACTCATCAAAGATGGCGGTGGACATGGCTTACCCGCAGGAATGGGCTTGATCCCCCAGCCCCATCTGGACTTGTAGCTCTCTCCCCATCAGGAGGCGAGTCCCGTGGAGGTCACAGCCATGGTTAAGCCCCAAGAAGCAACCATGAGCTGTTGTGGACAGCCAAAGAATTCAGACGGCCAGCACTTGCCTGTAAATGGGCAACACGGGCAGCTTCTTGGAGCCTCATCTCCAAAACAAGCATGAAAATACTACTGAGCCCGCAGGATCGTTGGTAGGGCAGCCCACACCCTCCATGGGAGCAGTGCTACCACATGGGTGGTGTATGAGTAACCACCCCCGCAGGTGGAGGTTGGGAGGATCATAGGAATCCTGAAAATTCAGAAAAGGAGGAAGCTGAATCAGCCCTGGATGCAGGGCCAGACTTCACCATTCAGGTCCAAGCAGAAAAGTGCTTGGCTGCTGGCCAATGACCCCAGGAAGAGCTGCCACCAGGACTGCAGAGAGGCAGACCCACATCTTAGGAACATGTGGAGTCCCAGCAAGAAGTATTCCATATCTGTGTCCACGGAGCCTCCCACACATGGTCTAGTTGATCCTCAGGAGAGCCTCTGGGGAGGTGTTAAAGACTTGGTGGTGCGGGCAGGAACTGCCTCCTGAAGGTGAAAGACTTGCTCACAGCCATCCAGCAGGTAAGAGGAAGAGCAACGAGCTGAACCCAGACCCAGCTTTAAAGGCACTGGAAACTGAGTCTCATGTAGCATCACTACCACCCACCTCCCAAAGCCGTCCCATCTTCAGCCGTTGTCCTCTCTCCTTGCATTTCTGTAACATTTAAGCCCAATCAGGATGAGGCCTGGCCTACTGCTAACCCAACCCCATTAGCTCCTTCCCTGCCTCCTTCCCACACTGGACCTTCACTCTCCCTCCTCCTTCCTCTTCTCCTTCTGGTCCAGAGCCAAGGTCTCTCCAGAGCCATGAGCTCTTCTCTGAAGGGAGCCTTTCCACCTAGAGCTCATTTTCTCCAAGTCCTTTTATGATGACCTGGGTGGGCTGAGGGAGGCACGCAGAGGATGACAGGAGATTGCTCAACTCTCATCTCTTGCCAACATCTTAAAAAATCTGTCTCCTGCTGGTGGCCAGAACTTCAAGAGCAGCCCTCCTGTGGTGGACAAGGGGGTGAGCAGAGCGGTCTTGTCATGTGGCCACTCCCCCAGCATCCTATTTATACCTCTCCATCGAGCCATTTCCTTTTTAGGACAATGCCACCGTGTTGCCTCACCGTGGATCCTCAGTCATTGTATCTCTTTACCAGGGAGTAGAGAAGAAAAACAGCAAACTTAGCTGGCCTGTCGCCAGTGCTGTAACTTGTGATGCCTAATTCCCCTCTAGGACACATTCTGATGGCCACCTAGCCAAGCTCTTGGCCAGTTTCTCCAGAATAGGGTGCTGGCCATCTCTGCCTGGCCAGGCACGCTCTGGCCCTCACCAGGCTGGTAGCCCCCCAGCCAATTTCACAGAGACGGAAGGCATCTTCCTGTATGAATAACCTCATCTTATGGATTGAATCATATCCTCCAAAATGACATGCTTAAGTCCTAACCTCTGATACCCGTGAACGTGACCTTGTTTGGAAATAGGGTCTTTAAAGATGTTATCAGTTAATATGAGGTCATACTGGAGTAGAGAAGGTACTAATCCCATCTGAGTGCTGTCCTTATAAAAGGGAAGAAACAGAGACAGAGACAGCGGAAGGACACCACGTGAAGATGAAACCACAAGCCAAGGAATGCCTGGGGCTGCCAGAAGCTGGGAAAGATGAGAAAGGATTTTCCCCTAGAGACTTCAGAGGGAGGGTGGCCCTGCCAACACTTAATTTGGACTTCTAGCCTCCAGAGCTGTGAGACAATAAATTTCTCTTCTTATAAGCCACACAGTTGGTGGTACTTTGTTACGGCAGCCCTAGGCCACTAATACACCCCATCTTCTGAAGGCCCGGGGGAAGATCTCTTCTCGGTCCAGCTCCCACCATGCCGTCGGATCACTCATTCCTCCTCCCCTCATTCATGAGTTCCCTCGCTCACTGGCTGTGTTTGTACACAGTTTCTCAGCTTCTTCAGAGGTCCAGGCTCTGGGTGAGGCCTCAAGCATACAAAGGTGGACAAGGTACCAGGCACCCTCTAGGAAAACAGACACCAAAGCCCCCATCCTGTTTCCTGGTGACGAGGTTCCAGTGTCGGTATGCATGGCGTGCTCCAGGGCCTGAGCTGAGGGTTGGGTGTTCACGTTGGGCAGGGGTCTGCTGACATTGGAGCAGGACTTGGCGGGTGGAGAGTAGCACAGAGCCCCAGCCCAAGCAAAGGCTGAGAAGCAGGAAGAAAACCTCTGTGTGCTGCATAAGGCTGCATGCCCCGGGCTGGGCAGGATCTTCCAGGGTGCCATCTCTGTGAAACCTCCCAGCTGCCCTGAAAAGTGGGTGATGTGTCTCCATCTCTGGTGGAGGACCAGCACACAGACAGGAGCGGAGTCTGGCTCTCGGTGGGATGTGACCTTGGGAAACCACCGCAAACCCCTATTTTCCTACTTGCAAATTGAATATAAAAATAGTGCCTCCCTCCTAGGGTCTTGGGGTGGCTACAAAGAGGTCATACGAAGTCCCAGGCACAGTGTCTGGCACATAATAAGAACTTGGTCAGTGATAGCTATCATTGCCATTATCAATGTGTTCTCTTTTGGCAACTCAGACAGCTTAGGCAATTGCCTGAAGTCACACAGCTCCTAATTAGGACAGCAGGAATTCGATGCCTGTTGTGACTTGAAAGGCCATGCTGTGAACCTCCATGCAGATGGAGTTTTCCCAAGGGCATGGGATGCCTGAGGCCTTCCAGGGACTGGGGCCATAGTGGGGGGACCACTTGGGTGGCTTCACACAGACAAGTCAGAGAGACCACCCTTTAGTGAGGGGCTGAGGCCAAGCTGGGGACGATGCCCTGCCTTGAGGCTGTGTGGTTTGGCTTCTGTCCCCCAGGCAGTGGACAGGACATTCATATCTGCATCTGCTAGGGGTCTGAATTTGATATCTTCAGAAAAGTCAAGATGCTTCTGAGCGCTAAGAACAGCAACAAGGTTGGACTGGATGGGCAGAAAGGAAACAAAGGCCAGCTGGAAACAAGAGGACGAGTGCAGAGGCTCCTGCACCAGCTCAAGCAGGTGATGAGTGTTGAGGCGATGGACAGAGAAGAGGGTGTGGGTTCAACCAACTGGGCAGGGAGCACTGAGGTTTCTACCTGGGGAGGTGGGGAAAGCCACTGTTGGAAAAGGGAATCCAGGAGGCGGCGCAGGTTGGGGATGGGTCAGAAGTTAAGGCAGCAGCAGCAGCAAGGCTGAGAAATACTCCTTTCATGTTAAAGCCAAATGGCAGAGGGTGGCAACAGCCCCAAGAGAAAGAGTTTTGTGGCTGGCTGGCCACGGGAGGGCGATGAGGGACGGTCAGGAATGGGGAGCTCCTTCTGCACCCCATGCCCACACACCCAGACCCTCGTCAGCCTGGGTCCATGAAAATTGCTCACCACATAAGCTCTACCTGGGATGTGCCGAAGCTCACGACTCTAGATGGTCCAGCTCCAGCCAGGTCCCTGCCCTGCACAGCAAGTGTGACATTTACGCCCATCTGCCATCTTCCGAAAGGTCTCAGCAAGGGGAGGAGGGAGAGAGGACAGACAGCAGGGAGGCAAGAAACCATCCCTAAAAAGTGTGAGGAAAGGACAGGTGGACTGCAGGAGCAGCTGCCGGCTCAGTGACTTCCAACCGGCGGTGCTAAAAGCCACCTATGACCCTGCGTCATCTGCTCTGGGCCTGGCACTGCAGGTGGGGCCAGCTCTAGCTGATCCCGCCTCCTGTGGTGTTATTTGAGCCATGCGTCATTGGCATCAGAAGTAGAGGCAATTTATGGTACATTCTTGGCCCCAGGCTGAGTGCTTGAGAACCATTGTCCCATTTCTCACACAGTAGGGAAATAACAAACACCTGGAGGAGAATGAATGAATCTTACATCACCCTGGAAGCTCAGCCTGCTGTCCATGGCCTCCTTTCTCTCTGCTCTCACCCTGAGGATGGCTGGAGTGGCTATTTGAGATGAACATTCTATGACTCCCTACTACCTGCAGGACAAAGACCAAACCTTTCAGGCTGAACCCAGTCTCTCTTTGACCTTCTACCTCATGACTTCTCTGCATAAAGCCCACCAAAGCAGAGCACACGCCACCTCCCAAAAATGCCCCAAGTTGTCCCATCTCCATGGGGAGACTATGGTTAGCATGGTGGAAATCTACAACCAGCATGGCCTTGGACCTGGCCAGGCCCAGGTTTGAATTTAGTCCACTTCTCTCTGAGCTCTGTAACTTTGAGCGATCTACTTAACCTCTCTGAGTCTCCACACCCTCATCCATAAATTGAGAGTGGGAAAATGGCACTTCACCCATAGTAATGACTCAATGAGCGTATGCCTGTAAAGCTTGTACATAGCATGGCGCCTGGCCCGTGTAAGTGTTGTTGGTTGTATGATGCTGAACCCAAGAGTCTTCTCTTTCTCCCATCTACTTAACTGGCACCTTCCTGTCCCACATAAATGTCTCTGTCCCCCCGCCCTGCCCCACCTCTGGACACCTGATATTGAGACGGACATTTCACAATTGCCCACCTGCAACAATTGACACATTTTATATGACTGTTACCCAGCATCATGTGTATGCTTTTTGCCTTGTCTTCCCAACTAGAAGGGCGGCTCCCTAAGGGACAGAGCTGGCCTCACACCCTGCTCTAAACCTTCCAGGGGCCTTGCCCACAGTAAAAGCTGAACAGAGGCTCATGGGCTGGATTTGCTATCACCCAACGTGTCTACGGTGGTGAGGCCTCTGCCTGGAGGCAGAGGGATAGATGAGATGGCCTTTAAGGAGGTGGGAGAAACCATTCAGAACCTCCAAGTCTGCTGAGAGTGCGAAGGGTGGGATTTGAGGGGTGGGAGTAGGGTTAAGGGAAGAAGGTTCCATCCAGAACACAGAAAGGAAATAAACATGGCCAAGCCCATGGTGCCAAGAGCCATTTCTGAAACCCAGATCCCCACCACCTGGCAGCTCCTGGGATCCCTGGCACCAGGTAAGGGCTTCACAGATGAATGGCCGAATGAATGCGCAGATAAACTTGAAACCAGCAGGACCTGGCACCAAGGGGGAATCAAGAAACAAGCTCTGAACTGAATGGGACTGTTGACGATGGTGATGACAACAGCGGACAGTGATGATGAAGAGGAAGCAGCTGCCAGGTACTGAGTGCTCCCCGTCCAGCACACACCCTCCCTCTACTTTCTTCATTTCATCTTTGAAATTCCCCTAATCCCATTGTGCAAAGAAGGAAACTGAGGTTCAGGGAAGTTCAATCACTTGCCCAAAGTCACAGTCAGTAAGGACGAGACCCTGCCGCAAGCCCTGGCCAATCCAACTCAAGAGTTCATGCTCTTCCTTGTTGTCTCCACCCCAACTTGACTGAAGCTGGTTTAGCAACTCGATAGTTTTGTTCCAGTGGACCTGCTTGACGCACAAGGACGGTGCCCACAGCTGCCGGGCATGCCCGGGGTTGTTGACACCCAAGGCTGGTGATGAAACCGTTTGGCAAAGCTGTTCTCAGTGTTGTGCTCTGCCCCCAGCTGGGCTCCATTAAAGCCTGGAGCAGCATCACCCCTCACCCACCTGTACCCAACCAGGCGGGCTCTGACAGTGAAAGGTGACTGTCGCAATGGCTGTGCTGGCAGGACCCCCTCATGCCAGCTCCCCCTTGCCTCCCTCTGAGGTCAGCTGGGGGCCCAGAAGGGGAGAGAAAAGTGGGGTCCCTGCCATAGGTGGTAGTCAAAGAATGCGCCCCCAGAGCTCTTTTGGGGTAAGTTTGTTTTGTTTTAATTTGAAAAGTTCATGTTGGCCCTAATTATCCTTCCACCCACATTTTTCTCCTCTCTCTGTTTCTCGGGTACTAGCCCTGGGGGACTCAGAACAAGGGGTGTCTGATATGCTGTGGCAGACGCCGTGTCCTGAGGGAGACAGGCGCGGCAGCTTTGCTGGCCTCACTGCCAAGGTCTTGCTGAATGGACCGAGCTTGTGAAATAGATTCCGTAAACAGAGTCTGGGCAGAGACCATTAAAGTGTCGTCCCAGCGTCTCTTTATGGGGAGAACACCGTCATGTTCAGGCTGCTGCGGGCCTCTTGTGTTGGTTTGAGGTCCCCGTTGCTGCATAAACCAGCTTGTTTTTCCCTGTTTTCAGCGATGGCCTTAAAGCGGACAGAAAAGCCCTTCTCATGTCTGCCTGCTGCGGTGAGTCGGCATTGGCCCAGTGGGGCAGAGCAGGCACACACCAGGCAGCGTTTGGTGTGCTCATCACTCACGCATTTCAGGCTAATGGCAGCTGCCGAGGTGAGTGCACAGCTGGACACAGGGCAATCCCAGAGGGAGCAGGAGGAAGCAGAGAGGGACTGTGCCCACTGCCCAGGTTTGGTGAAATACTTCCTGGCTTTCGAGAGGACTGTGTGAAATGTTTAAAAAAAAAACAAAAACAAAAAAACGATATATCTTATTTGTGTAATTGGGTATTCAAAGTATTTTATTGTAAACGTTTCTAACACGTTAGAGCCAAGTTTTAAGATGTTCATTATCACTGAAGACGTTAATTGCAGTATTAAACCACATAATAAAGGATGATAATTTAGCAAAAAATTTTTTAAAAAATAGACAGTGTGGGCTTTCTCATTTTTGAGCTATAGATCAAAATGTCATGAATAAGTACAAAACTGTTTATATGACCATTAATCGTAATGGCAAAAACGGGGATGGGGGGTAATAATATACTGAATATACCACGGACTGCCAGAAGAACGAACAAATCAGTCTCAGAAGAAATACAACCAGAATGTTCCTTAGAAGCAAGGATAGCGAGACATTAACTCACTTACACAGGGCATGTCATCAGGAAAGACCAATTGCTAGAAAAGGCCATCATGGTTGGTAAAGGGTCAGCGAAAACGAGGGAAGCCCTCAATGAGATGAATCGATACAATAGCCACAACAACAAACTCAGACATATCAAAGATGATAGAGACGGTGCAGGACCAGGAGCATTTAGTTCTGTTATATATAAGGTCGCCATGAGTCAGAGGCAACTCAATGGCAACTAACACCAACATGGGTGAGCACTTATTTTCAAGATAGCTCAAAGGAGGAGCATACCCACAGGCAGTAAGTCATAAACCAAAAAACCAAACCTGCTGCCATCAAGTCGATTCTGATTCACAGCGACCCTATAGGACAGAGTAGAACTGCCCCACAGGGTTTTCCAAGGAGCGGCTGGTAGATTCCAGCTGCTGACCCTTTGGTTAACAGCCGCGCTCTTAACCACTGCACCAGCAGGGCTCTACTATGACTTAAATAACAACAATATTAAAAGAGAGAATGAAAAAGTGTCATGCAACATGGCCTGGACAGCAGTGACCCCTCCCACAGACATTCCTTCAGTCCACCAGGGAAGTGGTCAGCCCGGGCCTGCAGGGGTTAACTCAGAGCCAGGTGTCAGGAGGAAGGGAAGGCTCCTTCTAGCCCCTCTAACTTCAACTCCACAGTCCACATGACAAGATAGGGAAAGGCCTGCCTTGGAGTTAGGTCACGGGAGACTGGTAAGTCACTTCTCTCCCTGAGACTCAGTTTACTCATCTGGATAATGGGAGGCCTGGCCTGGAGCAGTAGATTTCAAACTGGGTTTTGGCCCCAGAATACAATCTCATACAGAAGCCCAGATACAAAAGGTAACAGAAGAACGATGGGGTTGAAGCCTGCTCTGGATCACATGCCCGCCCTGAAGAGTGGCCTTTGAAAATTCCAGATCACCTGTAAAATCCCTGTCAGCTCCATTCTAAGACTCTCCAAACAAGAGACCCATTGACTGGTACCACTGAGCATCTCCCACGTACCCGGCGCATGCCAGCCATCAAGGCCCAGCCCCTTGCCTTCAGCAGGCTACACGGTCTGGGTGGAGTGAAACAGTGGGCAGACAAGCCAGGCCTCCCGCTCCCTCCTGAGAGCTACAGCTGCAAACAGGTCACCTGATACTCTAAATCTGCCACGTCTAAATTTATCTTGCCCTCCAAGGACATGCAGATGCTGTGCCTTATCAGTGTATGCTAAGTGTCAGAATGACACACGTGACGTGCCCTTATCACCCCAAGGACGGGAGTGACGTCAGCAGATAGACTTGGTTTCCCTGACAATGAAATCAAGTGCCCATGTGCCAGCCTGGTAGGCCTGCGGGACTGGGTCACGTGGGCCCTTGGGTGGGGTCGGGCCCATGCCAGGAGCCCGGATTCTTTCCCAGACCTGGTCACGTACCTGGCAATGCCAGGAGAGCAGCGGCCCTTGAGTGGGGCGAGCAGAAACGGAGGCTGTTTGCAGCATGGACCCAACCCTGTTCCATCTCCAGGGGAGGACCCAAGTTGCCCCATTCCACAGGGGGAGAGGAAAAAGGAAATAGCAGGCACCTATTGTATCCGAACAGGAGACTTCCATGGGCTGGATTAAGGAGCCACTGTGGAGTCCCTTGGTGGTGCAAATGGTTAACACGCTCGGCTGCTAACTGAAAGGTTGGGGGTTTAAGTTTCACCCAGAGGAGCCTCAGAAGAAAGGCCTGGCAACCTGCTTCCAAAAAATCAGCCACTGAACACCCTGTGGATCACAGTTCTACTCTGACACACATGGGGTTGCCACGTGGCAGAGTCAACTCAACAGCAACTGGTTTTTGGCCGGTCCAGAGAGCAGAGCTGGGCAGCCGAGGAGGCTGCAGACTGCAGGGATGGGGCTCAGAGTCAGACTGAGCTGAGACCACTCCTGGGTTCCCCTACAAACCCTCGCCAGATGGAAGGCCTTGAGGCCTCACCTGCTGCTCCCGCTGGCAGCACCCCAGGGGAAAGGGGCAGGAGCCTCTCGGCCACAGTCCTGTGGGGTCCCAAAAACGCATGAGGCTCAGACCATCCTTTCGGAGCCCACAGACTCGCTGGTGGCACAAAATCAACACGGGGAGGGGGCAATAACGCCACCACCCCTACTGCCCCCGGGGTGAAATCAGGCAGCGAACACGGTCTTCGTTCGTTTAATTTTTAATTACACAAATAACAGGCCTATTTATTCTCCTTTTAAAAAATTACCTTCCAGGTAAAGGTGACACCCCTCTGACCTCCATGTGCTCCCCAGGGGTAACCACTGTTAGGACTCTGAGATGTAATTTTCTGGAAGGTAGATATGTATGGAAGCGTTTTATCCTTTCAGGCAAACCCACCAGGCCAGAACAGGAGTGCGGCAGAGTGTGATGCAAGAGCTCCCGGGCCTGCTGAGGGCTGGGGGAGGAGGGGAGGCTGAGGGCTGCAGGAATCAGGGTGGGCCTCTAGGAAGAGGGAGTTGGAAGCAGGTCCTCAAGGAAGGGTAAGATTCCGATGATGCCAAGGCAGAGTCCCTGCGGCATGTGGGCAGATTTCATGTCAGCATAGAAACAGCTGGCCCATTCATCATTTGTACTCCATTCCGCTTCTTTGGAAAACTCTAAAACCCCCTCAAAGTGTCCTTTTCCTCCACCCTCAAACCACTACCACAGCGATGATGATGATGATGATGATGGTAATGGTGATGGTCAATGGCATGTGCTAGGCATTCTGCTGCCCTCCTGACCCGTCTACAAGGTTGCTGTTAGTGTTTCCATTTGATAGACAGACTGCAGCTCAGGAAAATCAAAGCAACTTGTTCCATGTCACACAGCTGGAAGCAGAGAAGCCACCATTTGAATGTGATGCCAATGACAGTGGTCACTGATGCAATGTTGGTCACACAATGATTGCGCTGCTTCTCTATGGTGGCCAATGGCACCGCTCTAGTGCCTGCTGTGTGCATAGCACACAGCAGGGGTTCAATAAATGCTTGTTGACTGATTTCTTGTTTAAAGAACAGGAGCAAAGCTGAGTGAATAATCATGTACTATGCTGGTTTAATGAAGGCATTGGTGGTTGGTGGCAGAATTCTCACATTTCGTGTGAGAGACCTGGGTTCAATTTCTAGCCAACGCACTTCATGCGTAGCTACCACCCATCCGTCAGCGGAGGCTTGCATGTTGCTGTGATGCTGAACAGGTTTCAGCGGAGCTTCTAGACTAAGATGAGCTAGGAAGAAAGACCTGGGCAATCTGCTTCTGAAAACCAGCCCGTGAAAACCCTACGCATTGCTGTGCATGGACTCGCCACGAGTCGGTGGCCGACTTGACGGCATCTAACAACAACAACGTGCTAGTTTAAGGAAGTCTTCGTATTACTGCAGTTTTGTGGGGTTTTTATGTTAAGATTCTACATTTTCCTCTAGGAATCCCCCACAACCCAGAGCTCTTACTCCTGGAAAGAGTTAAGGCTTTGGCAAGAGGCTGTCCCACAGGCAAGCTAAATCTCCCTAGTCCACGAGGACACAGGGCTCAACTGTGGCACACCAGAAGCAGCAGCTACTTTCTGCGAACAGCCTCCTCGTAAATGTCAGTCTTTCAGGGGCTGGGGAGAGCGCCTTGATTTATTATATAGCTTTTGGACAGTTCCTACAGAAATATTGCCAAACAGTGGAATAATCAACTCTTTCACTCAAGCCCCCTTGTACTTTTTTTCAATGAAAGAATAAGTACGCAATGAGCCTGAGCTAAATAAATAAAAATGCCACACTTTGACTCAACAGAACTTTCTGTGTCACTCAGAAACACTTGCAGATCTCAACAATCTTTTGTCTTCACAATGACATTCCAGCCTAACAAGTTTTGGATGTTCTGGGAACTTCTTTGATCTAGGCCCTCTAATAATCTTCCGTGAACAATTAGCTTATCAGCTAACAATGTAGTTACCTGATGTCACACCAAGCCGACGTTAGAGAACCACCCCCTCCTCTCACGGTCAGTCTGCCCTCTGCCAGTACAGTCTAAAAGCAGCCCCAGTTATGGGGCTCACTCTGGAGGCCAGTACGTACAACAAGGAATCTCTGCCATAATACTTATCACAGCCAATCACAGTTCTGGATTCCAGGCTAAGGAGGAGGGGAGGCTAAAATCCATCCATCCATCCTTCCTTCCTTCCATCCTTCCTTCCTTCCATCCTTCCTTCCTTCCATCCTTCCTTCCTTCCTTCCCTCCTTCCTTCCTTCCTTCCTTCCTTTCTCCCTCCCTCCCTCACTCTCTCCCTCTGTCCCTCCCTCTCTCCCTTCCTTCCGTCCATCCAACCATCCACTCATGATGCCATCATTGGAGACATCAAGATGGAGTAGACATGCCTATGACCTTGGGGAGCTTATATAAGGAGACGTCCTAGGGAACTCAGCATAATACCACTTCTTCTAGGAGGCTGTTTCTGATGAGTAGGGACCCTCATCACTGTTCTCCAGCTCAGTGACCTGTTCCTCACCATCATGGAATGTTCTCATTTTGTAATCACATATTTCTTTATCTGTTCACCTATTAGTCTGTCTCCTCAGCTCAGCCATGAAAGAACTCTGTGAGAACAGGAACGAGGTTTGTCTTATTTACTGCTGTTTCCCCGGTGTGTGGCACACAGTAAGCACCCGATAAACATTTGTTGAATAAGCACGTGAGCATGCAACACGTACTTACAAGATAAAATACATGCAGGCTGAGCATTATGTCCTTTTAAGAACTATCTACATGGGATCAAAGTAACAACAGCAACTTGAAAGATTAGCTAGGAACCTTAGGGGGCAGTGAATTTATGTTAGTGGGGGAGGAACAACTCAGAAAATGAGTGTGAGAATGGTTGCGCAACTCAAAAAGTGTAATCAAAGTGACTAAATGGTACATGCAGAAACTGTTGAATTGGTGTATGTTTTGATGTCTATATTCTCAACAACAACAACAAAATAAATAAACTTCAAGAAAAAGGAAAAAAACAGGTATGAACGTCTACCTCTTTGAGTGCTTCTGCTTTGAGTACTGGCTGGGGCTGATGCTCGAAATGTCTGAGTGACTATGATGCCGGAGGAGTCCCTGGGTGGTGCACATGGTGCAAACGGTTAACGAGCTCAATTAACCGAAAGGTTGGCGGTTCAAGCCCACCCAGAGGTGCCTTGGAAGAAAGGTCTGGCAATCTATTTCCAAAAAAATCAGCCATTGAAAACCCTGTGGAGCACCACTGAAAACGCTGTGGAGCACACTTCTACTGTGACACACATGGGGTCGCATGAGTCGGAATCCCCTTGATGGCAACTAGTTTTTTATGATGCCAGGGCATAGTCAGATATAGCTCAGGATGAGGGGACAGGACAGGTCCTGGGCAAGTCATTCCCCCTTTTCAAGTCTGTTCTCACATCTTGAAATGGGTGGTTGGACAAGATACTCCCCAGTTTCTTCCAGTTGAGGCATGCTAGGATTTCCATCAAAACCAATTATCACAGTGATGATTACTGACTGCAGCCTTGTGGGGAGCTGACCTGGGCCAGGAGTCAGCACTGTGGCTTCCTCACTTAGTGGGGTCTCGTAATTGTGCTGAGCTTCCTCATGTACAGAGCAAGGAATGGTGGGAGGTAGGGGGTAAAGGAGGTGCTTTCTAAGGTACCTCCTAAGTCTAAACTTCTGTCACTTTAAGGTTAAATCATTGGCTAAGATTAAATTTGGGTATGGGAAGCACATGTCACAAAATCTTTAAGGTTGGTTCAGGCTGGCCTTCCTGCTGTCCCGGGCCTCTCTTCACGTTGCCCTCATGATCACAGTCTTCAGTGACCACTAGGAGAACAGAAGAATTCGTTTTCACACGCCAGCACGCATGTTCCTCACCTCCCCAGGGGAGCAGTCCCTGCCAAGGAACCATTTATGGACTTAGACAGGGATGGGG
>NW_004443967.1:9733746-9735606 GCF_000243295.1 Trichechus manatus latirostris | reverse complement strand
CCTCCCCAGCTACCCCTTCTGTCTACACCCCATTTTCCTTTCCCAATTTCCAATTTTCACAGCCAAAGCTCTCTGAAGAGCAGTCTACATCTGCTGCCTCTATTCCTTCAACTGACTCACTCCTGTGATCTGGCTCACCCTATCCATTCCCCAGACAAACAGACAAACAGATCCATACTTGCCCAAAGCCTCCAGGACCAAGCTGGGTAAGGTCACCAGTGGCCTTCTGCAACCCAAGCCTTCCCCACCTTTTTTCTGACATGTGACACTGCTGGTCCCCCTTCTTCTCTCTCCTCCTGTGATTGCTGAGTCTCGGGCCTATTCTCCTCCTACCTCTCTGATCAGTGCTTCTCATGGCTCTTGTAATCTGATCTTTGTACTCTCATGCCCCGAAATCCTCACTGTCTCCTCCCACCCATGTTTATGCCCCCAAATGTAATGTTCACCCGAGGAAGGATGAGTCACCCAACCCATTGTAAGTCCTTGATTTTTTCCAGATCTGCAGTTCTAATCACATCCTCACCTCAAGGACCCTGGGCCATTTCAAACACCACAATCTCTCCACCATCCCTCCCCTCCCTAACCTTGTGCTGGTTCCCCATGCCTGATGAGACTTTTGGACTTTTGTGGGTGGCCCTACCATTACCCCCCATCGCCAAACCTCAGAACTCTGGAGATCACCGATTGGGTTGGCAGAGCTGACTAGTTCTCACTAGCATCTGGTTCTCCTCTCCTTCTTGACACTTCCTCACCTGTTGCTGTCAGGTGGGGCCGTGTGACTTTTCTGGCCAATGGGAGTGAGCTGAAGTGATACATGTCACTTAAGCTACAGAGTATTTAATTGCTGGTGCTCTCCTGGCCTGTCTTGTCCTGGTGAGTAAGAAGGCCAAGTGTTCCAGGTGGTGTGGCTACAGGACCACGGAGCCCCCACTAGCCTGAGTCATTGCTATTGTACAGAGGATTGTGGCCTCTGGAGAGCTGTCCACAAGAGACCTTTAATAAGCAAGAAATAAAATAAATTCTTTGTAATATAAAGCCCCTGAGACTTTGGTGTTGTTTGTTATTACAACATAATCTAACTTGTTGCTGTTATTGTTGAAAGGTGCTATCGAGTTGTTCCAACTCTTGGCAACCTTACAAATAACAGAACGAAGTGCTGCCCAGTCCTGTGCCATCCTCACAATCGTTGCTATGCTTGAGCCCATTGTTGCAGCCACGGTGTCAATCCGTCTCGTTAAGGGCCTCCTTCTTTTTCACTGACCCTCTACTTTACCCTCCTGATGACATGTCCAAAGTAAGGGAGACGAAGTCTCGCCATCCTGCCTTCTAAGGAGCATTCTGGCTGTACTTTCTCCCAGACAAATTTGTTTGCTCTTCTGGCAGTTCATGGTATAACCTAACCTATCCTGATCAATACTCAGCCCTCACATTCAATGAATCTCATCAGTTCTTCATCACACTCCTCGTATGAAGCCCTTTTTGCCTCTTCCTGCAATTACCCACCAGACCAGAGCTCCATAGGATCATGTCTGGACTACAACAACGATCTCCTAACTAATCGCTCTACCTCCACTTTCTAACTCCTTCTAAATTATCCTAAAATTCCCAACCAGACTTTTCTTCCTATGCACTGCTTTTCTTCATAGTTTGTATATTATTGTAATAAATACAGTGTTCATTAATATTTATGCTTAACTAGTTTAACAAAGCGTCCAAGATTTTGTTTAATAAAACGAATAACTCATGGTTAATAAATATGTAAGAGATGCTCAACCCACCAGTAATCAGGGAAATCCAAGTTAAAGAAACAATAAGCTGTCCAGCCTGTAAAGTCTGACAACATCAAGTGTTAACTGAGAA
>NW_004443967.1:9731796-9733191 GCF_000243295.1 Trichechus manatus latirostris | reverse complement strand
AGATGGGTCTGGAGGATATCGTCCCTACCCTTTAGCACCCTGTGGTTCTTCACCTGCTCCCATCTGCCTTCATGGGAGGCAGGGCAGGCGGCTTCCTTTCATTTCACGAACACCAATTCAGCAGGCACTTCCTCTCCCATACAGCCAACAGTTGTCTGCCATCACAGTGTAGACCAGGCAACTGCAGGGTGGGCCGAGTGGCACAAGGGCCCACCTGGCCTGGGAAACCGGGGGAGGCCAGACCCCAGGGAGAAGCCATTCGGAAAAGCTGAACGGCAGGAGAGGCCCTGCATTCCACAGTGGGTGTAGGTCAGTTCCTCCAAAGCCCTGGGCAGAAGGCCCAAGAGCAGCAGGGCCTGAGGAGTTGTGAGTAACAAAGCATCCTGTATCCAGTCCTCAATGGGTCTGATTATAATAGCACGTATTTAGTGTGTCAATGACATGAAACAGTCATGTCCTCTCTCCACAGCCCCAGACACCTGCCGAGTCACCCTGGCCTCCTCGTCACTGCTACAAGTCCTGAGTAGGGCTGGGGACAGAGCCACTTGGGTGTTGGGCTGTGCTGTTTCCCTCAAGAAATGAACCCATTCTGTGTTGGTGGTGGCTGGCTGTGTGAGTCCTGGACAGAGGGGACTTGGCCATGCCCCTGAGACTGGGAGCCCCTCGGTTTCTGACGTCCTCAGCAAGAGGAACCGATGAACGCTCAGCCCACTACTCAGCTCCCAGAGCCTGGAGCTACTTCCCAGGGAAGGATTTGGGCTTCAAGAAAGAAACGTGGAAAGCTTCTGCGTGTTGGGCCTGGCCACCTCCACCAGAAACCCACAAGCTGTGTGACTTCAGACAAGTCACAGAACCTCTTTGCACCTCAGTTTCCCGCATTTGAAAGGTGGAGGTAATGACAGCGCCTGCCTCAAAGAGTTACTGGGAAGAAATAATTCTGCCAGGTGCACACCAAACATTTAATGAATGTTGGCTTTATCTTTGTGTCAATGAGACTTCACGGAGCTCCTACCTGAAATCTCTCTACCATATTAACTGATTTGTATTTGACCCATTGTACGGATGGTTTACTGGTTACCAGGCTCCTTGCTCCCCTCTCAGCCCCTCCTCCCCACCTCTTGGGGCAGGGGACTTACCTATGGTCCTTCGGAGATCTTCACACTGGCTGATGTGAGGGAACTTCAGGATTTCCTTCCACTTCTTGCTTTTCCCTTTGCGCTTTCCTCCGCCCCCTGCAGAGATGGGGGAAAGATGTTGGTGTTGTTCAAGGCTCTGGAGTCTGCGTCCCATTCCAGCGAGCCAGTCCACCAGCTAGACAGCTGGGAGGTCCTAGGTCAAGCCAGTGACACATCCTCAACCCCCCTGTCACACACACACACTCTCCCTCCCAGGCCA
>NW_004443967.1:9729114-9730341 GCF_000243295.1 Trichechus manatus latirostris | reverse complement strand
TCACCAGCTGGTGGCCTGCTGGCCTCCACACCCACTCTTCCTCCAGCCAGAGCCAACACACACACACACACACACACACACACACACATCCCCAACACTACACACATCACACACACATACCACACACACATCACAACATATCACACACACATCCCCAACACTACACACATCACGCGCACACACACCACACCACACACCACACACATCACAACATATCACGCACACACACCACATACCACACACACACATCACAATATATCGCATACACACATCACAACATATCACACACACACCACATACCACATACACACACATCACACACTACATACCACACACACCACACCTTACACACACACAAGACACCACACACATCAACACCACACCACATACCACACATATCATACACATCACCACCACACCACCACACCACAAACCACACACACTACACCCCGCCCTGGGCCAAGCCCCTCACAAGTCCTCTCCTGCGATCTTCACTCTACTCCCATTTGAGAGATGAGTAAACTGAGGCATGGGGCAGGGAAGCAAGTCACCTAAGGCTGCTCAGCTCCTAAGTGGCAGAGCCAAGACTCCGAGCTGGGCAGAGGCCGGACTCTAGACTCTCACTCTCCCGTTCTGTCTGCATAGCTCCCGTTTGGTTGCGTTGAAAGCCAGGAAAATTCTCAGAGGATCAAAGAGAACGCTGATGTCAGGCCTCAAAAGTGATACCAGCACCCTGTAACAGGAGCAGGAACGGGGATGTAGCTCGGGCCCAGGCCCACCAAGCTCCAAGAAAAGATGCCACCTCAGACCAGAGGCCTGCAGTCATTCTGTTTGACCCACACATGACTTGTTTGTTTCCTTGTTCACCGAACCAGCTGCCAGCATTTAAACATTAGATTTCACATACAAATTCAGATTTCTGACTTCTCTCACATAACCAGGCATCCCATATGGCAAGACTCGGCCAGAGCTGGGCAGCAGCTGCCCCGGGACAGGACATGTGGCCTCCAGATGGGCCCTGTCCCCACCTAGCTGGGGCCCTCATTCACAGGACCCGCCGGCCTCTGTGAGGGTTTGTATGTGCACCCCCGAGAGAAAGGCCGCCCTCTTGAGAAGTCAGCTTAAGACTTTAGGTCGGCCAGGTCAAGGTACCCCCACGGGTCAGGGCACCTACCCGGCCTAGAAGGTCTTCAAAGTCCTCTGATCCGTCTCCCCCTCCCACTCCCC
>NW_004443967.1:9648986-9729002 GCF_000243295.1 Trichechus manatus latirostris | reverse complement strand
GGTCAATGGAAACCAGGGGTCTGTTTTACACACACACACACAAATACTTTTTCTAGATTAACTTATTCATTAATTTAAAAAGTTAACACAGATCCATTTTAATTCATTCAACATGAGCTAAGTATCCACTAAACGTGACTCACTGAGGGGGCTGGGGTCACAGTGATTACAGGGCGGGCATGGTCTCTACCCTCCTGGGCTCCGATGCAGCAGAGGAGACAGACGTCAAATGCTTATGGCAGGGGTTCTCAACTCCTGGTGATGTGGCCCCCAGGGGCCATCTGGCAATGTTTGGAGACATATTTGGCTGTCACAGCTGTGAGGAGGGGTGCTCCTGGCATCTCGTGAGTCAAGGCCAGGGGTGCTGCTAAACATCCTACAACACACAGAACACTTACCCCCTGCCCCCCCACCATACACACACAGCAGAGAATTATCCAGTTCAAGATGTTGATTGTGCCAAGACATCTTGATGTATTTAATGGCCATTTTGACCAAGATGCAGAGAAGTGTGGGGGCTGGGAAGCTTGTTAGTCATGAAATGACTGAGGTGGTGATGGAGGTGGGGGCAACTGGGCAAAGGCCACTTGGAGGAGGTGCCGCTGAAGGTAGAGTTAGGGAGGAAGCTGGAGTTAGAGAGGAGGGGGCCACACAGCCACCTGGAGGCTGCCCAGGCCCAGGGCACAGACCTCCCAGCCCCCACCTGGGGCTGCTTTCCTCCTACTCCTTACCCCCTCAGCTCCCAGAACAGGGCAGGGGGACACTCTCAGCTAGGTGTCCCCCCTGAATGGCCACAGTGACCCTGAGTGGCCTCCCCACTCACATGTGGCCCCCAGTTCCTCTGAAAATCCTGTCAATAAATCCAGCTCCTCCAGGGCTCAGGCGGGCTGGGCAAGGCTTCTCGTCTTAACAACAAACAACCTGCCTCAGAGAGGTCACTGCTTCCAGACAAATACTTGGCTCTCCATGTGCATTGGCTTGTTAAATGGCATATTTGATGACTGAAGTGTTGATACTGTTTATTATTCCAGTCTGACTTGATTGTTTCTCAGTATCCTGAGAGCCCAGACACGCTGTTGTAGAAACTCCCCCACGTTCTGGTCCCGTGGTCCCACTTGCCCTGGGTGGGCACCACTGCCCCCTGCCCAGGGCCCAGTCCCGCCCACCACCCCCAGGCCCCACCAATCCTCCTCAGCCAGGTTCCAGGCCTTCACCGCTTTCTGGTCATCTTCTTCCCAGGCTTTATTTCCCTCCCAGCCACTGCCCTCAGGGCCTTTGCACATGCATGTGTCTCTGCCAGACCATTCTCTCCCTGCTTTTCTCAATGCCTCTCATCCACGCTGCAAGTCTCAGCCTAAACCCCACTCTCCTGCAGGGGCCTTCTGTGACCTCGGTCACTGAAGAAGCCCTCTCTGCTTTCTCCACTTGCCATTAAGCAGTGGTTGGGGACCACTGATGGGTGTGTCAGTCTGTCCCAACTCACAAGGCACACCAGATTCACATGTCCCTTCTCTCAGCATGTTCTCACTGGCCCATTCACCCTCGGGGTGTTAAGTGACTACTCCATGCCCAGCACTGGCCCACAGCTCTCTCATGACCTAAAATCATCCCATTTGCCTGTGGACTTCCCGTCATGGTCTCCCCAGCTCCGAGACCAGCTCCACTGTGGCAGGCAGCCAGGCTTCTTTGCTCCCAGTAACTCTCCCCGCGCCACCAGCGATGCTCAAACAGTACTTGCTGAATAGATGAAAACCCTTTACCTCCTGGCCACTGGCAGCCCCTCTAGCCCCTGAGTGCAACTGGCATCGTTCTCCTGACCCCATGACCCCGCAGACACGGTTTTCTCTCCAGGGATGGTTTTTCCTGTCCTCTCTGCCCCCGCCCCCAAGCTCAGTCTTCAAGCCTGGTTCCAATGCCAGCTCCTATGGGAAGCCCCTCCAGTGCCAACCGATATGCAGACCCTCCCGGTCTGGCCTTCCAGAGGGTGGGCCAGGGCAATAAGCCCTATCCCAACAACTAACACAATGCTTGGGTTCATTGCAAGCTTTCATTAAGTTATGTTGCTGGACTAAAAAACGAATGAATGACTGAAGGAATAAATGACAACAGGCCTAGCCCTCTGGGCTTTGCCCTGAAAACTAGGTGTTGTACATTCAGTCTTCATTATGGTGGTCTTCACCCCATTCTAGGTCCCTGAGTGGTGCAAATGGTTTGTGCTCACTACTAAACTAAAAGTTGGCAGTTTGAACCTACCCAGTGGCACCTCGAAAAAAAGACCTGGCAATCTGCTTCTGTAAAGATTACAGCCAAGAAAACCCTATGAAACAGTTCTACTCTAACACATAGGGTCGCCATGAGTCAGAATCTACTGGAGGGCAATGGGCTGGGGTGTTGTTTTTTAGCCTCCATTTACAGATCAGCGACCTGAGGCTCAGGGAGAGGAATTAACAGGGCCAATGAATGAACCACACACCCAAACAGGAGAGCTTATCTCCCGCACCTCCTCCACCCCCATATCTGCAGGCATTTCCCCTTGAGAGCAGCCTTATGCTTTATTTGCTTTACCAACTGATTCGATGCAGCCCACATTTCACCCTCAGAGTTAGCAAAGACGAGCCGGTCCCTGCCTTCATGGACGTACCGCTCAGCCCACGCACAAGAAGCAAAGACAAGCAAGACAGCTGGGGTGTGGTCAGGCAGGCAGGGACGGCTGCACGAAAGACAGTGGCCCCAGCCAGGGAGGGGAGATGGCAGCAACAGTGGCCCAGACCAGAAGTGGGGCTCCAGTTGGAGGGCAGAAAGAGGCCAAGATGTCGGCTGAGGGGTGTTGGCTGAACTCTGCCTGCTCACGGTTCTGGGGAACGGCACCAAAGGACCAAGGTGGCCAGCCCTTCACCTTGAGTGGATGGGTGTGATACCAAAGCAAAACCTTGAGAAAGCGGGCAACAGGAAAACACGAGTGTGCCCCCACACATGGCCTCAGCCTCTAGCTGGCCCTTAGGATGGGGGGGCCTGCAGGAAGGAAGCTGCTTATCAAATCCCACCCAGTTCACTTATGCTTTCCCCAGTCCCCGGGATCCACCTTGCCTGCCAACCATGGCCTCAGGCAGGCGCCCTCCCTGCTGGGTGGGGAAGTATGATAAGGGGGTGGCTGGGCAGGGAACGTGGCCAGCAGAGAAGGGTGGGGGCCCCTCGGGCAGGAGGCCACGTCCTAGCAGGGAATGGAGCCAGGAGTGGGGAAACCAAAGTCATAATAACGTCGTTGCCATTTCTAAAGCATGGGCCAAGCGCAGGGTTGAGAAACTAACTGGCATTCTGTTTGCCCCTGTGGACACCCCAGGGACGAACACAAAGATTAGCCCCAAAAGAACTGCCTCTGGAGAACAGGCTAACATTGCGGGGGAAGAACTGGCTAGCTGTCATTCTTGTTACTCTCACTGCTTCTGAGAAAGGTGTCTGTGCTTTGCAGGCAGAGATGAGAGGGAGATGGGGGTGGAAGGGGGTGACTCCATGAGGTACTGCCCCTGTGGCAGCTTGATCCCAATGCCGGTGGTGTAGGGGCCAGTGACGAGGAGGTCTGAGTGGAGAGCAGCCTCCAGCCTCCCAGAGGCCCATGACCAGCCTGGCACAGTGGAGTGGGGCTGCCAGCAGAGCCCTCTCCCCCAAAGGACACTGACAAGGACAATACCAGTCACCTCGATGGTCTGAGGTCTAATTTACTGGACTCCTTGAGCCCTAAACCAAAACCAAACCCGCAGCCATCGAGTTGATTCCAACTCATAACGACTCCAAGTGTGACAGAGTAGAACTGCGCTCCATAGGGTTTGCTGTAACATTTACAGAAGTGAATCACCAGGCCTTTCTTTCGCAGTGCCATTTGGTGGGTTCAAACTGCCAGTCTTTGGGTTAATAGATGAGCACAAACCATTTGCACCATCTATGGACTTTCTTGAACCCTAGGGCTTCTTACACTACCTTTTGGAGTGGCACAGACTTTTACAAAACAATTGACCCTGGACTTCTCATCAACCTTACTGTGTATTTGATTTGGAAATTAAAGAAAAGTAGCATTTCTTGTACCCCCAGCGTCAGGGAGTAATTTGCACTGTTAATACAGCTTGTCATTTAATGCTCTCATTAATCCTGCAAGGTAGGTCCTATTACTGTACCCATTTTACAGATGGTGAAGCAGAGGCCCAGAAAGGCAAGAGCCTAGCCCCAAATCATCCAGTCAGTCTGTGTCACAACCTGACCCGGGACACAGGTGTTCTTACTCTCAGCTTAATGTTTCTTCCTCCCTGGGGACAAATGTGCAATTGATCAGAGAAGGTTCCTTCGGGAAAACTGAGGAAGCCTCTATGTATGTGTTGCAAAGACCTTCCTTCTTGCCCTTAAATCTGGGGTTCCTGACTAGCAGCAGTAGCATCTAGGGAACTTGTTAGGAATGCAAACTCTTGGGCCCCATCCCAAACCTACTGAGTCAGAAATATGGGGTGGGGCCAGCAATCCCATTTGAAAAAGTTCTCCAGGTGATTCTGAAGCACAGGCGAACCACTGCCCCAAATGAAGAGAAAGTCCCTGAACAACGCCTGGGAAATAAGGCAAAGGGACCACTCTCTCCTGCAGTTCCTCTCTCTGAGATGTTATTTCTGCCCTGCCTACCTCTAAAAAAGAAAAGAAAAGAGCCCTGGTGGTGCAACGGTTAAGTGTTCAGCTGCTAATAGAAAGGTTGGTGGTTTGAACCCACTCAGTGGCTCCTCAAGAGAAAGACCTGGTGATCTGCTCCCATAAAGATGAAAGCAAAAAACCAAACCCACTCCGTGGAGTTGATTCCGACTCATACCGACCCTATAGGACAGAGTAGAACTGCCCCATAGGGTTTCCAAGGCTGTCAGTCTTTACAGGAGCAGACTGCCACATCTTTCTCCTGATGAGCAGCTGGTGGGTTCGAACCACAGACCTTTTGGTGAGCAGCCAAGTGCTTAACTACTGCACCACCAGGGTGCCTCTCCGTAAAGGTTACAGCCTAGGAAACTCTATGGGGCTGTTCTACTCTGTCACTTGGGGTCACTAGGAGTCAAAAATTGACTTGACAGCACCTAACAACAACACCTCTAAGAAGAATCTGAAGAAACACACAGGGACTAGGACAAGTAAACTGAAAAAGTTCCTCCCAGCTTCAAAGTTTGGTGATTCTGGGGCCCACCTCAGGCAAGAACCCCCAGTCCCGGCTGCCTACCTGACTGCCTGACTTGAGTCAAGCATTTTTCTCACTGCAAGACATTTAGCAGCCTCAAAGCCATTCACAGGGAGTCATGGGGGCTGAGGCGTGGGAGGCATTTCCAGAAAGCCCAAGGAGAGGCTGGGAGGGCACAGTGTCTTAGTTACCTTTTGCTGCTATAAAAGAAATACCACAAGTGGATGGCTTTAACAAAAAGAAATTTATTCTCTCACAGTCTAGGAGGCTAGAAGTCCAAATTCAGGGCACCAGCTCCAGGGAAAGGCTTTCTCTCTCCGTCGGCTCTTGGGGGAGGCCCTTGTCACCTTGTCATCAACCTTCCCCTGCTCTAGGAGCTTCTTGGCGCAGGGACCCTTGGTTCCAAAGGATGCACTATTCTCCTGGCTCTTTCTTCTTGGTGGTATGAGGTCCCCTGTCTCTCTGCTTGCTTCTCTCTTTTATATCTCAAAAGAGATTGACTTAAGACACAACCTAATCTTGTAGATTGAGTCCTACCTTTAACATAACTGCCACTAATCCTGCCTCATACATCATAGAGGAAGGATTTACAATACATAGAAAATCGCATCAGATGAAAAAATGGTGGACAATCACACAATACTGGGAATCATGGCCTAGCCAAGTTCATACACATTTTGGGGGGGACACAATTCAATCCATAGCACACAGCTCGGCAGTAGGCTCGATGGGTCCCAGCCAATGAGACAGCCTCAGGAACAACTGCCCTGGCTCCTCTCCTCCTGGCTCTAGTCTGGCTCCCTAAGAAGCTGGGCAGGATGCCCCTTGAATCTCATGTGAACCACATATCACTGGACACACATCATCTACTGGATGGTTTTTTACATTCTGACAGCCTTTTAACCCTCACTGTTCTACCATCCCAGAGAAGAGGGAATCTTCTCGGGAGAGGGAAATGCCAGGATTAGCAGGGGTCTGGCATGGCTCTGTAGGCCCTGAAGAGGTAGCAGGCTGTTTTCCCATGGGACATACTCGTCAACTCAAATCAAAGACAATGTTATGGTAGTGAGTGCTATTTTAGCCAAAGTTACCAGAAGTCCCACTCAAGCTGGCTCATGAAGAGGGGATTACTACCAGGATCACAGGGGGCCTCCAAGAATCCAAGGAGAGGCAGCCAAAACCCACTGGGCCTGGTGGAAAGAGGAAGGTCATGGAGAATCCAGAACTGGACTGCCTCTGCCTCTGGCCACCTCCTCCCGCCCTCCGCACACCACATCAGGCTTGCCACCTCTTTGCACCAGAACCCAAGTGGCTGTCGAGCCCCTAAGTCCTCAGGATCCTTCCGCCCAGCTCAGTGCTCATCTTCCAAAATTCTGATTCTAAAGTCCCAAAGAATAAACCTTATTGGCCAACTCATCTTTCCTCTCCAGGCCACACATCATGGGTGTTGTGGATTAAATTGTATCCCCCTAAAAGATATGTTAAAGTCCTAACCCCTGTGGCTGTGAATGTGACCTCGTGTGGGGAAACAGGGTCTTTCTTTGAAGTTATAGCAGCTTAATCATACTGCAGTTGAGTGGGTACGAGTTCTAATCCCTTTTGAGTGGTGGCTTATAAAAGGGAGAACAGACACAGTGTCTTAGTCATCTAGTGCTGCTGTAACAGAAATACCAAAAGTGGATGGCATTAGCAAACAGAAATTTATTCTCTCACACTCTAGGAGGCTAGAAGTCCAAATTCAGGGTGCCAGCCCCTGGGGAAGGCTTCCTCTCTCTGTTGGTTCTGGAGGAGGGTCCTTGTCATCAGTCTTCCCCTGGTCTAGGAGCTTCTCAGCACGGACCCCAAGTCCAAACGACACGCTCTGCTCCTAGTGCTTCTTTCTTGGTGGCATGAAGTCCCTCTCCTTTCTGCTTGATTCTCTCTTTTATATCTCAAAAGAGATTGACTCAACATACATCCTAATCCTGTAGATTGAATCCTGCCTCATTAACATAACTGCCTCTAATCCTGCCTCATTAACATCATAGAGGTTAGGATTTATAACATGTAAGATAATCACATCAGATCACAAAATGGCGGACAACCACGCAATACTGGGAATCATGGCCTAGCCAAGTTGACACATTTTGGGGGGACACAATTCAATCCATGACACATAGAGAGTATCATTCAGGGAAGACAGATGCATCTATAAGTAGCAAAGGAATACCAAGGATTGCCACCAGCACCAGAAACTAGGAGAGAGACATGGAACAGTTCCTCCCTCAAAGCCCACGGGAGGAATGGACATGGCCAAGATCCTGATTTGGGCTTCTAACCTCCAGAACTGAGAAAATAAATTTCAGTTCTTTAATGCCACCCACTTTGTGACATTTTGTCATGGCAGTCCTAGGAAACTAGGACATCGGGCCAGTTAGAGTCTGAAACAATTCAATGGGTTCTGGTTGTTGCGTATGGAGAGAGCAGAGGACAGGATGGTGGGGCCGAGGGAGCAGTAGGTCTACTCTAGGATGCAAGATCGGTGTGGAAGCTTCCGGGGTGGGGCCAGCCCTAACCAGGGGCAACATGAGCAAGGCCGCGAAACAATCTCCCTCGCCTCCACAGTTTGCGGTGCTGCTGGTTAGTTAGCACAAGGACATGAGGCAGAGGGACGCAGGCCGACAAGGCCCCAGGACTTCCAGCAGGGCCCCTCTCTGCTGCCACCTCACAGCCCCTCACGTGGAACGCCCAGGGTCACAAAGTTTGGAAAGGTCAGCATCAGGCAAAGATGAAGGACCAAATTTGTTAGAAATACAAATTACACTGCCAAGCAGGTCTTTAGAATATGCGTTCGGGGGAAAGAAAACTACGAAAGTCGAAGGCGCTGCTCTCAGTGAGTTTTGATCAAAGTCCGGGAGGTGTTCAGTATCCTGGTGGCTGGGACGTGGGAAGGATCTTTCCACTACACTCCCAGCCACAAAAAGCCGATGACTCACTTGCTCTTGGCCACTTGAATGGAAGGTCGTGTTACAATTCTGCCGGTGACGTCTGTGGAGCTAAAGAATTCGTTCAATTCTTTTTCACCCAGGTGAGCTTTCAGAATTCAGCTTCCACTGTGCTGCCAGCAGGGTTGGTTTTCCAGAAAATACCACCATGGGGAGGCTGTGGGTGTTCTCAGAGTCAGACCTGGCCAGCAGTAAAGTAGAGGGGCTCGATTTTTCTGATGAAGGGAGATCACCCCTGTGTTTGCCACCCCCTCCCGCTACCCTCCCCGCTACCCCATCCAACTCTCCTCCCCCGCTACTGATATTTCTTTCATATCCACCTTGGGATCTGCTACCTTTGCCTCAAGCTGACGAGATGGGTGTGCAGCATCTCGCTGATTCAAAGTCTCTTTTCATCCAGCCCCAAACAACGCGAGATCCCAATACAGGACCAACTGGGAGTGGCACCACCGAGTGACTCAAGCCTTTTCAGAGGTGACAACACTTCAGCCAAGTGTACTTGAAGTGACCTCAGTCTGCAGAGGGCTTTCAACCACCTAACACACATGGCGACTGCCGTGAAAGAGAGATGGGTGTCTGCGGGATCAGAAGAAACATGCTGTGCCTCAGTTTCCTCATCTGGGCCCAGGACGATTGCGCCAAGATAGGCAGCATAACCCGTTTTGTCAAAAGAATTTTTATTTAAGATCCCTGTATTGGGTTGCGCCAAATCAAAAAACCAAACCCATTGCTGTAAAGTCAATTCCAACTCATAGCAACCCTATAGGACAGAGTAGAACTGCCCCATAGGGTTTCCAAGGCTGTAATCTTTACAGATGCAGACTGCCACATCTTTCTCCCATGGAGCAGCTGGTGGGTTCAAACTGCTGACCTTTTGGTTAGCAGCTGAGCTCTTAACCACTGTACTACCAAGGCTGCTTTAGTGGGTTGCAGTGTCCCCCAAATTCATGTCTGCCTGGAACCTCAGAATGCGACCTTATTTGGGATAGGGTCTTTGCAGATGTAATTCGTTAAGGATCTTGAGATGAGATGATCCTGAATTCAGGGTGGGCCCTCAGTCCAATGGCTGGTGACATAAGAAAAAGGAGAGGGAGATATGGACACAGAGAGATACGGGGGAAAAGGCCACATAAAGATGGAGGCAGAGATTGAAGTGATGCTGCCACAAGCCAAGGAACACCAGGAGCCACCAGAAGCTGGAAGAGGATTCTGCCCTGGAGCCTTTGGAGGGACAGTGGCCCTGCCAACACCTTGATGTTGGACTTCTGGTCTCGAGAACTAAGAGAGAATAAATTCCTGTCGTTTTAATTCCACCAGTTTTGTAGCAAAGGGCAGTCCTAGGAAATGAATACAGCCCCCAAAGGTGAAACAGGTAATAAGGGAGCTGATGGAGTAGATGGGGCAGAGGGGGCATGGGGCTTACAAACACTGGGCCAGGGGACCCCATTCTCGTCTCTGTACTTCCTACTTTCTGAAAACACCCAGCACTAAGACCCTGCTTCAGTGCACCCTCCTTTGTGACTTTCCTGGATGCCCCCTGAATCATGGCAACCCCAGCCTCCGCCCTCAGTTCTTCCATTACCATACTGTCCCAAGTTGCTCTCTAGAGTGTGGCTGTCACTGGGGGTCAGGGTCTGGTGGCTCCAGGTGGAGGACCCTCCATAACTACCTGCTGATTGAAATGTTCAGAAGAAAAGATAACACCAGGGCCACCAAAGGCATATGTGGCCCCAGACACCCTGAGGTGGGAATTATGACATTTACTCTGGTGGCCTGAGTAAACTGTCCCCCAGGGCATGGGTCATCAGGAGCTTTTAGGAGCTGTGGCCCTGATGTCTTGGGAGTATGTTCAGTTCCATCCTAGCTGGGCACAGGGTAGGCAAGAGAGAGAAGGCAGGAGATGGGGGAGCCTCCTCCTGCCCGAGAGGGCTTCCCACAGCCTGAACACCACCACCTTCACCGTGCAGTGGGGACCAACCCTTTGTATAGAACCATTTTAGGGAAACTAGGAACATGTGAAAGCTGGGCAATGAATAAGGAAGACTGAAGAAGAACTGATGCCTTTGAATTGTGGTGTTGGCAAAGAATAAATATTGAATATACCATGGACTGCCAAAAGAATGAACAAATCTGTTTTGGAAGAAGTACAACCAGAATGCTTCTTAGAAGCAAGGATGGCAAGACTACATCTTACATACTTTGGACATGTTATCAGGAGGGATCAGTCCCTGGAGAAGGAAATCATGCTTGGTAGGGTACAGGGTCAGCAAAAAAGAGGAAGACCCTCAACGAGATGGATTGACACAGTGGCTGCAACAATGGACTTAAGCATAACAACGATTGTGAGGATGGCGCAGGACAGGGCAGTGTTTTGTTCTGTGATGCATAGGGTCACCACGAGTCAGAATCGACTTGACAGCAACTAACAATAAAACAACAAGGAACATGCCCAGAGTCCCTGGGCGGTACAAACGGCTAACACACTCGGCTGCTAACCAAAAGGTTGGAGGTTCGAGTCCACCCAGAGGTGCCTAGGAAGAAAGGCTTGGTGATCTACTTCCAGAAAATCAGCCATTGAAAATCCCATGGAGCACGGTTCTACTCTGACACACATGGGGTCGCCATGAGTCGGAGTCGACTCAACAACAACTGGTTTTTAGAAACGTGCCCAGAGTCATGCAGAATTAAGACCAGACTCTGTTCAAAAGGCTGACACTTTGGCGTGGGCACAGCCAGGCCAGGGAGCAACTTGTCCCAAACTCAGGAAAGCAGAGGTAGGGAGGAGAGAGGGAGGAAGAGGTTTCCAGGCCCTGACCCCACCTGAGAGATGTACTTCGCTGCTTAGTCAAGGGCTTCCACTGCTCAAGAGGACCCCACCAGGAGGGTGGGCAAGAACGGTGGTGGGCAAATGGCAGCCCCCAGCCAGCTCTGCCCTTTGTAGGATGGGATGTGGAGAGACGAAGATACAACTGTTATCCCGCCCCAGAAAGTTCTTTGGGGCTGCAGTTCTCAGCTGCAAGAACCTGAAACTTCCCTAGTAAGTTCTCAAAAGGAAGTGAAGTGTCAGAGTGGTGTGAGGCATGTGGGGCGGAACAGGGCACGTGCGGCCTGTGGCCTGTGGGGCCTGTGGGCAGGTTCAAGCACCTCCAAGGCCTCCTCATGGCCACACAACAGTTGGGGTTTCCAGGGCAGAAAAGCCTCAGTCACAACCAGAAGGATCCCACAACCTCAAATTAGGAAAACCAAAACCAACACCATGCCTGTAACCGGTCACCATGGGGACGGGCAGACACGCCTCCTCCCCAGCCCACTGAGCCTGAGAGAGAGGACGGCTCTCGTGTGGTTTGGGGGAGGTGGAGAGACTAGGGGATGGCTCCTCGCAGGAAGCCCTTGCTGCTGAGGGCAGAGTGCTAAGACTGGGCTACCTCCACCCAAAGGCTGCCTCCCTTGAGTGACAGCTAGGCTGTTTACCAGGGGCTGTCACACCCACGGCCTCACCGCCTCTTTACTGCAATATGAAAGGTGACTATTATTGTATTGTTATCTAAGCCCTGCCATACACCAGCTATGTGGCCTTGCTTAAGTCACTCAACGTTTCTTCCTGCAATCGAAGATACTGCTACCCAGTTCGCATTGCCAAGTTAAGGGTTTGAGCCATGTGTGCAGAGTAGATGCTCACTAACAGTAGCTGTTTTCATCACCACTCTCACTACCATTATCATTACCATCATCACCACCATCACCACCATCGACACCACCACTATCACCACTACTACCACCATCAGCACCATCACCACCACCATCACATCTATCATCTCCATTACCGCCACCACCATCACCATCCTACCACCATCATAACCATCACCACCATTAATACCACCACTATCACCACCACTACTACCATCACCACCATCATCACCACCACCACTACCATCATCCTACGACCATCATCACCATAATCAATACCATCACTATTACCACCATCATCACCCTACCTCCATTACCACCATCACCATCCTACCACCACCATAACCATCATCAATACCACCATTATCACCACCATCATCACCCTACCACTGTCAGCACCACCACACCCACCCACCATCACCACTGCTATCACCACCACCACCACCATCACCTCCACTACCACCACCACCATCATCATCCTGCCACCATCACCACCATCATCAATACCACCACTATCACCACCATCTCCCTACCACCATCATCACCATTACCGTCATTAATACCACCACCATCACCACCACTACTACTATCATCATTATCACCACCATCACCACCACCCTCCACCATTAGGACTATTCGTGGATGAGAGAACAGAAACCATAGAGCTGGCAAGGGACAGACAGCACATCTCAAGTCCAAGTCTTCTGACTCCAAGTTCAGCCATCTCTCCATCCTACCACTTCCCCCTACAAATATACATATACTGCTTCCCTATCAGCTTGATGTCAGCATCTGTCCCAAGGTGTGGCTAGAGTGAAGTCATGCAGTGGCGCTACATGATCTCTCTGACTTCACCTCCTATTACTTTCCCTGTCACTCACTCCACTCCAGCCACACTGAACACCTCCTTGCTGTTCCTCAAAAGCCCAAGCATGTTCCCACCTTGGGACCTCTGCTCTAGACCAGCGGTTGGCAAACTTTCTCTGTAAAGGGCTAGATAGGGTCTCTGGGCCAGACGGTCTCTGTTGCAACTACTCAATTCTGCCGTTGTAGGGCAGCAGCCATAGACAATATGTATAAAAATGGGCACGGCTGTATTCCAATAAGACTTTATTTACAAAAATAGGCGGCATGCTGGATTTGGCTCCAGGGATCTTAATTTACCTTAGTTTGTCTGTTCCCTCTGCCTGGAACCTTCTTCCTCCATCTTGGGAGAAGATATCCTCAGGGTAACACACTCATCTCCTTTAACATTTTGCACAGATCTCACTTTCTCCACGAGCCTGACCTTGACTGCCCTTCTTAATTCTACAACCTGCCCCTGCCCAGCTCTCCTGCTCCCTCTCCCTTCCTTTCACTTTAAATTTTTGATTTCCATTGCACATATCACCTTGTAACGTTCTAACACGACTTAGTCATTCTGCTTATTGCTTATTGCCTGTCTCTACCCCACCTCCCATTAGAATATAAGCATCACCTAAGCAGGGACCTTTGTTTTGTCCCCTGCCAAATCCCAAGAACCATGAACAGTGCTTGGCACATAGTAAATGCTCAATAAATCTTTGATGAATGGATGGATAAATGGATAGAGAGGCAAGATCAGAAGGGAAGAGATAATTTCCAAACGGACTTAAAAAAAAAAAAGGCCACACAACACACCATAGCTCTTTCTGAGCCTTCATTTTCCTTTCTGAAAACAGGCATACCACCACCTTCCCTGAGAGGGGTGGAGCGCACAGAGCCTCCCCAGCCCTCCCCGCAGGCTGCGTCCCACCCCATCTCAGTGGGTCAGTCGCCCTGACACTGGACCAAGAGCCCCTTCTCCTAGCACAGCTTGGAAGGACAAGCGGGGTTGGACTTCTGACTCTTCTGTTCACAAGCTGAGTGACCACTGGCAACTTCCTCAACCTCTCTGAGCCTCAGCTTCCTGATCAGTATAATAACCAAATGCCCTTTGAAGGGGCAATGAGAAAGTGTACTTAAAGTGCTTGCCACAGTGCCAGGCATAGGGTGGGCACAAATACAATTGCATGTCCTTCTCTTGCCCCCACCCCAACTCCCCAAACCCTACTCCTCTGTGGCATCCCCCCTTTTCCTCTGTCCCTCTGTGTCTCTTTAGGAGTTTAGAGAACATTTCCTTCCAGAGAAAGCAGACCCCTGTCCTCTAGCAAACACTACTGACCTTCTTAAATATGTCCCTTCCAAGTAAAATAATTTATTTAAATGTATTTTTGTGCTTAGTATGCTTTTGCTTGCACGGTTTTTCACAGTTGAGAAAGTTGGGCCACAAAAGTTAACTTTTCATTGCTAAAGCAATCTCCTTCTCTCAGAAAAGCACAGATCTGGTCACTTTTGTCTTCACTATATTTTCTCTGAATTAAAGAAGAGAAAGTTGAAGGAAGGTGAACTGACTCCCGAGAAAAGCCACCAGCAGTTGTAAGTTGGCTCCCGTAGCACAACTGTGGTTATTTTGTTGGAGAAATAAACAGGACTATTTGCTCATGAAAAATGCCCCAATTTTTCATAGGATATTCACAAAAATATTTGCATTTCCCTGTGAGTAATAATTACTTCTGCTCTTCCCAGAATTTTTGCATCACCCTCTTAAAAGAAGCTGAACAGACTCCTTAGAAATCCTTCCCAATCAAAACCCCTGCTGCGTCCTTGGTATGTTATGAGGTAAATGTGACTGCGCACACAGAGGCCTGGGAAGCCTGAGGCATGGAGGAGGTCAGGGAGAGCCAGGTCCTGTCTTGTTGCTTCCGCTCCATCATCTCTGAGTCTCACAACACCATAGCAAAGCAGATTCGTTTTGCAGATGAAGAAACAAGCCCAGAGAGGGCATGTATCTGACCTAGAGTCACACAGCTAATAAATGGTTGAGCTGGGATTTGAACCTAAGAGTGCCCGGCTCTTAGCTCCCAGTCCATGAGGCTGACATGGATTTAGCCGAAGGGACAGAATGAGAGCCACAGCCCTAAGAAAATTTCCCCAAAGTCTGAGCCCACGGAAGCTCAAAACCAGCACACCATAGAAGGATCTATAGACAGAGGAGTTTCCAACGTCAAGGTGAAATTCCCCAAACTGGGGTCTGAAAGAGAGTTCTTTATTCCCACCTATCTTTACCCCAAAAAAGCTCCTCCCCGAGGCCTCCTTGTCTTAATAAATGGCACCACCACTACCCAGTAACCTAGTCCACAAATCTAAGTGCTTTCCCTGATTCCATCCCCCTCATGGCCTCTCAGATCCTGGATGGTAAACAGCCTCCAAATGGCCTGCAATGATTCTTGCCTTCTGGTAGTCACAGCCCGTGTAGTCAGCCCCCTCCCACACTGAGCAGGGCTGACCTGTGTAGCCAATAGGATGTGGTGGAAATGATGGAATGTGGTTTCCAAGAGCAGATCATGAAAGTCATTGTGCCTTCTTTCAGATCACT
Organism: Trichechus manatus latirostris; assembly: GCF_000243295.1. NCBI lineage: Eukaryota > Metazoa > Chordata > Mammalia > Sirenia > Trichechidae > Trichechus > Trichechus manatus. The sequence goes on along the minus strand of NW_004443967.1, from coordinate 9,713,698 downwards.
TGCTCTGGGGGAAGCCGGCTGCCATGTTGTGAGGACACTTCAGCAGCCCTATGAAGAGGTCCATGTGGGGAGGAACTGAGGCCTCCTGCCAACAGCCAACATTAATCTGCCAGCCACGTGAGTGAGCCACCTTGGAAATGGATTCTCCAGCCCCAATCAAGCCTTCAGATGGTGGCAGCCCCATCCAACATCTTGGCTGCAGCCTCATGACAGACCCTGAGCCAGAATAACCCAGCTAAGCTGCTCCTGAAATCCTGACACAAAAGTCATGGGGTAACAAATGTTTGTTATTTTAAGCTGCTAAATTTAGGGTAATTTGTTACATAGTAACAACTCACTAACACAGCCCCCATCCTGGAACCATGCATCGAGTCCTATGGACTCTACCTCTAAATGATATGTTGATTCTGCCATCTCCCTTCTCCTCCACTGCCACTGCTCTGGCCCAGGCCATGATCACATCTCATGGGACAACCACAACAGCCTCCTAACGGATCTCCCTGCTTCCATCTGGTTCCTGCCCAACCCAGTGTGTATGTCACTGCCTGAGCGATTTATAAAAGCAAACTACTTGCAGGCTTCCAGTGGCTCCCATTGCCCTTAGGATAAAATCCAAACTCTTCACCATGACCTACAAGACTCTGCAGGTTGAAGCCCACCTGTCCACCCCATCTGTCTCCCTCCCAGCCTCCCAGCCTCATCTCCTGCCTCACTTTGCTCCAGACACACTGGGCTGCCTTTTGTGCCTCAAACACACCACACCTCCCCCTCAGAGTCTTCGTGCTTGCTGTGTCCTGTGACTGGAACACTTCACACAGAGGGGAGGGACATGGTCCCTAGAGAGGGTCAGCAGGAAGCACCTGCAGGGGCAGCTCGGGCCAGAATCTCACACTGAGGTTCCCACTCCACCTACCAGGCCTGGACAGGCATGGTGCGCCTTTTCCAGGCGAGGTCGACAGAACTCATCTCAGCTGAGGGCACCAAGACTCTGTTCGGGGCCAGAGAAGGCATGTTGGACTGGGACTGTCAGTCGGGCCCCAAGCCTCCTTCCCTCGCTGTGTGACCGGAGTGGACACCTCCCCTCTCAGGGCCATGTTTCCACATTAGAAAAGTGAAGTCCTGGACTAGCTCAGTGGTGTCTGTCTGCAGCCCACACTCCCTGGGTCCCAGGCCCCTGACCGAGCTTGAGAGCCAGCAAGAGGCATGTGCGCACACAGAGTGAACACGCTCAGCCGCTTATCTGAGTGTGGAGGTGGTTGTGGGCAGGTCAGGCCGCCAGACCCACTCTGAGGTGGCCACAATGAACAAAATCAGGAGACGAGTGACTTGCCTTACAAGCAGCCTACTGAGTGGACAAATTCCTCCACAAAAGCAGAGGGAAATCATCACGGGTCCTGGGCAAAGCTCAAACTTAGCTCTAGTGCTTCCAACCTAACAGGGCTGACTCACCCGGAAGGCTCCCCCTACCCCAAACCTGGCCTAGGCAGGCCCTGCCAGATGGTTCGTTTTCTCCCACGTTATAGCGCCCTCCAGCTGACACCCAGGGCTCCCACAAAGGTCTTCTGAGGCCTCAACAAAGGGCCTTTCCTACAGCTGCAGGGGCAGCTGTTATTGGGCTTTCAAACAGAAATGGCCAAAGTAGGTGGTCTCCAGGGCAAAAGTTAGGCCTTTACTTGCTTCCTCACTGGGGAAGTTAGTTCCTGCCTCAGGGCCTTTGCCTGTACTGTTCCCTCTGCCAGATACAGACTTCCAGCATCATTTTTTAAATGAAATGCTTCAAGAAAGAGAAAATGAAAACACATGTGTATCCACAGACTTTGTCAAAATTTCACAATCATTCATTCATCCACTCTCCTGTCAAGACACATAGGTTATTATTTCCAATTTTTTGCATCACAAATAATGTCACCCCAAGCACCCTGACGCACATCTCCCTGTGTGAGGGTCTGGCCCCTACCTGCCCTGGCCAAGTCCTCCTGAGGCTCAGGTCTTATGTCACGTCATCACCAAGTCCTTCCCTGAGACCCTCCCCACTCATCTAAGCTAAGTCCCCATGTTTCTCTCTCACTGCTCCCCAGCCTCTCCTTCAAAGCACTGAAGTCAGTTCTCAGGAGATGCTGATTTGTGTCTTCATTGGGTTCACAGCCAAGAGGACAGGGACCGGGTTGGTTTTGATCACCAGTGACTCACCAGTGCCTAGGACAGTGCCTGGCACACAGTAGACCTCAGAGGGTCTGTAGAATGAGTGAGTGCTGGAATAAATGAGCGAGCAGAGGCGTCAGACCAGAAACAGGCTATGCCGTGCTCATTTCCACCCAGGATCTGACAGATGAGCCTGACGCCTTCTGCATCCACCCCTTGCTCTGCCTTCTGAAAGAGAGGGGCTTAGGTTCCTGCAGCTTCCTGGCCTGAGACCACAAAGCACAAAGCCCTGGGAGCTGGAAGGTCAGAGGTGTCAGGCCAGGTCCTCACCGCTGAGCATGAGGTGCTGCTCATGAGGCCTCCCTCATCCGGGCATTCCCAGGGCGCCCACAGCCAGACACCTGTTGTTGTTGGGTGCCACTTAGTCAATTCCAACTCATAGCGACTCCATGTGACAGAGGAGAACTGCCCCATAGGGTTTTCTTGGTTGCAATCTTTATGGAAGCAGATTGCCAGGTCTTTCTCCCGAGGAGCCACTGGGTGAGTTCGAACCGCCAACCTTTTGGTTAGCAGCTGAACGCTTAACCACTGCAGCACCAGGGCTCCTAGCCAGACACCGCTTCCCACTCAACCACAGCAGCTGGAGAACATGCTTCCCATGGCCATGCTCTGGCTGTGAGAAGCAGCTGCCCTGGGGACACAGGCTGACCCCTCCTGACCCCTGACATACCTACATGAATGGAGCCAGACCAGCCCCCACCTTGCTGGCCACACCTGGGATTAGGCTAAGGAGCAAGACTGGGCAGTGTTACCAACCACTTAGGGTTTCTGCTTCCAAAGTTTCAAGAGAAAGTTCTGGATCAGGAAAACTGGGGATTCAGCCAAGGAAATAACAATACTCATTAGCTGCTATTGTTGAGTAAGGTTCTGTACAGGCCAGCCTCTCCCCATCCTCCACTTAACTTGAAGAGGAAGACCCTGCTCCTAGCCCCATCCTACAGATGAGAAAACTGAGGTGCAGAGAGAAGCCACCCATTGCTAGTAAGGGGCAGAACCAGACACAGCCAGACTCGAGAGCTCACATTTGTAAACACCAACCCCCCAAGACAGAAGCTTGTGGGATGCCCTGGCCCAGTGAGGGTGAAAAAGGTCAGCTGCTTCATTCAGAGGAGGCCGGGAAGAGCCTGCAAAGGTCAGTTTTCTTCAGGGCCAGAAGGAGCCATTCTTTTCTGGCTCTGGGAGGTGCCTGGGGCTTTGGCCAAGCACCTTAAAGGCAACCAACAAAGCCAACTGGTGACAGACACACATAGATGACCATGACGTTGTAAACAATGATATTCTAAAGGGATAAACAGCAAGAAGTAGCCACTTGGGCCTCCCCAGCCAGCAGCCAGCCCTTCCTGGGCCCCTCCAGCCACCATGTCAGGGGTGGACTCTCCAGGCACCCACACAGACCTAGGTTCAAGTCCTGGCCCCACATGTATATAGCCATGTGGCCTTTGGCGAGTAGCTTCCCTTCTCAGCCTCTGTTTTCTTCTCTCTGAAATGGGCCAGTGCTCACTGGCTTGGAGGGCCAACTGAGGAAATGGATGGAAGCCATTCCACCCAGCAGAATCCCCACAGCCTCCCGCGCCCCTGCGGCTCTGAGCGCCATCGTAGTCCCTAACCCACCCCGCCCTAAAACATTCTGAGTGTGACTGCCTAGGGCGGGTGCCCCAGGGGTGCGGAAGGGTTCAGTCACAGGTGGCTAAGCCTGCCCTGCTTCCTGGGCTCCACCCAGGCTCTGTGGTCTGAGAGGAAGCCCGTCTATCTTCACTCAGCAGGCATCTGTCCTTCCGACAGGGTCACTTCCTCGAGACCCAGTGATTTTTGTTTTTAATTTCACTCTCCTCTAACTCGTCTCTATAGCCCATATTCTGAGTCCCACAAGCAGGGCTCTGTCGTGGGTCTGGCCCAAAACCTCAGAAATCACCGCCCAACTCCCTGAGGGGCAGAGAGAGAGGTGCTTCCTGGGCCAAGGCCCACAGGGCACATCCTGCCCTACTTCACTTAGTTCTTATATTAGCCTGTGAGGTCCCATTCACTATGCCCATTTTAGAGGTGAGAAAACTGAGGCTCAGAATCCTGCCTTTGGTAACACAGCAGGAACGGGAGAGTCAGGGTTCCAACCCAGCTGTTGTTGCCTTTGAAAGACATGTACCCTCAGTCTAGGCCAGTGCTATCGAAAAGAAAGACAATGTGAGACATACAGGTAATGTTACACTTTCTAGTAGCCACTCTAAAAAGAGGGGGAAAAAACCCAGGTGAGATTAAGTTTAACAATGTATCTTAATTAACCCAATGTATCCAAAATTTTATCACTGCAACATGTACTCAATATAGAAATTACTGAGATAGTTTGCATTCTTTTCCATTCCAAGTCTGGTGTGCATTTTATACCAGAGTTGTGTGTGCTCATGGGCAGTTCACACGAGCCACATTCCAAGGGCTCCATAGTCACATGAAGTGAGTGGCCACCATCTCGGGACAGTACAGATGCCAGGGCACCAGAGAAGCCTGGAAGGAGACCAGGGGCAGTTCATTCATTCATTCACTCAACCTGCCAAACAATACGCACTGTGTGCCTGCAGTGTGAGGGGCAGTGCAGAGGATGGACACACGGCAGGAATCGGCAGAAACAATACCTCCCACGGGGTTTACACTGCAGGGCAGACACGGGAGAGGGCAGCAGTGGGAACTATCTCCCACTGACTTAGTCCCATGTCCTGTCCCCATAAGGACACGGATGGTCACCTGTCAGGTCAGGTGGCCCGATCTGTGGTTTGGAAAATGTGGGCAATTCTTCCTCTGGACATCAGAATAAATATCGCCTCCCCTCCCTGCTGGAAGAGAAATTGGCACCACAACCTTCTAGTATGAACTTCATCCTCAGACCCTGAGGGAGCCCTTTGAATTTGTTCAAACGGGAGGAAGGAGCTTTGCTACCCACCAGCTGGCAGGAACTGGAGGGAAGTTTGGCCAGGTGGGCCCTGTGGGTGCCAGGGCAGGGGGCGGGCAGGGCCCAGGCACTGTGGTGGCCAAGGCAGCTGCAAGCCCGCCCCACCCCATCTGCCAAGACAGGGCTGCAGAGCACCTGTCCAGCCCAAAGATCACCTCTCCCTGCAGCTCCTACGGACCCCGAGACCTGATGGTCAGAGGAGCCCAAGGCCTGGACCCCAGCAGCCAGCCCTGCAGGTGAGTTCTCCAGCAAGAGGTGGTGCCCCAACTCATGGAGACCGTATGTGTGTTGGAGTAAAACCGCGCTCCACAAGGCTGTCAGTGGCTGATTCTTCAGAAGTAGATTGCCAGGCCTTTCTTCTCAGGTGCCTCTGGGTGGACTCAAACTGCCAAACTGCTAACGTTTCAGTTAGCAGCTGAGTGCATTAACCATTGGTACCACCCAGGGACTAGTGCTGGTTTACTTCACTACTTCATAGCACTCAGCACTGTCAGAAAGTATTACTGTTTACCGATTTACAGATGGCATATTTACACATAACATTACCTAGTGTCTTTACTGGTGCACTCTCAGCCCACCCCCCCACCCCAAGGTCTGCCCTGTTCTCTGCTGCATCCGCACAGCACAGAACAACACAGGACACAGAGTAAGCCCTCCACAAACACACGTGACCTTCCTCCTAGTTGCTGTGCAATGCAGGGAGAGTCACAGACCCTCTCTGAGCCTTGAGTTTCCTCTTTTTAAAGTGTCAGGGATTGAATCCAGCAACCTCTACACCACCTTCCTGTCTGGGGCTCTAGCAGAGGTGTGCTGAGGGGGAGGGGAAGCCAGGAAGGAGGAAGGGAGCAAAAGCTATCACCACCATAACCACCTTTGCCCAGTGACAGCATCCCCGTGCAGCGGTCACCCTGGCAACCAGCAGTTCCTCCAGAGGCACCTGGTAGGGATGTCCCAGGGGCCCCAGGCCTTTGCATGGTAGGAGCCCCAGGTCCTGCCCTCAGAGGCTCCCAGGCCCCACGGCCTCTCCTCCAACGCCTGGAAGGGCCTGCTTCCTGGCCCCAGAAATATTGACATTTTGATTACATCTGGTTTTAAACCATGCAGGCTGGCCCGAGGCCTGAAACACCCCATCCAGTAAGGCTGGAATAACAAATCCATCTGAGGGGCAGGTAACAACCGTGGGATGGAGGGAGGAGTTGGGCATGTTCCCAGGGGCCTCCAGCCCCACCCTCCACCTTAAGCTGCCTGCTCATGAAGAAGAACAACCAGCTCTTGTGAACAGGGGTGGTGACCTCACCAGTGAGCTCCAGAGTTCTGCTTTAGAAAGAAACGCAGAGGGCAAGGAGGCTGGGCACACTGACAGACCCAGCAGCATGGAGAGTGACCGCCCCCCTTGGGCTCCCCTTTATCCCCCATCACCCTCTTGCCAGGAAATGTCTTGCCCAGGAAGCAGAAGTGACCCTGTTCCAAACTGGGGACTCACGCAAAGTCACATTTTTATCCTGTTGGATGCCTTCTGAGGACTTGGCTGACAACCTACGATTGTGAGACCTCAGCACGCTAGGAATGAACTGGTTATTTTACTATCTTCACGTCTCCTTGAAAGTGTGACTCTGGAAGCAGCAAGCATATCCTTCAGGAATGTGGACTCTTGGATTCAAAATTCCCACTGGGCAAGGCCACCCTACCCCACCTGCAAAGGGAAAGCCAGGAAACTAATGAATGCTTCAAAAAGGTGTGTTCTCTTCATTTCCAGGCCCTTTCATAGGAAATCAAGTCTCCTCTGCTTATACTACTGGAGCTGCAATGGCAAGAAGATGTCATTATGCACGTGAGCTCCAAATAAATGGTAGTGGCTGCCTGGATTTCCGAACAGACTCAAGACAGGATTCAAGCTCAGTGCGAAGGAGTGCAGTAATTGATTAGCAATGTCTGCCACTAGCACAGGCATTGGGAGTGATGCTACACGTGCTAGACGTGTGTTGTTTAGGGCTTAGGAAAAAAACTAAAAATAGCAGGGGTAATTCAGAAAACCCAGGATTCAACTGGTATGGAAACATGGTCAGAGTAATTCAAACGGAGAGCCAGGGTCTTCTGGAGACCCAAAGAGGAAAGCCAGTGGATATTTCCAGAGCAAAAAGAACAAATTACTTCCAGAAAGATCAAGTGACTTCCTCAGCAGCTGGCAGATGGGGGGTAACATACACCCCAATCTAGGATGTACTCACCTTGCAACCCACTCCCAGCTCTTTGGAGACACACTATTCCAGACTTGGGCCAGGAGATGGAAGTTTGCATGACCTCTGGGGCTTGGAAATTAATACCAGGGGTTATGAACACAATTTGCTGCTGCAGTGGGGCGTGGGGGTGCGGAGTGTAGTGATGTGGGTTTCCCTGGTGACAGACATCCCCTTTAAAATAAAGGGAAAAAGAGCAGCTGGAGCTCAGAATCAACCGGGGGCTTCTGTTAGTCACAGGCTGTATAGAAGTGGGGTCACAGCCAGACAGAAGGGCAGGCCTGCCGAGCAGAGCACTGTGGCACATTTTCAGGACAAAGTAGGCACCTTCGCCTCTAACTGAAATGTATTGTTTCCACTTCAGCACAGAGGCCTGAGGAAAAGGCTCCTAGCAGGACCGCATGAAGCAATCCTCCCACGGAAAGCTGACCCCAGCTGGAGGCTTTCTAGCAGGTTCCCAGATTGAGAAACACAGCTAAGCAGGGAAGGGCTCAGAGGCGAGCAACGCAGGTAATTACAGAGTTGGGAAGAGGGTGAGGTCAGGCAGGCTGGCATTGCTTAGCCGGAAGTCCAGGGTGTGACATCAAGGGAATGAGCATTACTTCCCAGAGGACGCATGAGGTATTCTCCATTTCTACAGAAGACAAGAATACGTGGGAATTAACTTCCACTGCAGCACGCAGCATTTGTGTTAGACTCGAGAAGAAAGTTCCAGAACATATTAGACTAAACTGGAGAAGTGGCTAGGTGCAGTGTCACGGGGCTTGCAACACCGCGACTGGGGGAGATATATCTGGGGACCATCCCAGCCCCACCTCTCTAAAACGCATGACCTCAGCAGGCTACATCACCCCCCTGCATCTGGGCTTCCTCCTCCGCCATGAAGATCAGCTATGAGTGGAATACTACACAGCAGCGAGAACGAACTATAACTACGTGAGCAGCATGGCTGAGTCTCAACACAGTGGTGAGTGAAAGAAGCCAGACACAGAAAAGAATAAACACTGTATGATCCCACTTAAATAGTGTTCAAAAGTTGGCAAAATTAAACACAGTGTTAAAACCGCCTTGGGGCAGATGGTGGCTGGAAGGAGGCTTCAGCGCTGGTGAATTTTTTTTCTTTTTTAATCTGAGTGCTGGCTACACGCCACGTGCGCTTTGTGAAAATTCACCCAGCTGTTTCTGCACTTTTCTATATGGACAGTCAAAAATCCAAAACCTGTTGCCGTCAAGTCGATTCCGACTCATAGCAACCCTACAGGACAGAGTAGAACTGCCCCATACAGTTTCCAAGGAGCAGCTGGTGGATTCAAACTGTTAACCTTTTGGTTAGCAGCCAAGCTCTTAACCACTGCGCCACCGGGGCTCTCTATGGACGGTACATCTGAATAAAAAACTTACCAAAAAATATATCTGGGAATTCTCTGTAAACCCCTAAATCAAGATATTAACACAAAGGAGAGTACTTTAAAACACAAGTGCTGCCAACCACCCCTCAGAAACGGAAGGAAGGCGAGACAAACTCCCCAAGCTCTATGCCACCCTGTGCAGACGGTCAATGTACTCAGCTGCTAACTGAAAGGTTGGAGGTTCGAGTCCACCCGGAGGTGCCTCAGAAGAAAGGCCTGGTGATCTGCTCCCCAAAAATTGCCATTGAAAACCGTATGGAGCACAGTTCTACTCTGACAGGCAAGGGGTCACCATGAGTCAGGGTCAACTCAATGGCAAATGGTTACTGGTTATGGGAGCCTTGTCCTTTTTGCCCAGGACTGAGTTTCTAAGCTGGACCAGTAGTGTGCCAGAGGGGCAACTCTGCCCTTCACCACATACATGCTGACGTCTCGTCCCAGAGTGAGCTGCCCCCCTTCACAATCTCCCATCCCTGTAATACACTGATTGCTCTCTCGCTTTTTTCCTTCTTATGGGGACTCACTTTGTTTTGTAAACAATTGCTAGCAGGGAGGACCCCCATTAAGGGTCTAACCCTGTGGCTAGCTCTTTGGAAGGCAACACACCACCCTTCAAATAAACCAAATGTCAATTTTGCACCCTACATAAAGAACATTTATATTCTTTTGTCCCGCAAGCCCACTTCCTGTCCACCTCTAAATTTCAAAAGACACATTTGCCAACTCTTGTAAAAACTTACGGGGCAGCGGCACCCAGGCTCAAAGGCGACATCTTTCTCCACTCGGCAGTAGCACTTTTCTTTAGGGAAAACTACACTTGAAGTTTACGGGAAAACCTAAACTCCTGGCTATGGAGTCTTAGCAATGGGTTGTTCGCTGCCCTTGTCGCTGAGCACACCGTGAGGAGTAGAGGCTGCTTCCCCTTTAGAAGTTCTGCTTTAATGGAGGACACAATGGCACTGGACAGGGAGCTGGGAGCCCTGTGTTCTAGTCCCGACACTGCCACTAGGAAGATGGGGGCACCTTCAACCCACCCCTTCTCTTCTCCGGTCCACAGTTTCCCTATTTATCAAATGAGGGCTTGGACTAGACCACTGATTTTCAAACTGCTTCACTAGGACCCTGCAGGCTTCCCCAGGGGCCCCTCAGGAACCATTCCAGTGGAAGGATTTCATTTGAACAACTGGCTTCTAAGACATTTTTTAAAGCTTGGAAGCTACTGAATTAGATTAACTTAAGGCTCCTTGAAGGAGACCCAGGATTCTACTGTCTATCCTGGTATGAAAGATTATTCCAAGGATCAACATTCCTCAGCCTCTGGCAGAAACCTACTCCAGCAACCATCTATTCATTCAGTGGGTCAGGGAATACTTACCATCTGGCGCAGAAGATGAAAAAGGAGAAAGGCCGGGTCCCTGCACTCTGGAAGCTCCCGGTGGGGTGGGAGGTGGATGTGCCAGCCTTTAAGGAAGGTCAGACTCGAGGAGGATGGAGCATGCAGACCACAGAAAGTCTGCTGAGAGAGTGGGGGAAGTCTCCATGGTGAAGGGGACGTTGAGTAGAAACAAGAGTGGGGAGTGTGGCTGGGAGGAAAGTGTGCTCCTGGCCAAGGGACACTGACAATAGCCCGTCATTCCCCTGCCTTAATTCCTCATGGACAGAGCCCACCTCCAACTACAGAGGCTGCCAAAGCCCAAAACTCGCTTTCCTATTCTCCTTTGCAGCTAGGGCATGGGCTATTTGACCTGGTCCTGACCTGACACAAGTCTGCTGGGAAGCTTCCAGGAAAGGATTCCCTTCCTCATAAAAAGAATGATGAGAGCAGAAAAACCCTTTCTTCAGCTGATATCTGAACGGGACTGGATGTGATGCCTAGAACTGTGGCAGCCATCTTGTGCCATGAGGAGACAAGCCTAAGGACCAAGCCAATATGCTGAGGATGCTGGCAGGGAAAGAAGGGAAGAACCTGGATCCTTGATGGCACTACTAAGCTGGGCTTGGGGCCACCTAGCTCCAGAGTTCTCCTCATGTGAGATGATAAACTTTTTTTTTTTATTATTTAAGGCACTTTTAGTCAAGCTTTATTTCTTGAAGCCCAAATTATTTTGACAGGTTTTCTACTAATTTATTCAGCTAATATCTATGGAATGCCCACTGTGCTCAGCACGGTACTGAGTCTAGGGCCCCACAAACGAACGGGACATGGACCCTGTCCTTAGGATGCTCATGGCCTAGATCAGATCGGCAAACTTTTTTCTGTAAGAGCCAGATAGTAAATATTTTAGGTTGTGTGGGCCAGATGGTCCCCATTGCAATTACTCAGCTCTGCTGTTGTAGCAAGAAAGCAGTCCTGGACAACACAAAAAACGGGCACAGAAGTGTTCCAATAAAATTTTACTTACAAAAACAGAAAGAAGGCCAGATTTGGCCCATAGGGCCTAGAATCTTAGCAGTCCTAGAAATTATGTCAGTCTCTCCCCAGCCTCTCCATCTCAGACGGGGGACTGAGGGTAACACTCTGACCAGCAGTGACTGTCCTGGTCACACAGAGGGACAGTTAAGCCTGGGATCATGTGCTCTCGTGTGAGTCTTGGCCCCTTCCTGAGAACAAGAGTCTACATGGAGGGGAAAATCCCAGAGGCCAGGCCTGACAGGTGGCCAGAGACAGGAAAGTTGTTCCCTCTTAGGGGGCAGAACAGAGTGGCCCCTGCCTGGGAAAGCCCCTTCCAGGAGTCAACATTTCACGGCTACCCAGCCCCTCACCCCAACTCCTAGGGAAGGGGTGGGGACAAGAGGACAGAAAGAGAGGTGGTCCTCACATGCATCCAAGAGCACCCACTAGATCAGGCCAGCCCCTTACAGACCACTCATTTGGGGTACAGTGGGTTTCTCTTATATATGGCCTTTCTGGCCTTGGATTCATAATTCTGCCAAAAATGGTTGGCTGGGCCACAGTCTTGCAAGGGATTGGTCAGTATACTATGCAAATAGGGTGTGTAAACCCACCCAATAAAATTAAGTGACTTTGCGGGAATTGGTCGATTACTATGGAAATTGAGTGATTATGGTCTACTGAGGGAATTGTTTAGTTCATGGTCTGGATGGGACGGCCATGCCTTGAAATTGAATATAAGGGCCAATCCTACAGAGATTGAGGGTGACCTCACTACCATCAAGAAGAGGCTGGAGCAGAGAGCGTCTTTTGGACCCAGGGTCCCTGTGCTGAGAACCTCCTAGACCCAGGAGAGAGAGAGCTGTAACACTGAAGATAGCACTAGACAGCAAGAAATGGCAGTAACCACAACAGAGCCCAGCAGCAGAGAAACAGCAGCAGCTACACAAGCAGTGGGAACCATGGGATGGGCAGATGGCTGCAGTAGGCTTGCTGGCCCATGGAGTGAGGAGGCTTCCGTGAGATTGCTGGCCCACGGAGTAAGAGACAGCTAAGTGCCTTTGGGCAGGAGGCTTGCTGGTGGAGTGGGGTGTCTCCAGGCACTTATCAGTGGAGCTAAAGAGCTATAACACTTGCTTAAGTAGGGCAGAGGCTAAGAGGAGGCCTGCAGGTTGGCACGGCTGAGAGAACGGCCGTCAGCTGGTGCAGCTGAGAGAAGGACCATTAGCTGGCATGCTGAGAGAAGGGCCTGCCGGCAGGCACAGCCTAGAAGGAGCTTAGAGCCATGCTGGTTAGAAGCTGTCCTGATAGATGAACTGTATCCCGTCTCCTGAGTTGTATCCTGTTACTTCCCTAATAAACCACATAATCTTGAGTCTGGCCTGTGAGTTCTGTGTGACCATCACAATGAATTATTGAACCAAGCAGAAGAAGTAGAGAGTGCTGTAGTGTGGTGGCTGGTGTCAGAAATGGTGAAAAAGTTGGAAAGTGACCTCCACCTCATAGGAATCAGCTATAGGCAGACCCTGATTCTCATCCCTCCTCCTGAATGTAGACAGGCTCAGACACTGGATTACACCATTGAAAGCTGGTATAGTTTACAAAGAAACCAGGACTAGACGAGATTAAGAAACCTGACCAAGTGGTAGAGAGCTAGTATTCAAACTCAAGTCCGTGCAATGTCCTGCTCTCACCACCAGCCACACATCTCCCCCAGGTCCAGGAGCCCTTTCCTCTGCCCAGCCAGGGCCGGCAGCAGACACATTCTCAATCTATGAAGATGGGTCGAGAAGCCTCCCTCGCTTCCCCTGTTCCTCAGTCTCAGCGTTTCCCAAGCTCTACAAAGGAGAGGAGGTGGGGGTGAAAATACTCCCACTCTCAGATCTCAGAGATTAGCAGGTGGTTGTCAAGCACCTGAAAAGACAGAAAGTGCTCTGTGTCATTATTAGACCATAACACACGCATATGCGCCCCTCCATCCAAAGAGCAGTCGGGTGTCTATTTCAGGTTTAAAGTAACAACAGAGTCATTGTTCCTGCTCCTGACTTGGGTACTACCCTGGGGAGACAATGAAGGATAGGTGCGACTTTTGTGGTCTCCTTGTCTCCTGTCTCCATGGGACTGACTGCTGCCTTAGTCCACACCTACCCACAACATAGGCAAAATCTTCTGGGCCACTGAGGAGGTGGGCACCAGGTCCATCTCAGGGTGGGAGGTAGGTGCAGAGAAGCAATGGACTGCTCTCAGCAGAAAGAAGCCAATTTGCCTGAGGCCTTGTGCCTGGCACAGAGCAAGGTGACATAAAGTGACCTGCCAGTGCCCATGGTTAAGGGCTCCCCAGAATGGAAGTACCAGGGGGCAGTGCTCCTGGAGGACAAAGGGTGGACAAGTGACAGCAATCACAGAAAACACAGAGAACACGCTTCCTGTGTGCCCAGCCTGCACTAAGCACATCACCTGCACGGATTCATTTCATCCTCACCACCTAACTTAGGATCTAGGTATGATTATCACCTCCAATGTTCCGATGACAAAACGGACGCCCTAACAAGTAACTTGACTAAGGACTCACAGCCAGGGGTGGGCCTGGACTTGAGCCCAGTCTGTCTGACAGTGGAGCTTGTTCCAGTGTATTTCCTCCCACCAGGAAGTAATCCCTGCCCTTGAGAATCTCACAGTCTCTAGTGGAGAGAATCAGACAAGCATTCAAACACCTGTGACACCAGATTTCAAAAACCATGGAATGAAGAAAGGTTCCAGCCTTACTCATCACAAAAATGGCATCTTTAAGTCTGTGTGCCACTTCAAACTGGTACTTTTTCCCTGAGGGTAAGAACGAAGTTTGGGGCTTTTTTTTTTTTTTTTTAGAATTTTCTTAAAGACCCCCAAAATAGCTACTTGTCCAAAGCAGCAACCCCAAAACAATGAGCGGATGAGCGTGGGGCTGCCCGCGGAAGGAGGGCACCAGGCATTGTGAAAGCCGAGGAGGTCCTGGAGGCGTTCCTTCCGGGCTCCAGGAAGCAGCTCCACGTCCCCAGTGCCCAAGGCACGGTGGTCACACCCGCTCACCAGCCCCAGCCCAAAAAAACTGGGACCAGACACCTTTTCCAGAGATCCAGGCTGAACCCCCCAACCCTGGGGTGTGGCTAAAAGGAGGGCAGAGATTTCATTGGGTTTCCTGATGAACTGGAAACACTCTGGAAACCAAAAGGAATGTGTTTTACCTCTTATGCCAGCTTTCAAAAATGGAAGATGTCAATCCACAAAAAACTTGAAGATCATGGAGGTAAAAAAAAAAAAAAAGAAAAAAACACCCATGGGATCACTCCCCGTCTCCCAGCACTGCTCACTACTGCAACCCTGCCTCCTGGCCTCCACCTGCCAACAGCCCACTCCAGGGGCATCCATCACATTGTTCCCCTGCCTAAGACCACTCCCCCACCAAAAAACATTCACCTACCAACCTAATGTCTACTATCCTTCAAGGGCCGCTCCAGTCTCCTCTCTCTGCAAAGCTTCCCTCATTACTTGAACCCAGTGACAACGTTTTCCTTCTCTCCCCCAATCCTCGCTGGGGCACCCCAGAATTCATTCACTCTGATCTTTGACTTGGGCAGGCACTGGGCTTGCTGCCAGGAATCCAGGGATGAAAGCAGCCCCTTCTTAGGGAGTCCAGTCCAGAAGGCGAGACAGACAAGTAAGCAGATGCTTATGTCCCAACACGAGAAGGCTATGGGACTCATCCGAAAAGAAGGCTGTAGAAGCACAGAAGGGGGCAACCAAGCCCAAGGAATCTAGAAGGCTCCCTAGAGGAGGGGATGTCTCAGTGCCATCTGCAAGGACAAGTAGGTGTTGCCAAGCAAAGGAGGGTGGGAGGGCATTCCAAGCCGAGAGGCTTCAAGGGGCTGGGTGTTTTTGGGACTGCCTGGATTGTGGGGTGCCTGGGAAGGGATAGGAATCTGGAGGGAGAAGTTGGGGCCAGTTGGTGGAAGCATGGTCAGATGCTGGTTTTAGAACCATCATGCTGTTGGCAGGACCAGTGGGGTAAGCATTTCGGGGGCTATTGCAAAAGTCTGAGAGAGAGAAGGACTGAGACTCTGAACCAGGATAGTGGCAGTAGAAGTGGAGAGAAGGACATGGAAGTGGAGAGAAGGAAACGGGGATGGAGGGGAGAAAAGAGGACACAGGAAGGGAAGAGGATGGAGGTGGAGAGAAGGGGAAGAGGCATTCTTCCAGAGGCTGTTCAGCACATGGGGGTTCTTATGACTCAACCTCCCCTGCTAGGCAAGTGCTCCTTGTAGGCAGCAACGGACTTTTCTATTTTTCTTGAGAACAGAGTAGTGTCTCAATCAATAACTACTTGTTGAACTAAAAATTTAAAATTCTAGGAGAATCCCTGAAACGTAAGGTGTTTGGCCACCCTGACCCTGACAGAACACAGTTTTTCAAACTGAAAACAAAGAGTCGTGGTGAACGCCAGCCTCTCTTCCTGGGCAATCCCACCGCAGGCCCAAGGGAGCTGAGCTGTGGCGACGAGGAGACACGGGAATGGCAGGGGCCTGGTACACAGCAAAGGAAGCAGGGAAGCTACGCTTTCCTCTTGGTCCTCTGCTCACTATCTGAGTAGCTGTGTAACTATGGCCAAGTCACTTGTTCTCTCTGAGCCTCCGTCCCTGCATCCACTGAAGAGGGCAGATGAGGATTAAGGGGCAGCAAATATGCCACAGGATACCACCATCTCTCCCTACATACACGGCCTGCCGCCATCTTCCTCCCTCCCCCACAGCCTGCCGCCATCTTTGCCCACTTTGGGAGGAATGCCACCAGCAGGTCAGGTGCTGCCTCCTCCTGCCCAGAACGACAGTTCCCAGAGGCAAAGGCCTTAAGCACTTCCTGATGGAGGGAAAATGCTTGTTTACAGCCCTCAGCTGGTCTAGTTCTAGGTCTTAGGGAGAGGAAAAGGCACCCAAAAATCCTTGACCAAAACAATGACCAAAACAGCTGCAGGCCTCAAATGCAGAAACCTCTGGGAAGAGTTGAAAAGGGGTCATATGCACCAGGCTCTGGCATTTTCTGCTCAGGGCAGAAAATAGCTCCAACTAGCCCCCACAGTACCAGAGGGAAGAAAAAACTCTTACTCTTCCCGTCCCCAAAAGCCTTTTTGAAATGAAAAAATCCTGAAAACTGACAGTTTATGAAAAGAAAATATGCTCCCTGACCATATTTTCTCATGAAGTTAAAAATACAAGTGTTGGTGGAGGGGAAGTTTTGTTTAAGGTCAGAGGGGGGAAAAGTGCATGTTTTTTTTGAAATCTTGAAAAATAAATAGACTCCAGCCCTCATCTGCAAGCTCTCTGGGAATGTGACCTGAAGTTCTGCTGGGGGTCGGACAGTCTTGTTTAAAGAAAAGTTCAAGGGCACACCCAGGGCTGGGATTAGTAGCTTGCACGCTGTGTCCCGCTCCAGATAACCAGGCTGCCCGCCATCCGAAGACCAGCGTGCAGGAGATGAAGGTGAGGTGGGCATGTGAAAAAGGGGCAGGGAGAACATAAAGTGGCCACCCGGCTGCCCTGGGGAAAGGTGTCAGGCCCTGAGTGCTCCACTGGCCGGCCCATACTGAAGGGTGATTGTCCAACAGGGGCCAGGCCACGGGGACACATTCCAGCCACACAGGTGTTAACAGAAGCCACGTCGGTGGCGACGCAATGGAGCTGTTGTCCATGCAGGGGGCAGGGTCACACTGGGTGGTCTCTTGGCCTGGGCCACCCACCTCCCAACAGAACCTAGAGAATCTACAACAAAGCCAGCTCAGAAGGCAGGGAAACAGGGTTCAGAGGTCATTCATTCATTCAATAGGTATTTATTAAGCATTTACTATTTTCTAGACCCTGTGCTGAGCACTGGAGTTCCAGCAAGGACTGGTCTCATGGAGTTTATGTCCAGGTGCTCAGAGCCCCTCCACCCTATCCCTCAAGCCTCCCCACTCTGGTAGACCAAAGGGGCTCACAGTTCCCTTCTGCCGGCTCTTAGGTACTGATGTGTGCAGAGTCCTATCAGAGGATACGAGATCAGGGATGAGTAAGCCATGCCCCTGCTGTCCCCCCACCCCCCGGCTAGAACTCCTAGGTGCTCTGCAGGCAGTCGGGTGGGGAGGGGAACACAGGGCGCTGTGGGGCCAGCCCCGCAGAGGTGGGCATCCATTCCATTCCTGCACATCTACTGCACCCCCAGCCCTGGGCTCCCTCCGTACCTGTGAGCACTGCCCAGTGGAGAGGAGGAAGGAAGCAGGGGGTTAAGAAGCACTTAAGGAGCAGCTGGAATTCAGCTGCTAACCAAAAGGTCCGGCCGGCGGTTCAAATCCACCAGCCGCTCCTTGGAAACCCTATGGGGCAGTTCTACCCTGTCCTACAGGGTCGCTATGAGTCGGAATCGACTCACCGGCAATGGGTTCTTTTCTTCGTTTTGGAGGAGCAGCCAGCAGAGCAGGGCTGTGCACGGGCTCTGCAGTCACACAAGGCTCCCTTTGGATCCAAGACCGGCTGTTTACGAGCTGCATCATCTTGGGCAAGTCACTTCTCCACCCTGCACCTCAGCGTCCCCTGTGGTGACGTGGAAATGATGCTGCTGGCCTGGTAGGTGTCCATCAAGTCACCGCACACCACTAGCCTTTGATACTTTGGAGCAGTTGGCATCATCATTACTATCATCACATCCGTGTTTTAACAGGTGTGAAGAGTGCAGTGTGGGAGAGAAGAGTAATGAATTTTGCTGTGGAAAGTCCAAAATATTTTAAAAGACGATATGTCATTGGAGCTAAGCCCCAAAGATAAGAATAATATTTGTACAGGAAGAAAAAAGAGAGGCCATTCCAGGCCCAGAGGAAACAGGCCTTTGGGGGGCATGGGGAAAGAGGGGATGCCTAATAACATTTCCTTGTCCTGAACTGAAAGATTTGTGATGAATTGTTAATAACAGATGATGGCTATAGCTTTCCTTCTCCCTTCCTTCCTTTCTTCCTCCTCTTCTTCAGCATAAATTTATTGAGCACTTACTTTGTGCCAGATGCTGTTCTAGGCACAGTGGACAGATTAGTGAACAGGCCAGACAGATGTCTCGTGGAGTTTACTTAGGTCCTCACAACCACCCGGGAGTAACTTTGGCCAAATATCATCATCAACCCCCTTTATAAACAAAGAAACAAAATTGCAAGAAGCTTGCATTAAACACACAGAGCTTTGAGCCTGAACAGATGAAAGCAAACACCATCAGCCTTCATCCCCCCCATTTCCCCCTCCAACCTTTCCCACCAAAGCCTCTGGATTCACACCGGTCAGTGGGTGACCATTCCCCAAAGTGACCGCTTCCAACAGGGCGCCTGCGTGGCAGTCTGAATTAACTGGGAAGCAGGCTGATGGAAGACAGTTCTCCAGCTCCCTCTTGGTTTCTGCCAGCCACTCTCAAGTTTCTCGAGTAAATAATTATTCAGACGCCAGAACAACCTTTTCCCTTCAAATTAAAGCAAGTTGAAACGCAGAGTCAACAGAGGTCCCCAGACTCCTTAGCAAATTGAACTTGGACTTGCAGCTTAACAAAGTAGGAGAAGTCATGACACGGGTATTTCAAATACCAGCAGGGTCACTCATGGTAGACAAACTTCAGCAGAGCTTCCAGCCTAAGGGACAGACTACGAAGAAAGGCCTGATGATGTACTTCTGCAAATTAGCCAATGAAAACCCAATGGATCACAACAGAACACTGCCTGATACAGTGGATAGGGCAATGATTTGTTCTGTTCTAGATAAGATCACCACGAGTCAGAGCTTACTCAACAGCAACTAACAACACCAAAGATATTACCAAAACATCCAATCACAGATTAAAGCAAGAATAAATATTAGCTGAAAAAATCCTAATAAAGAAAAACATTCTTTTTCCCAAACAAGGGGGCAGATTTCATGGCAATTTTGTCCAGTGAGTTTTTACTTTGAAAACCTTAAAGTACTTTGTGAATTCAGTTAATGGAAAGGCATTATTAATGAGTAAACTAAAAAACACCCTGATGAAATATTAAAATTCATTGACGCTGACCGATGGCCACACTGGGGTTCATTCTACTGTGTTCACTATTTTTGAGTACTTTTGAAATTTTTCATAATGAAAAGTTTTTTTAAATCCTGATAAAACAACATGATACCTTAAGGCTATAGAGTAAATAAAAATGAAATAAACATATTCACAGTGGGGTTAATAAAAATGCCCTGGATTTGTGCAGTGCTCTGCTTTATAAGGAGTCCCTGGGTGTTGCAAATCGTTAGCACATTCAGATGCTAACCAAAAGGCTGCAGGCTCCAGTCCATCCAGGCACCTTGGAAGAAAGGCCTGGCCATCTACTTCCCAAAACTCAACCATTGAAAACTCTATGGAACACAGTCCTACTCTTAAACATATGGGGTCACCATTAGTCCGAATCAACTCGATGGCAACTGATTTAACTGTTGTTTTATAAAGTACTTCTGTATGCATCATCTAATTCCAGCTTTCAAGGAAAACAGGAATAACTAGAACCCATTTTTCAAGCTGAAAGGACTGAAGAAAAAATTCAAGCCTCAAGTTGCAATACTGAAGGATTCTATGGGCAAAATACTGAATGACACAAGAAGCATCAAAAGAAGATAGAAGGAATACACAGAGTCACTGTACCAAATAGAACTGGAAAATGTTCAATCATTTCAGAAGGTAGCATATGATCAGGAACTGATGGTACTGAAGGAAGAATTCCAAGCTGCACTGAAGGCATTGGTGAAAAACGAGACTCCAGGAAGTGATGGAATACCAGATGAAATATTTCAGCAAACGCATGCAATGCTGGAAGCGCTCACTCATCTATGCCAAGAAATTTGGAAGACAGCTACCTGGCCAATTTCCATATTTGTGCCCATTCCAAAGAAAGCTGATCCAACACAATGCTGGAAATTATCGAACAATATCATTAATATCACACACAAGTAAATTTTTACTGAACATCATTCAAAACAGTTACAGCAGCACATCAACAGGGAACTGCCAGAAATTCAAGCTGGATTCAGAAGACAACGTGGAAAGAGGGATATCACTGCTGATATCAGATGGATCTTGGCTGAAAGCAGAGAATACCAGAAAGATGTTTACCTATGTTTTATTGACTACGCAAAGGCATTCGATTGTTTGAATCATGACAAATAATGGATAACATTGCAAAGAATGAGAATTCCAGAATACTTAATTGTATTCATGAGGAACCTGTACTTAAACCAAGAGGCAATCATTGGAACAGAACAAGTGGATACTGCATGGTTTAAAATCAGGAACGGTGTGCGTCAGGGTTGTATCCTTTCACCATACTTATTTAAACTATATACTGAGCAAATAATTTGAGAAGCTGGACTATATGAAGAAGAATAAGGCATCCGGATTGGAGGAAGACTCATTAACAATCTGCAATATGCAGATGACACAACCTTGCTAGCTGAAAGTGAAGAGGACTTGAAGCACTTACTGATGATGGTCAAAGACTATATAGCCTTCAGCATGGATTACACCTCAATATAAAGAAAACAAAAATCCTCACAAGTGGACCAATAAGCAACATCATGATAGATGGAGAAAAGATTGAAGTTGTCAAGGATTTCATTTTACTTGGATCCATAATCAAGGCCCAAGGAAGCAGCAATCAAGAAATCAAATCATGTATTGCATTGTGTAAATCTGCTGTGAAAGACTTCTTTAAAGTGTTAAAAAGCAAAAATTTCACCTTGAGGACTAAGGTGTGCCTGACCCAAGCCATGGTATTTTCAATCTCCCCATATGCGTAAGAAAGCTGGACAATGAACAAGGAAGACCGAAGAAGAACTGACGCCTTTGAATTATGGTGTTGGTGGAGAACATTGAATATACAATGGACTGCCAGAAGAACAAACAAATCTGTCTTGAAGAAGTACAGCCAGAATGCTCCTTAGAAGCGAGAATGGTGAGACTTCGCCTCACATACTTTGGACATGTTATCAAGCGGAACCAGTCCCTGGAGAAGGACATCACGCTTGGTAAAGTAGAGGGTCAGCAAAAAAGAGGAGGGCCCTCAATGAGATGGATGGACACAGTGGCTGTAACAATGGGCTCAAACATGGCAACAATTTTGAGCATGGCACAGGACACAGGGATCGCTATGCGTTATAAGTGACTTGATGGCACCTAACAACGACATTTCACAGACAAAGAAGCTGCGACTCAGGTTTGCCCAAGGACCTTCCCCTAGAAAGCAGTGCACTAAGGACTTGAACTTGGCCACAGGGCCCAATACAAGTTCATTCCTCTTGCTCTGCCCCAGCCCCAGGACTCTCCCTGCTCCTCAACCACTGCCTCAGTGGATGTGGCTGTTATCAAATAGTTTTTGCTTTTTTCAATGTTAAAAAGTCTTGTCTGCCCCACTATGCTCCTCCCAAGACTCGTCGACCTGGCTCTGAAGCCCCTCGATCGGGCTTCTCCGCCCAGCATCAGTCTTCCCCATGGGATCTTTGGACCAAGTGCTCGTTTGGCCAGTGGGCAGTTCTCAGTATAAAATGTTTCCAGAAGCACGAATCATGTCATTATAACGGAACACTTCCTCCGGTCAGACTTAGCTGCTCCAAAGCCCAACTCACCTTTCCAGAAACCTCGTCTGGGCCAGGACTGGCCACAGATTGCCAAGATCTTTCCTACCCAGGAACGAGGGCAGGGGAGCTGGCCCAGGGAGCTTTCTTCTCACCACTGACCCTCCCATTGGACCTTAGAACCAATCCAGAAAATGGTTCAAGTGACAGTCTTAACCCCTTCCACTCAAGTCCCCTCTGAGAAAACATGCATTCCTCACTGCCTTGCCCCGACCCCTACGAGTCTGTAATTTCTAGTCTCATCCAATACCGGCCGCCTTAAAGCCTGAGGGGTTCTTAGATGCTTCAGCCAACATGCCCCCATGATGTATGGGTCTGATGACTTCACTCTTGACACCAGCTCTGAGACATCCTCGATTTGTATACTCAGAACCTCTGTTATGTCTGAAACCTCATAACCTTTTCCGAAGAACACATCGTACCTGTTCTGTGCTCTGGGAGTTTTGCAAGAGCCTTTAGCCAAAAGCAACAAAATGCAGGGCCAGAAACCCACACAGACGAGCAAGCCCTCCCCGAGGCCCAGGGGTTGGAAGCCAGGGGGCCCTGTGGTTTGCACAGCCCCGCCCAGGCCTTCCCAGAGGACAGGCGAGATGCCTGTTTCAGAGGCGGCCCCTGGTGAGACTTGCTTAGCCACAGCTGCGTAGCTTTTGCAGGCACTCACTTGGGGAGGGGAGAGACCCCACAAGAGCCTTTAGAGCTGAATACACATGCTCAGGGCTGTCATTCGCTCCGTGGCTGTTACTCCTTCTACCGGTTCCTCATGCTTCCCTCAGCTCCAAATGGTCAACGGCCCCCACTAGTCACTGACTGATGAGCAGAGTGGGCCAGCAGGAGCCACTCACCACAAGGTGCTACTGAGCACTTGAAATGTGGCGAGTCCAAATTGAGATGTGCTGTAAGTCAAAATACACACTGGACTTTGAAGGCTTAGCATGAAAAAAAAAAAAAGAATGTAAAAATCTCATCAATAATTGTATACTAATTACATGTTAAAATGATCATATTTTGCAGCTATTGGGTTAAATAAAATACATTATTAAAATTTCAGCTGTTTCTTTTTTCCTTTTTTTCCCCAAGTATTGTCATAAACCCCACTTTATAAGCAAGGAAACAGAATTACAAGTTGAGAAGCTTGAATCTCACACCCAGGCACTTTGAGCCAGAACAGATGAAAGTAGGCCCCATAGGCCTTCATTTCATCCCTGTGGCTTCTAAAAATTTTTAAATTTCACACAAGGTTCACATCGCCTTTCTATTGGACAGCAGTGGTGTACACAGCGGCTCTGACATAAACCGTTACCGTTAGCTGCCATTGAGTCAGCCCCGACTCATGGCGACCCCACGCGCAACAGAATGAAATGCTGCCCAGTTGAGCACCATTGAACCACTGTGATCCACAGGGTTTTCACTAGCTAATTTTTTGACGTAGATCCCCAAGCCCTTCTACCTAGTCCGTCTTAGTCTGGAAGCTCCACTGAAACCTATTCACGCATCACAGCAACACACAAGCCTCCACCGACAGATGGGTGGTGGCTGTGCATGAGGCGCATAAGTTACCTGGGTCCAAACCTCGGCTCCACCGTTCACTAGCTGGTTGACTTCAGGCAGGTTTCTTTTCCTATCTGTTCTCTAGCTTCCTTATCTGCTCATGGAGGATAAAAGCACCCACTGCCCAGAGCTGGTGGAAGGACTCAGTGAAATCACATAGATGAGCAGTTAGCACAGTTCCTGGCACTCAGTCAATGTTTGCTGCCATATTCACTCAACAGATACTGATCTCCCTGTTGCAGGCCAGGCTCTGAGCTGAGCCCCGGGGACACAAGGATGAACCGTGAAAGTCCTCCTGCTGGAGGCATCCCTGACCAGGCCTCGAAGGACCAGATTCATGTCTCAGCTTTCCTACTAACTTCGCAACCCTTGGGCCAGTCATGCTTGCTAGGATGGGGGCTCACTGTCCCGTCCGCAGAGTGAGGGGTGGGACCCAGCCCAGACACTTCATGACCCTGAGATCTCATTGAAATAGAAAGCCATCAGCACAGTGGAGCCAAAACGGAGCAGGTACCTTTTCCAACCCGCAGACATCAGAGCTCACTTCACTCCAGGACAAGCCACCTGGGTAATTTCACTGGCACCAGAGGGACTATCAGCATGGTGGCCAGGGAGCCCAGCAGTCCGGCATTCCTGAACCCGGCCACTTGCAGCCCAGGAATGCAAGTGTAACTTGTCCCACTCCAGACCCCACCCCTTTGTCCTCATTGCCCAGCCTCGGGGAAGGACCTGCAGGACCTGGGAGTGTTGGGTGGGGGTGAGCTTAGCCCCACATTCACACAAGCCTCAAGGTCAACTCTTTTACATCATCTCCAAATGTGACTGCGCACTCGGCCGCAGGGATCAGGCCACATCTGTCCCGTGACAGGCCCACCCTGCCTGAAGCACACCACAAATTAGAACTTTTTATAAATCCTGTAATTACCTTGTGACTAGAATAATTATATTGCTCTGCAGTTTTTGTTTAAAAAGCATCATCCTGATATAAAGGTAAATAGCTTAAAACACCACAATGTTTGTAGCCTTGTTGTAACATTTCTTTATTTTTTAACCAATTAGGAACCTCAAAACAAAACGCTAATTCAGAAGCAGGCCAGGCCCCTCGCCACCTTTGAGAGGCCCCTGGATATGCTATCTGTGCAGACGGAGCAGGCTCCAGGTGCACTTGTGACTTTCCAGGCCTAGAGGAGGGACTAGACGCAGGTCAGCACCCGGCCAACTAAATCACGCCAACTGCCAGCTCCTCCCAGCCTCCAGGAACCTGCCTTTAGGACTACACACAACTCTTGTTCAAGAGTAAAGCAGCTCAAATGCTTTTAGAAAGACTCCAAGAGCCTCCAGGCCATCACCAACCCTGGACCCTACCTGACCACTCCTGGGCACTCAGTGGCACTCCATTTAGCTGCGTGCTCAGCAGCTGAATACAAGAGCAGGACACTGTCCACAACAACCTAGGCCTATCCTGCATGCTCCAGGTGAGGAACCTGGACTCAAAGGGAGCCTCAGTCCATCCGCTCATGAGGCACTGTTTTCCCAGCTCCCACCATGCCCGGTCCTGGTCTAGGAGCTGGAACCCTGTGGTCCCAAGACAGGACATGGTTCCTGCCCTCACAGCATATCCAGGCTGGTGAAGGAGACAGACTAGAACAGACAATTATCACACAGCGTGGTGAATATGGCTGCGAAGGGGAATGGGCATACAGCTATGGGGACAGCACAACTGGGGTTAGAGACATGTCTCCCAGGGCGTGACGTCGAAACAGAAGCCTGATGCGCCAGTGGGAACTGGCCTGGTGAAGAGTTGAGAGTGTGTTCCAGGCCCAGGGAGGTTTAGGGCTCAGGGTCTGAGGGGAAAGGAGCCGTAGTGAGGCCAATGGCTTGGAGCAGGCAGGTCAGGTGTGAACTCCAGAAGACCGTGCTGGGTGAAAGAGGAGGTTGGAAGGAAGCAGCCGAAGGTGGGGAGCCTGTGGCGGTCATCTAGGCGAGTGACGTGGACCAAGGCTGAGGGGAGAAAGGGGCAGATTTTAGGAGGGAAAATCAACAGTGCTGATGGGAAGCAGGACCAGCTCATGAGAGGGCTCCAGGTTTCTGGCTGGGTGACCGGCTTCTCCAGGTGTTCTGTGCAACAAGACAACCCCTTGGAGATAAAGAAGCTTGTCTCTCCTAAATCTGCCCAGAGGCTCCGTACTTGGCTGCTTGCTCCCCCTCCACTAGTTCACCGTAGAAGCATTTGTCAGGCTTCTCTGCCACCTCGGGGGATCGAATGGCCTGAGGGCTGGGTTCAGGGATGGCAGCGTTCGAGGACATGCTTCCAGTGGGCAGAGGCCCAAAAGGGGGCGGACACTCGCCGCTCTGGGAACGCCAGGCAACCTGCCAGCATCAAAGGCCAGGCTGCGCTAGTGCCAGAGGCAAGCCGGATCCCTCTCTGTGAAGAAGATGCCACCGTGGCGAAGCTGCTGGGAGCAGCCTGGATGTAGGCTGGGCAGAGCTGCGGGCACTGCTTCAAAGCCCCACCGACAACACCAAAGCCAACCATCCGTCATCACCGTCCCACCACCATCTGTCAATGTATCCTACTGTGGAGGCTTGTGTGTTGCTGGGGTAACTGGAAGTTATGCCACCGCTATTTCAAATACCAGCAGGACAGGTTTCAGTGGACCTTCCAGACTAAGATAGACTAGGAAGAAAGGGCTGGCAATCTACTTCTGAAAATCAGCCAATGAAAACCCAGTGAATCACAGTGGTCTGATCCCATTGTGCATGAGTTGGCCATGAGTCAGGGGCAGCTAACAACATCAACAGGATCAAACTGGCCAGTGCAGACGGTGGCAGGACTCATCACCACCACCACCCACCTCCACGAGGTGCGTGCAAACTAGGCGACACCTTCCCCAGTAACAGAACAAAGATTTCACACTTGCCTGAGGCTGCTCCTCTTTTCACACACCTCCCTTCCACTTCACTGCCCCCTGGAAAACAGCGAGAGCACTTGACAAAACACCAAGCACTTACTGATGTGTGTGTCAGCACTGGCATGTACGAACACCTCCTCCTGGCCCTGCAGGGCTGGAGACGGCCTCAGGCGTGGAATGCCGGGGGCCATGGGCCACCACCGCTCCTCCTCAGGGACCTCAGCAGCCTTCGCAGGACGTGCCGTGGACGGGGATGCAGAAGCCGTCGCTGTTACCACCGGAGTCAAGCCTGTCTTAACCACCACACCCACCTCCTGCCAGGAGTGCTGAGCCTGCCCCCTTTTGGGCCTTGTTTCATCAGAAAACCTGACACCCCCTTCCCCCAGGATGCTGAGCTCCACAAGGGAGGTAACTACCCAGGTCAACTTCCTATGACGAGCACCTAGTTCAGGGCTTAGCACCTAATACCAAAACCCGTTGCGCTCTAAATTCGGACTTCTAGCCTCTTAAACTGTGAGAAAATAAATTTCTGTTTGTTAAAGCCATCAACTTGTGGTATTTCTGTTATAGCAGCACTAGATGACTAAGACAAGGGCCTATAGGAGAATGGCTGGGGACAAGGATTCAAAAACACAAATTCCTTGTACAATGGTACAACCACTTTGGAAAATAATTTATTGATTTCTTGAAAAGTTAAACCTACTATATGATCTACTATGTGATCTAGCCATTCCACTCCTAAGTATTTACCCAAGACAAAAGAAAATATAAGTCCATAGAAAGATTTATATGTAAATGTTCACAGCAGCTTTATTTGTAATAGCAAAAAACTGGAAACAACTCAAATGCCCATCAACAAGTGAATGGCTAAATAAACTATGGTATAGCAATAAAAGGAATGAATTACTGATCCACACAACATGAATGAACCTCAAAATACTTATGCTGAGTGAAAGAAGCCAGACAAAAAAGAGTACATGCTGTATGGTTCCAGAGAATGCGAACTGATCTATACTAACAGAATGCAGAATTGGTGGTTGCTTGAGGCTGGAAAGTACGGGGTGGCAAGGTGGGGGTAGGAGAGAGGAATTATAAAGTGGCATGAGGAAACTTTTAGGAGTGACGGATATGTCACTAACTTGATTGTGGTTTCATATGCCCAAACTTCTCAACTGTACAGTTTAAATATATGTAGTTTATTGTCTGTTGATTATACCTCAATAAAGCAGTGTTAAAAGAATGCAGATTCCTGGCTCCCAGGCTGGAGCGTCATGCTCAGGAGGTCTGGGGTGCTGCAGGAGAGTAAAGGGGGGATACAGGTCTTCCCTGACACTGGAGCACAGTGAGGGGGAACAGCCTGGGGACCCTGGGCCACCGCCTTCCACTTGTAGCTTCTGGGAATGTACAGAACTTACCCCAGGATCACGTCTCAACATCCTCACGTGTTCCTCCTGGGAAAGTGTGTGATCATCACTGACATCATTTTTTCATTCTGACATCTGGAAACTCCTTCATATCCTCTGGAACTAGTGAGAGAGTCACGTTGCGGGTCAGCAGTTTGGTCTCCCTAACCCGAAAGAGGTGGTCTGTGAGCCCCTCCAGGAGCTGGCTGAACACATCAGGATGTCAGGAAACCACAGACTGCAGCATCTACCGAGAGGACTCCAGCCAAGCCACCTTCTGGACCCGTCACCACCTAATCCTTCACCTGGCAACACTTAGGTTAAAAATTTGCTCACTGGTCAGGTGATCCAGGGGTTTGGCCAAGGAATCACCACTTTTCCCAAGGCACAAGGACAAGAGATGGGAATGTGGCTATTAAGGGACACCAATTCAATTTCTAATACCTCAAGGCCTGATAATTGATAAGTCTCACATATTTACAGTTACGCAGGGTGTATATTCTCTTTGCGGGTCTATCTCTCTCTCTCACGTGCTCCTGCACAAAAAAAGACAAGAAAGAAATACGCCGAAATGCTTATAGTTGGCAGCGCTAGTGCAGTGGACTTGGGGGTTACTTCACTTCTTGCAAAAAAATTTATGTGACGTGATTATGTCACTTTTGTTACTAAAATAATAACACATTGTAAGTTATTGTAAATCATAAACTCCGCTTGCCAATATAAATTGGTACTGAAGAGATAAATAAGATAACAATAATTGACCTTGTGTAAATCTAGTTAACTGCAACATACCACAGGTCATTCCTAGACAAGCCCTAGATTAGAAGTTAAGACTTGGCTTCAGATCCCACCCTGGTCTTAAATAGCTGGGTGCTGTTAGGCCCTACACTTGCCCCCCTGTGCCTTGGTTTTCTTTTATGTTAAATGAGAGGGCTACACGCCATCCAGTCTAGAACTTATCTCACGCCCTCTTGGGCTTTTCTACTTTGCTCTGCTAGTTGTGTTGTTAAAATGTCAACTATGGCTTCCAGAAAACCAAAAACACTCTCTGATTTCACTTCAAAAAGTTATCCTTACAATAGAGTTGATGTGTTGTGAGGTTGTTAACCATTGTCATAGGGCAACATGTGCACTAACTGTTAAATGAGAAACTATTTTGTTCTGTAAGCCTTCCTCTTAAGTGAGAATAGCAGCACAATTGGAAGAGCGTAGTCAATGTCACTGAACCGTGCGTGTAGAAATTTTCGAAATGGTGTATCTTTGGCTATGTGTATTTTCACCAAAAAAAAAAAAGGTTGAGAAGTTAGAGGGTTGACATGTTGTGGGGTTGTTAACCAATGTCATAAAACAATATGTGTACTACTGTTTCATGAGAAACTATTTGTTCTGTAAGCCTTCACCTGAAGTACAATAAAAAAATAAAATAAAGTTCAATAAAAAAAAAAAGAAGTTACCCTTACATTGCTCAGCCATGAAAAGGAATGAAGTTCAGATACATGCTACACCATGGATGACCCCTGAAAACATTATGCTGAGAACTAAACCAGACACGAAAGGACAAATATCATGATTCCACTTACACGAAACATCTAGAATGGGCAATGCACAGAGACAGAAGGTAGACTACACATTACCAGGGGCTGGGGGAGGAAGGAATGGGGAGCTATCGATTAATAGGTACAGGTTTCTGTTTGAGGTGATAAAAAAAGTTTAGAAACAAATAATGGTGATAGTTGTACACACTGTGAATATAATTAATGCCACTGAATTCTACACTTAAAAATTGTTAAAATGGCAAATTCTTCGCCATATATATTCAGGAAAAAAAACAAACAGTTGCCACTGAGTTGATTCTGACTCATGGATACCCCACATGTGTCAGAGTAGAACTGTGCTCCACAGGGTTTTCAGTGGCTGATTTTTTGGAAGGAAATCACCAGAACTTTCTTCGAAGGTGCCTCTAAGTAGACTTGAACCTCCAATCTTTCAGTTAGCAGCCAAATGTGTTAATCGTTTACACCATACCAAATTTTTTTTAAAAGATCCGTCCTTTGCACCAGGCAGTGCCCTGGATCTGAGCTGCACACCCTTCCAGCAAAAGCCCAGCGTATCCCACCTCTGGGGCTAACGTGTGTGAAACTTTAATCTAGCAAACGGAGGAGGAAGGGCACCGAGACTTCTTTGAAGCCCAACCCGTGGAATTCTCTGAATTACTCAGTGTTGGGGCAGCTGTGGGAGTTGCATCCCAGCCTGCTTCTTTCATAATGCCCAGGAAGACGGTCCCCAAACTCCACATAGCCCTCCCTTTCCTATCCAGTGCTGAATTCCAAACACTAAGTGCGTAGCACTCATTTTTACACACGCTCAGCCTCCCCCCTCCAAATACTGCATTTTTAGTCCAATGAGTAATTTCTGAATGCTTCCAAAAGCATCCATCTAGTTTCTTGGCTTCTCCTTGGGGTCATCAGCCAGAAACAGGCAGCCAACAGCACAGCATGCTGTGACTTCATAACCACTGCAGTGAAGAAATCTTGCCCTGGTGAGTGCAGACTTGACCCCAGCTCCAGAGGGTGCCGTTTATCACAGGAAATAAAGAGTGCCCCCTATGTTTTTCTTCCCCTGTATCAAGCCTCCTTCATAGTAAAGTTTAAATAAATAAAACACAAAAGTGAAAGGACTGGGTGTCTCCAGGAAGTGGTAATGCAAATGGCAGTCTGCACCTGGAGGTCCTGGCTTCCAGCCCTGCCCGGCTTACAGGAGCCGAGGTGGCTCCTAGCCTTGGTTGCTCTCATCCTCTTTCTAACAGGTCAGGTGCAGGTCACAGTCAGACAACCGGTCCCGGTCACTGCTTGGGGAAGAGAATCCAAAGATGCTGATCAACTATGGGTCCTCATAACTTCACTCTGGGTGGTTATTCCAGCCGTAACCGCAGCAACAGGCAGGAACTTTGGCTCCTGGCTCTGGGTGATGGGTCACGCCCATCATAATAATAACAGTTAGAGCTGCTATCTACAGAGGCTTACCAATGTGCCAGGAACCCTGCTCCTACGTCTATACGATCTCATCTAATCCTCCCCAAACCCAGGGAGGTAGGGACTATCATGAGCCCCATTTTACGGATGAGGAAACTAAGGGCCTCAGAAAGCTAGCACGAGGCCAAACCAGGATTCAAATCCCAAGTTCTTAACTGCTTAGCAATAAGTTCTCCATGAGCAATTTAAAGCTAGAAGGGTCTTTGCATTTCCACAGCAGCTTCCCTGCTAACTACAGGAACCTGCAGCCCACAGAGGCAGGAGATTTGCCCAAGGTCACCCAGTGAGAGCCAAGGCTGGACCTGTGGGTGCTGACTCCCCTGTCAGGGTCCACCCAGAGGGTGCCAGCTCTGTTAAAGGGCAGGAGAGCCTGTCAGCCAAAGGCAGAGAGGCCTAAAAGTGTAACTGCATTGAACAGGCAAAAAGGCACCGCTTGCCTTCTGCTGTGTGCCGTGTCTAGAAAGGGAACTGCCCCGCCTGCACTTCGAGGGGCACATCAGGGTCACTGAATGAGACAGAGCCACCAGAGAGCCACGTAAAGATAGCTGCCCCAGCTTTCCAACAATCCAACCAAACCCATTGCCATCGAGTCGATTCTGACTCATAGGGACCCTACAGGACAGAGTAGAACTGCCCCATAGGGTTTCCAAGGCTGTCATCTTTACAGAAGCAGACTGCTACGTCTTTCTCCCGAGGAGTGACTGGTAGGTTCGAACTGCCAACCTTTTGATTAGCAGCTGAGCGCTTAACCACTGCACCACCAGGGCTCCTTTAAAAGGCCAGGGTGCACAAAAAACACAAAGAATATGATTCCGTTCATATGAAATGTCCAGAATAGGGAAATCTATAGAGACAGACAACAGATTAGTGGTTGCTTAAGGTTGGGGGTCGTGGGGGGACAGGGAGCAATAGCTAAATGGTACAGGGTTTCTCTTTGTAGTGACGAAAATGTTCTAATATTGATTGTGGTGATGGTGGCACAATCTGTGAAAGCACTGCATTATATACTTTAAATGGGTGAATTGTATGGTACGTGAATTACATCTCAACAAAGCCAGAATGACATGCAGAGTTAATGGACTTGGAGCTTTACTGGCTTCTGAAGGAAGCATAGGGCAAGCACCCTACAGAAGTCATGAAATGGAAGGTACGCCTGGAACCTCTCCCCACGTCTCCTACTGGTATGTGTTCTCCTCTGACGTCAACGTGTGCCTCCACCCAGACTTTTGTCACTTGCGAGCTCATACTTCCCAGTCTTGTCAGTGTCTGACATCACAAAAAGAAAGTGTGGTTTGGGTTTCTGGGTCACAAGGGAAGCCACTGGCCACCCCCCTCGCCAGGCTGGTGCTGTAATCTGCCTGTTGGCCATGCCCTGGTCCACTACCCCACCCCCTAACTTCGCGGCACAGCTGAGTTGGAACCAGTCTCCCATCGGACACCAACGGCTAACCAAGTTTTGCTTCAAACCAACCATGTAGGGGCTCTTATGACATAAACCCCGCTCTAACTAGTTTAAGAAATAAAGAATGCACATTATCGAGCGAAGGCTGCCCCAAAATGTCAACAAGTGAGAATGCTGACATCACTGAAGAACCTAGCATATGGCTTGGCCCCCTCTCCCATCATCAAACCAACCCCAAAGCCAGGGATGGAAAGAGCTGACCAATGTGGACCAGGCCTGAAGCAATAGGCCCTGCCCTGTGGGTCAGAGCCAGGGTCCACCTACACCTGTAGTCTGAGTGGGCCCGTGCTTTGAGTACACTGAGAAAGCCTGGGACTGGCATGGGGGTGGGGGGAGTGCCCCACCTCAAGCATCAATTAATGGCTACCATGGGTTGACCACGGGTGAATTTACTTAAAACCCTTTTTAAATGGTCATGTGGAGTCTGCATGTTTTCTTGAAGTCACCCACTCCCCTTATCGACAACCTGCTGCACCAAGGCAGGTGGCAGAACTCTACAATGAAGCACCACTGGGAAGAGACCACATCGAAGTCCCCTTATGCCACCAGTTTCAACCGTGGCCCCCAACACCACCAGCCTTAGAACCCGTGCTAGAGGACGCATCTCAAGGATCCTTTGTGGTTAGGGTGCGGGCACCAGGGCTCCCTCTAGAAATTCACCTTCTGCCCACCCATCACCCCTGTAATCTTCCACCTGTAATCATCACCCCGGTCATCTCCTCCTCTCTGGCTGGGCTCCTCAAGATTATGTGATCCCCAGTTTAGTTGTTTTGGGGTTGTTTTTTTTTCCCCGCTGATTAGCTGGTTGATTGATTGATTGACTGATTTTTATTTGTGGTAAATATATGCAACAAAACATTTGCCATTTCAACATTCTTCACATGTATAATTCAGTGGCATTAATTATGTTTATCACATTGT
This sequence comes from Trichechus manatus latirostris, assembly GCF_000243295.1. Lineage (NCBI taxonomy): Eukaryota > Metazoa > Chordata > Mammalia > Sirenia > Trichechidae > Trichechus > Trichechus manatus. Next base: position 9,680,557 of record NW_004443967.1, on the reverse strand, counting down.
TCACCCATCACCATTATCTGTTTCCAAATTTTTATATCACCCTTAACAGAAGCTCAGTGTCCCCTAAGCAATGAGTCCCCCTTTCCCCTCTCTCCTACTCGCTCCTGGTAACCCCTAATAAACTGGGGTCTCTTGTACACTTGCCTATTCTAGATATTTCATAATAGTGGGATCACACACCACCCCAGTTTAGTTCTAATCATATCCCAAGGGGTGGGATTGGTATGCACATAGCATTGAAGGGGAGTATTAGCTTTGGTTTCGTACAAGAATCCTAGACGGTCCAGGTTGGAAAGGACCTTGAAGGCTATGGGAGACGGATGGCCGCATTACTGCCAAGGGGCTGTCCGGCTTCTGCTTGAACCCCTCTCGTAACAGAAATGCGCTCTCTCTGGGGCAGCTCAGGCCCGTGGGGAAAGGTGCCTGGCCACTGGGAAGTCCTGCCTCCCTGTCACTCCATTTCTATCAGCTGGACCACAGAGGACATAGACAATCCTGCGTATCTGAAGGGGTCAGGCCTTGAAATTTTTAAAGACCACAAACATCTCCCCTGCTCCCCATCCGTCGTAACTCCAGTTTCTTCCAGATACTGCTTTATTCCCAATGTCCTTTCCAAGGATTCCTAGCACTGGCCTTTTCAGATGTAGCCCGTCAACCAGGCAAGCCCTTCCCTGTGTGCCTGCTCCGTGCCAGGCCCACCTCAGCACTTTGCAACCGCTTGCTCAGTAGATGCTCACAATTCTGCAGATGAGAAACACTCGAGAAGGTAAGTACTATGCCCAGGTCACACAAGGGTGAGAGCAGGAGCCAGGTGCACACCCAGATGGATCCCATTCAGCCTCAGTGCTCCTAGCTACCACCCTCCACAGCCATGCACAGGGTCCTGGCCATGGTCAGAACAGGATTTCTGAGGGATGGAGCATCACTGCTACTTCCAAGAGGATCGCATCAGCTGACCACTGGACCCGCAGGTTCCCCTTCTGGATGGAGTGGGTCCACAGGAAAGCCCACTCAGACCACTGAGAGTGAGGAGAGGCCACCAAACAGGGCCCAACACAAACAGTAACAGCTAACACGCGTCTGCACCAGACGCCAAGCCATATGATTTACAAATATTCACTCCTTTAAAGCCTCACAACAGCCCTATGGGATTGCTGTCGTCAGCTGCCATCAAGTCGGTCCCTGACATGCACACTCAAATGAATGCTGCACGGTCCTGTGCCCCCATGATCCCCATGATTCATTGTGGATTGGACCATTGTGATTCATGGGGTTTTCCTTGGCTGATTTTCAGAAGTACATCACCAGGCCTTTCTTCCTAGTGTGTCTTAGTCTGAAAGCTCCGCTGAGACCTGTTCAGCATCGTAGCAACCCACAAGCCTCCACTGACAGACAAATGGTGCTACAGCATGAGGTGCATTGGCCAGAAATCAAACCCGGGTCTCCCGCATGGAAGGCAAGAATGCTACCACCAGGAACTATTTTTAGATGAGGAAACAGACACATAACAGGTAAGCAATTTTCCCAAAGTCACACAGTGAATAAAAGTGCTGGAGCAAGAACTTGAACCCAGGAAGCTAGCTCCAGAGTCCACCTGCTGAACCAGCTTGCTTCTCAAACATCTGTTTCCCACTAGCTAGTCAACATCGCCTGCCATCACTGCCGCAGGCAGCTGAACCTTCGCACAGATGCCACGGGCCGGCATGTATGGTATGAATCATTGCAATTTCTGGACCAGACAAAGTCTTCAGGCTCAAGGAGTTGCGGACGGGTGCAGCTGCCCAGTCCAGCGCCCCAGATCTCTCTTTGTTGAGCAGACAGATCTGTATATGCTAAACGTCCATTTACTAGGGTAAAACAAAGACGTCCCTGCAGGCCAGCAAAATCTGTAGGAAACACATTGTTTCGCCAAGTCTCTGGGCTGGCAAACAATAGAAGGGAAAAGGCCTCGCAGAGGACTCTGCAAAGAGAAACGGCCTTGTTGTCCACCACCTGCAGCCCCCTCCATTTGTGTTGGCAGCTCAAACCTCTACAGAGCACAGTCCAGCATCTGAGAGGGGCCGCGGGCCGCCCAGGGCGCCCTCTGAATGATCAGCCCCTAGACGACATGGAGGATATGGCTGTCCATGTGTGACCAGGGAGGGGTTTCCGGTGGAAACTCCATCCCACGCCCAGTGATCAGGCGTCGGCACCTCCCCAGGGCACACGGTCTTGTCTGAGGTGCCCACAGTCTTGTCTGACAGCGTGAGCCTTGTGAAAGGGCCTGTCTGCTGTTCAGTAAGTTCTAGGCGGACCCTGTTATTATTATTAACAAAGATAAGATTAGGACTAATAATAACACTCATGGCATTTCAATGTGTTAGTCCTGCCACGTCAGCCTTGCTCTCTGAGGTAGGGGAAGGGTGACGTAGTAGAGTTAAAATGCCACATTTGTATTCTGCCAGAGGAGTCCCTGGGTGGTGCAAACAGACACTGCGCTCTGCTGCTAACCAAAAGGCTAGAGGTTTGAGTACACCCAGAGGCACTGCAGAAGAAAGGCCTGGTGATCTACTTCTGAAAAATCAGCCACTGAAAACCCTACAGAATACAGTTCCACTCTGACACGCATGTGGTTGCCATGAGTTGGGGTCGACTCAATGGCAACTGGTACTGGTTTATTCCACCAGAGAGCCACCATGCCAATTCGCCCAAATGCAGATGAGCGTTCCAAGAGCCTTCTTAAGAACTAAACAGTTTTCTCTTTAAACTAATATGGCAGAAACACTGCAGTTTGAGCTGCTGAAAGGAAAATACCTGTTGTTTTATCTACAAAAACCATACTTAACGCTCTTAACCTCAAAACTCTCAGAAGAATCCTCTCAAAATCTCCTAGAGACCCCCCCCCAAACTAATTAGTACATTCACCAGCATCGGGGGTCCTCTGCAAGCCAGGCACTGGGCTGGGGCTGGGGACTCAGCAGGGGGCAGGCCAGACCGGGGTCTGCACTGAGCACCTTATGTTCCAGTCCGGGACATGGACAACACACAAGTAAACCAACAAATGTACAATTACAAATTTTGGTGAATCCTAGAAAAGAAAGAAATGAACAGGGTGCTGTGATTAAGAATAAGGGGGCTGGCAAGAGACAGAAAGGGCCACATAAACCAGAGAATGCATCAGCCTGAGACCAGAAGAACTAGATGGTACCCAGCTACCACCAATGACAGCCCTGACGGGACAAAACAGACAGTCCCTGACAGAGGAGGAGAAAAGCGAGGTGCAGAACTCAAATTCTAGTAAAAAGACCAGACTTAATGGTTTAATTGAGACTGGAGGGACCCTGGAAAACATGGCCCCCGGACTCTCTGTTAGCCCAAAACTAAAACCATTTCCAAGGCCAACTCTTCAGACAAAGATTAGAGGGGACTATGTGACATAAAATGATACTCATGAAGAGTGTGCTTCTTAGCTCAAGTAGATACATGAGACTAAATGGACAGCTCATGTCTGAAGGTGAGATGAGAAGGCAGAGAGGGTCAGGAGCTGGTTGAATAGGCACGGGAAATCCAGGGTGGAAAGGAGGAGTGTGCTGTCACAGTATAGGGAAAGCAACTAAGGTCACATAACAATGTATTTATAAATTTTTGTATGAGAGACTAACCTGAATTGTAAACTTCCATTTAAAGTACAACAATCAAATAAGAATAATGGGGCTGGGGGTGGGGTACACAAAAGAGCCCAGATATTTAAGACAGCAAATAAAGGCCTCCCTGAGAAGGTGATGTGTCTGCCAAACCCTGAAGGTCAATGAGGACTCTGAAAGGTGGGGGCAGGGGACAGAGGGGAGGGAGTCTCCAGGCAGAGGAAACAGCACATATGAAGGTACATTCAAGTGACTCAAAGGAGCGGGAAAGGCTGGAGGATGGAGTGAGATGTGACTGGCAGAGGGGACAGGGGACAGGCAAGCAAGCCCTCCTCCCTCCCATCAACAGCAAACATCCTCTTCCAAGATGGTCCAGGGACAATGCCTGTAGAGCAGAATTTGGTAACTCATGTCAGTACTGATCCCCTCTGTGGGATGGAAGCACGTAATGCACCCAGGCAGGGCCTGCCCATGGAAGCCGTAATCCCACGAGCTGTTCTGCTCTCGTGACAGGGCTAAACATCTGGTGCCGGGAGCCACGAGGAATCCTCGAGCACAGGTTAAGGGGTTACAGGACTTCTCAGGAAAACCCTTCCATGGAGACCGGGACCTCAGGACACCCACCTGTGCCCATTCATCCTTCTCACAGGAAGCAGGCCACAACTATTACCTATTGTTCTCAAGCAGGTCACCCCAATTGTCAGAGAACAAGTCACACACTACAACAGGCAAGGAGAATGTGTCAGGTCTACAAACTTCCTGTGAAAAGTCCCTCTTTGTTTAGAAGTGATGCTGGCTTGTTTCTATGCTTCTATTAGACAACAAACAGAAACTTGCCCGGAAGAGTCTAGAATGAGGTAAGAGAGTTATGATCAGCCTGCAACCAAGGCCTCTAATTCTATTCTGAGGAAAGAGGTCAGAACACCATCTGCCCCTGGAAACGTGGCCTCCCAGGCCTGCAGGGACTCGGCTCCAAGGTAAGGATATGCCCTTCGTAAGTCATCCCAGGAGTGATGCCACCTGGCGCCCGGGCCCTTGTGGATGACTGATGAACCCCATCTTCAGGCCAAGGGCTGGAGGCAGGACCAGGATGGTATTTCATAGGGACTAATAATGACCACTAAGGAGCCCTGGTGGCACAATGGTTAAGCACTCAGCTGCTAACCGAAAGGTCAGTGGTTCGAACCCACCAGCAGCTCCACAGGAGAAAAGACCTGGCAATCTGCTCCTGAAAGATTACAGCCTAGGAAACCCTATGGGGTAGTTCTACCCTGTCACATGGGGTTGGTCGCTGAGTCAGAACTGACTCGATGGCAGGCAACAACAATTATCACCACCAGTTGCCAGTGAGTTGACTCCAACTCACAGCGACCCCACATGTGTCAGAGTAGAACTGTGCTCCATACGGTTATCGATGGTCGATCTTTCAGAAGTAGATTGCCAGGAATTTCTTCCAAGGTGCCTCTGAGCAGACTCAAACCTTTCAGTTAGCAGCCAAGTGCATTAACCATTTGCACAACCCAGCAAGTCCTCATAGGGACAGCAAAACTATATACTAGTTAGTCTCTCCTCAAAGTGCTGCGATGATGCTGACGGTGATGAGTACAACTACCCACGACACTTACTTGGTGTTTATCATGGCCCACACGCTGTCCAACGGGCTATGTGTATATAGATATGTTAATTAAATCTCGATAACCCTATTACTATCTCCATTTCACAGATCATAAAAGAGGCTCAGAGAAATTAAATAAATTGCCCTAAGGCAATCCTAATTGATGGAAGAGCTTGAATTCAAGCGCAGGAGGCCTGCACTTCTAACCACTAAGTCACACCCTGGTTGGTGCCATGAAAGGGTCTAGCCCAGGGATGGGGCTTCGCTAATGTCCGCCGGTCCTAACACATGGCGACCATCTGTGGACACCTGCACACAGGTCTGCCCAGAGGCAGAGGGAAGCGAGGCTGGGGCTTCCCAACAGTGACTTCACTTCTTTGCATGGAAAACCACTGCATTCAAAAACCAAAAGAACACTGTGTTGGGTTTTGTTTTCACATTATCTAATTGTTTCTACTCAATTAGCACAAAGGTTGTTTTAAAACTGACTTTGCTAATTCCTTTTTCCCATCTGCTGCCTCAGAAGTAGGTGAGGGATGAACAACTGAGCGAGTTTCTCCATCTGTGAGCTCTCGTGAGGGCAGCGAGGCCAGGGCACAGACGGGGATGCAGTGAGCACTGGCTGGCGGGGCATTGCCCCTTTGCCACCTAGAGACACCCCTTAGGTCTAAAACCCCCATGGGCTCCAGAGAGGACGCTTATTTGCAGACCAGCCCAAATGAAGGCACTCTGTCCTCCTTCACGTGTTGGCAGAAACTCAGTCCTGTTCTACTCATTTCCTCAGGGGACCCCGTTTCCTGTGAGGCAGCGTCTGGGTTGTGGACCTGGCTGGGCAGAAGAAGTGGGGAGAGCCTGTTCCCCATGCTTCTGCAGACTTCCTCATCACACGTCACCGTTTGATTGTGAAGCTCACAATTAAAACCACAGCCCTGAAAACATTCCCCGAGGTCATCTCATCTGACCTCTTCATTTCACGGAGGATAAAACTCAGCCCAGAGGACTCCGAGAAGCAAAGCAAGCAAAGCATTATTGAAGAAAAAGGACAAAATAGGAGGCCTCACACTACCTGATCTCAGAACCTACTGTACAGCCACAGTAGTCAAAACAGCCTGGTACCGGTACAACGACAGATACATAGACCAATGGAACAGAATCGAGAACCCAGATGTAAATCCATCTACCTATGGTCAGCTGCTCTTTGACAAAAGGCCAAAGTCCATTAAATGAGATAAAGATAGTCTTTTTAACAAATGGTGCTGGCAAAACTGGATATCCATCTGCGGAAAAAAAAAACAAAAAAAACCAGGACCCATACCTCATACCATACACAAAAACTAACTCAAAATCAATCAAAGATCTAAATATAAAACCTAAAACGATAAAGATCATGGAAGAAAAAATAGGGATAATGATAGAGGCCCTAATATACGGCATAAATACAATACAAACCATAACTAACAATTCACAAATACCAGAAGATAAGCTAGATAACCGGGAGCTCCTGAAAATTAAACAGTTAGGCTCATCAAAAGACTTCACCAAAAGAGTAAAACCTACAGACTGGGAAAAAAATTTGGGCTACGACATATCTGACAACGGTCTAGTCTCTAAAATCTATAGAATACTTCAACACTTCAACAACAAAAAGATAAATAATCCAGTTTTAAAAATGAGCAAAGGATATGAACAGACACTTCACCAAAGAAGACATTAAGGTAACTAACAGACCCGAGGAAATGCTCACGACCATTAGCCATTAGAGAAATGTAATTCAAAACTACAGTGAGATACCACCTCACCCCAACATTATTGGCACTAATTAAAAAAACAGAAAATAACAAATGTTGGAGAGGTTGGGAGATTGGAACTCTTATGCACTGCTGGTGGGAATGTAAAATGGTACAACCACTATGGAAATAATATGGCACCTCCTTAAAAAGCTAGAAATAGAAATATCATATGATCCAGCAATGTCACTCCTAGGAATATACCCTAGAGAAATAAGAGCCATCATGTGAATAGATATATGCACACCCATGTTCACTTCAGCATTATTCATAATAGAAAAAGATGGAAACAACCTAAGTGCCCATTAACAGACGAATGGATAAACAAATTATGGTACATACACACAATACAACGCTACACAACAATAAAGAACAACGATGAATCCTCAAAACATCTCAAAACATGGATGAAACTGGAGGGCATTATGCCGAGTGAAATAAGTCAATCGCAAAAAGACAAATATTGTATGAGACCAATACTATAAAAACCCAAGAAAAGGTTTACACACAGAAAAAAACAATCTTTAATGGTTACGAGGGAGAGGAGGGTTGGGGAGGGGAAAACAATAACCAGATAGTAGATAAGTGTCAACCTTGGTGAAGGGAAATATACATAATATAGGGGAAGTCAGCACAACTTCACCAAGGCAAAGTCATAGAAGCTTCCTAGACACATCCAAACACCTTGAGGGACCGAGTTACTGGGGCTGAGGGCTGGAGACCATGGTCTCGGAGGACATCTAGGTCAACTGGCATAACATAGTCCATAAAGAAAACATTGTACATCCTACTTTGGTGGGTAGCGTCTGGGGTCTTAAAAGCATGCAAGCGGCCATCTAAGATACATCTATTGGTCCCATCCCATCTGGAGCAAAGGAGAATGAAGAAAACCAAAGTCAAAAGGAAAATATTAGCCCAAAGGACTAACACCCCACATGAACCCCAGCCTCCACCAGCCTGAGCCCAGAAGAACGAGATGGTGCCCAGCTACCACCACCAACCGCTCTGACAGGGAACACAGCAGAGCATCCCAACCAGAACAGGAGAAAAATGTAGAACAAAATTCAAAGTCACACACACACACACAAAAATACCAGACTTAACTAGACTGACAGAGACTGGAGGAACCCCAGAGACTATGGCCCCCAGGCACCCTGCTAACTCAGAACTGAAGCTACTCTCGAAGTCCACCTTTTAGCCAAAGACTAGATAGGCCCATAAAACAAACAATAACATATGCAAGGAATGTGCTTCTTACTTCAATCAAGTATACAAGACCAAATGGGCAACAGCTGCCCAAAAGCAAAGACAAGAAGCCAGGGAGAGACAGGAAACCTGGACAAATGGACACGGGGAACCCGGGGTGGAAACAGAAAAGGGGAGAGTGCTGACACATCGTGGGGATTACAACCAATGTCACAAAGCAATTTGTGTATAAATTTTTGAATGAGAAACTAATTTGCACTGTCAACTTTCACCTAAAACACAATAAAATTAATTTAAAAAACACGGCCCACAGGCAGTTGCTGGACCTAGTTGCTGCAGAATCTAAGACTGGTCCAGGGCTTTTTTTCCTACACCACAATGGCACCTTCTAAGAGCAACAGGATGAAATCGAGTGGATTCTGCCAAACAGCAGCTGAAAGACCACGGGCAGCTTCTCTGGGCTGTCAGGGGAGAGCCTGAGCTGTCCCTCCTCACCCTCACCTCCACTTCTGCCCATCTTGATTTGCCAATGGCAAGTGTCAATCATGTGCCTGCTTGAGCAGGGGTGGACAACTGACCCCAGAGACTCCCACCATTGGCTGGCTGGTTTCCATAGCCTGGACATGAGAGATGACATGTGCCAACCAGCTTCTTCTTGTGGGACTCTGATCCAGGGACCCCTGAGAGCTTGGGGCACTCAGCTGTGGGGACATGAGAGCCGCAGGGTCATACTGCCTGGAGGCAGAAGCTGCCATGTTGGGTCTGGTGCTAAGTCAGCAAGCAGCCCCTGAAATATGCAAAGAACAGCCTTCATTCCTTTCTTCCAGTTCCATTTTGAGTCCTCAGGAGCCCGGCGGTCTTGAGATGCCTGTTCTATCTGTGCAATAAGCCCCCTTCAGTGGAGCTGGCTTCTGTGGGGTCTTGCTCCCTGAAACCAAACCCGCCTAAATAGAACCCAGTTATTCCCCCTTGGTGCATAAAACACCATAGGTGAATTCAACCTGGAAAACAGAACAGAGCAATCCAACAAGAGGGTCTGAAGCACTTACACCATACCTGGACCTAGACTGGAGAAGGGATGAAAATAGCTGAGAAACTCTAAAATAAAAGCAGTATGCCACACAAAGGAAGAAGAAGGGTATCTCATGGTTTGTGGGAGTATCGATGCAATCCTTTGCAGCCACTGAGGCTCTCTGGGGCCACAGATGACTCTTTAGAAGAAGCTTTCAAAACCATCAGTTATTCCGTTGCATTAAACCTTCTATGGCTCACTAGTGCTAAAGCCCTACCTCATCACTGAGGCACCCAGGCCCTGGCTTGCAGCTCTAGCCTTCTCTGCTCCCTGTTTCCCACCAGCCTGAGGAACTGGAAGGTCCCTGAATAGCCCTGCTCTTTCACACACAGCTACAAAGACAGGGCACTAGGGCCACCATTGGGGGAACTGATATACTTTTGCTTCTCTACCTCCCCTGGAAATGTTGCCATCATCCTCAACCTCTAATTCAGGGCACAGTCGGCTCAGCCTCCAGCTCAGCCTCCCAACCCAGGATAGGAGTCCCCTTGCCTGGCCAAGGAGAGAAGCCACCCGCCCGATGCCCGGCTCACCCAGTGGGCATGAACCCAGCCCCCAAACTGACAAGCTGGCAGTAGGTGCCATCTGAGCCACCACCGGATAATAAAACACATCTTTCTGCCCCCATCCCAACCCCACCCACTAGCCAAAACCCAAGCCTAGCATGAAATCAGCAGAAAAGGCCCCTCGGGATTTTCAACCAGATTCGCTAACAGCTAAGCCTTTTTGACACCATGTAGAATCTGCCTTCCCTGCTTCTAATCCCAGCCAAGAGGATTGGCTAGCTCGCTCCCTGGCTGACCTTCTGGCTTTATGAGTTAAACTTCCTCACCCTTGAGAACATGCAAGTTATGAAAGGGAAGGAGAACCTCATGGGGCAGCGGCTGAGTGTCTGGGAAGGCCTCTCTTCTTTGTAAAACCATCAGCATTGTTTCTAAATGTAGGTTAAAAAATCAGACAGCTCAGGCCCTAGCACCCTCAAATAAACTTCCCTGAGATAACACGAACAACTGCTTTACCCCGAACATCCTCGCTGGAGAAGCCCGGATGCCCGGCGCAGGCTGGGGCTCCTCAGAGAACGTCTCCATTTCTGGGGCCCCAAGAGGGGATCAAGGTGGCTTGGTCACAGGCCAGGACCAGGGCAGAGCAGATCCCAGGGCCAGGCTTCAGCCCTGGGCAGGACTTCCTGGCATTAGTGCAGCTTGGAGGTCACCAGCGGTTCTAGACTGAAGCCTGCAGGGCCCAAAGTTTTCCTGAAGATTCCAAAGGTAGCCCCAGAATGCCTGGGAATATGCAAATGCCCTTCTAGAGGAGGGGCTTGTTGCACTCATCACAAAGGAGTCCAGGTACTCTGATGGAGGTCGAGAACCTGGACTTTAGGTCGAAATCCTGGCGCCGCACTCACCTGCAAGGGGCGCCGCAGCAAAAGCCTTCTCCACCCTGAACCTCAGTCTCTTCATCTCTAAAACGAGGCTGGTGATGCCTGGCTCACAGAGGAGCTAACAAGATGAAGCAAACTAAGGAATGGACAGCAGGATGGACAGAGTCGGGCACGTGAGTGGGGCCCCAAAACTGATGTGTGCTGGAAGGGAGCAGTTTGAAATGGGAAATCCATGTTTGATGCACAGGGGGAAGGCTCCTGGGTTCCCAGCAGGATAGGCCTTGGGGTGGGTAGAGGTTGCAGCCTGCCCACAGAGACCTCTGTGAGCCCCCGCAAGCCCAGCATGGTGTACAAAAGGATCGAAGTTGTCTCTGAGTCTGTCTTCCAACGAGACACTGAGCTCCCAAGGACAGGTCTGTGCCTTTCTCTTTGGACCCCAGCGTCCAGTACAAACTATTGTTGTGATTCATGAGAATAGCAATTAATATTTATTAAGTGCTTGCCAGGGGCCAGGCCCTGTGCTAAACACATCACACATATCATCTCGATAAGTCCTCATTATTCTGCCCATTTTGCAGATGCAGAAAGTGAGGCACAGAGAGGTTAAGGGAATTACTCAAGGTCACGCAGCTAGTAAGTGGTGGGTGGGAATTCAAACCCAGGTCACCTGACTCCAAAGAGGACATAATCTTCCACTCTGCGGCCTCCACTCAACCATTTGCTGAATGCACGTGGCTCTTCTGCTTTAAAGGGCCCTGGAGATGCGGTGGTTAAAGCACTCAGCTGCTAACCAAAAGGTTGGCAGTTCAAACCCACCAGCTGCTCTACGAGAGAAAGATGGGGCAGTCTGCTTCTGTTAAGATTACAGCCTTAGAAACCCTGTGGGACAGTTCTTGATGGCCATGGGTTCTTCCGCTTTAATTGCATTCCTTTTTGTCCCACTTGATCCATCTCCTCCATGGCCAAAGCTATGAATATGATAACCTCCCCAGACTTATAATCTTCCAGGTGGCCTCACATTGTTTTGTGCTGGAACTGGAACTGGCTAGTACTAAAAACTAAAACCTGTCGCCATTGAGTTGATTCCGACTCATAGCAACCCTACAGGACAAAGTAGAACTGCCCCGTAGGGTTTCCAAGGAGTGCCTAGTAAATTCGAACTGCTGACCTTTTGGTTAGCAGCTGTAGTTCTTAATCACTACGCCACCAGGCTAGTAGTAGTGCATGCCAATTGTAAGCATCTCCCCTCATCTTCCTGTTCAGTGACGGAGAGAGTATTTACACTATGGAAATGGGCATGTGCTACCCATCAGGTTCTTCAACTTTTACCAGCACACCTCTGCACTCACAGCTACACAGATGTTCGAGCTCGGGCCTCTCTCTCAGGAGGCCTCTTTGAAATTATGGACTCAAATCTGAAATCACCCTTTCTGTGTGATTAGGTGTTTCTTTATCAATTCCAAGGCCCAGTTGTAAATCAAGATCAAAGAGACTCATGATATCGAGGCTGTTCCAGGCACCCCTTGCATCAAGGAAAAGAAGGCGGCACTGTAGTGGATAACGCCTATCTTAGCGTGTCCAGGGCCCCTCTTTCTGCTGAAGAATTGCCCTGTCCCCACCTATACAGCTAAGTTAGGCTACCAATCAGTGCCTGCCACTTCCACATTACTCAGTCCACAGTGACCAGTCCAAGCGCAGGCACCAAACCCAAACAAGGCCAGTCTGAATGCTTAAATGACATTTAATATCTGGGTGCTGGGAGAGGGGGGTCTTTCTTTTTGGGGAATGGCAAACCTTAAGGACATACAGCAGCTGGCCATCTTTCTCATGATTGGGAAAGAGATGAACTGTGGCAGGAAAGAGGCCAGCACTCAGAGAGAAGCAGAGCCAAGAGATTTGGGAGGGGGAGGCAGGAAGCAGAGAGGGACAAACACCAGATGACATAATTTGAGCCCCATCCAGTACTGAACTTCCCAGACATGTGAGTCAACAGATTCCTTTTTTTTTTCGCTTAAGCTAGTTGGAGTTGGGTTTCTGTCACTCATAATCAAAAGAGATATGCCTAGTCACAGTCGTCTTGCTGACACTCAGAACAAACAACCTACAAAATGACACAGAAACAAGTCGCAAATGTCAATGGAGCCTACTCGGGGCATTCAAGCAGTTCATTTCGATAACAGAGTCTGTGGTGCGATGGATCGCTTTTGTGTGGCCTTTCTCGCCATGGTCTTGCGACTCTTACCCCACTGGTTGGGTGGCACTGTGCAAATAAGGTAATCATAGCCCACCAAGGGGACTGGTCAGTTTTGCCACCCCACTAGGCTTAAAAAGAGAGCCAATTCCAGAGAAGAAATAGGATCTCACCACCACCAAGAAAGAAGGGCCAAGAGTGGAGTGCATCCTTTGGACCTGGGATCCCTGTGCTGAGAAGCTCCCGGAACCAGGAGACCAAGCTGTAACACTGAACATGGCGAGAAGCAGTGGCAGAGAAATGGTGTCAGGAGAGACCACCAGGAGATGGTGAAGTGGGCTACCCAGCTATGGAGCGAGAAAGCTGAGTGCCTTTGGGCAGGAGGCTTGCCTGAGGAGCCTCCAGGCACTTAGTGGAGCTAGAGCTGAGCACCTATAAGCCAAAGCTTACCAGCAGAGTGGCGTGCCACTGGGCACTTATTAGCAGAGCTAAATGAGCTTTGTAACACTTGCCCGAGCAGGCGAGACGCCAAGGGGCCAGAGAGAGGCGTGCTGCAGGTACAGCTGAGAAGAGGCTGTGCTGATGGAAGAACTGTATCCTGAATCTGAATTGTAACCTGTTACTTCCCTAATAAACCCCATAATCGTGAGTATTGTCTATGAGTACTGTGTGGCCATTGTAATGAATTAGCAAACCCAGCAGAGAAGTAGAGAGTGCGGTGGGAGGGACGGTTAGTGTCAGAATTGGTAAAGATGGTGGAGAGAGGGGGCACATCTGACCTCTGCCTCTTGGGAATGAGCATTGGGCTGTTGATCTTGATTCTCCCTCCCCCTTGTGAAGTTAGAGGCTGTCAGATGCCACTCCCATGTCGCCACGCCGTTCTTACAGTTGGGAGTCAGAAGAGGGAGTTGCTGTAATGGCTCCAGACTCATGGAAGCATGGGACTTTGTAAGAGAAAGAACAAAGGAACTTGGGAAGTGAAACTTTTGATTCTTAGATGGTTACTTTGGTTGTTTTTACCTGTAATGGCTGAAAGGAATGTTACGCTGCAGCTGAAGAGAGAAAAGCCACACATCTGGAGTGGCTCGGGACACGGGCCAGGCCAGTTAAAAGGGATGACTGGTAGGGGAGCAGGATCTTCCAGGTCTATCCAGCCAGAGGCCCAAGGTCGTATGCAAGTCAATGGGAAGAAAGTTGAGGTGTGGGGAAGAGAAGTCAAAACTGGAATGCTTAAAAAGGGTTTAGGTGTTTATCTGAATGTACTACGGATATTGAATGTTTCCCCTACCTGGTGTTGTTGTGAAACAGACCTAAGTATATGATAGAAATGAATACTGGGTATTATAGGTTATAGAGAACGTGTAACTCTGCCTTCAGCCAATACTCCACTGGATATGCTAAAAGGGGAACTAGGATTTGCCTGAAAGAAACGCGGGCAGTAACCCTGTGTATCCCTGAGCCTCACCTGAAAAGACATGCAGAACTACCGAGAACTGCTGAGAGAACAGAAGGTTTGCATTTGAAGGAAGGACCTGCAGAAAAAAAAAAGTGACTGTTTTGCTTTTTGAATTTCAGTTTGTCTTTGGATACATCAGGCAGGAAAAGTCAGTGCCCATCAGTACTGCCTTCCAGGACTGGAAGTTAAAGGGAGCCAGCAAGTAGACAGTCAGATATGCTCTTTTGAGGTGATCACCTAGGTCCACTCATGAGTGGAAGTCGGGGAAGTGCAGCAATGAAGAGATGGGCTGAGTTTGGACATGTCCCATAGGCAGCCATTGACCTAGCCCACAGAGGCTAGGGATGAAAGAGAGAGGAAAGGCTGGCTGGTCAGAAGTGCAAGGAGCTGGGAGGACTCCTAAGTTTATGGGTGGAGTACGTTGACCTAGCCCAAGGGGGCTGGGAACAAGAGAGAGAAAAGTTGCTTCCCATTGCGGCCTAGCTTGGATGGGTAGGGATGAGTTGACCAGAACCTGACCGAATGAAGAGAAAGATGTTTGACTGTGAGCTGGTGTAAATTGTCGCAATTTGATGGCTTGCTCTGGACTGGACTTTCTTTATGCATGCAGTTCCAACTGGAACAGAAGATTCTTCAAGACCAAGGAACATGCTTGTCTCCTCAGAGAGAGATAAACGCATGAAGTGGCTGGCTTACATGCTTTCGTGGGTGTGCTTACACTCAAAATGAGGGGGTTAAGGGAGAATCCCCACTGAATAGTTTCCTCTTTCCCTGACAGTCTGAGGAAGAGAGAGTGGGGGAGATGTTGATAGGATTATATGATTCAGTTGTGAGTGCAGATTGTTAACAGGGTTAACTATGATTGTAAAAACTATGATTGTAGAAGCAGTAACTGAAAGAGTGAACTAAGTAGGAGGCACTGCTGGACTGGAGTACAGTGGCCAAACCTAAAGTCCCTTAAAGGTGTTGCTATGCTGATAACCTCATGAGGCTCAGAGCAAGGGAATAATCTTCTCTCAGTTAAATTTTATCAGATACCAGAAAAGATGAAGCTTAGATGACCATCTGAGAACCTGACCAGATGAGACAGACACTTGCAGCAGACCTGAATGGCTGGGAACTGAGCAACCTCATCCTGAGGACTCTTTGCCCTACTAAAGGACTAATTGTTAATGACTGTCTTGGACTAGTAAAATGATCGGGAGGGGGAAGTTATCCTCCAAGTATGAAAGAACCATGGCTAGAAAAGCCAGGGGTGGCCTACAGCGAAATGGATCTCTTTTGTGTGGCCTTTCTTGCCGTAGTCTTGTAATTCCCACCCAAAGTGATGGAGTGAGACTGTACAAATAAGGTAACTGTAGCCCACCAAGGGGACTGGTCCGTTTTGCATCCCACTAGGCTTAAAAAGAGAGGCAATTCCAGAGCAGAAAGAGGATCTCACCACCACCGAGAGAGAAGAACCAAGAGCGAAGTGCATCCTTTGGACCCGGGAGCCCTGTGCTGAGAAGCTCTTGGAACCAGGAGACCGACAGAGAAAGAGCTATAATACTGAAGATAGCGAGAAGCAACAGCAGAGAAACGGCAGGAAACCTCACAGTGGGCTTCCCGGCCCATGGAGCAAGAAAGCTGAGTGCCTTTGGGCAGGAGGCTTGCTGGAGGAGTAGGGTGCCTCTGGGCACTTAGTGGAGCTAGGTTTGCCCACCTATGGAGCTACAGCTGAGTACCTTCAGGCCAAGGCTTACTGGAGGCTTGCTGGAGGAGTGGGGTGCCTCGGGGCACTTATCGGCAGAGCTAAAAGAGCTTTGTAACACTTGCCCGAGGAGGGCAGAGGCCAAGGGACCAGAGAGAGGCATGCCTGTGGCATGGCTGAGAAGAGGCTGTCCTGATGGAAGAATTGTATCCTCAGTGTTCCTGAACATGAATTGTAACCTGTTACTTCCCTAATAAACCCCATAATCATAAGTATTATCTTTGAGTTCTGCGTGGCCATTGCAATGAATTATCGAAGCCAGCAGAGAAGTAGAGAGGGCCATGGGAGGGATGGCTGGTGTTAGAACTGCTAATGACGGTGGAGAGAGGACGGAAGTCTGACCTCCGCCTCATAGGAATTGACCTTGGGCCGCCGAACTTGATTCTCCTTCCTCCTTGAGAAGTTAGAGGTCAGACACCGCCCTCCGCCCCCCAACCCGCACCATTCTTACAGAGGCTCTCAGGGCATTTGGGGGAACTTCACATTTAAGAAAAGCAACACGGTGAGTCTCTCCCAGCTAAGAATCACCTATCCCTGTTTGCCAAGCCGATGACCTATTGATCAGTATTCCAGGTGTCAAGAGATGTTCCACACAAAAAAAAAAGTTCCACAAAAAAAAAAAGTTGGGATTCCATGCTCAAATAAGTTGGGCAACTTGATTTATACAAAGTGAAAAGATGTTTTTTATTCCTCTGCAGGACTTCTCAGAGGCTTTGATACATGAATGTGCACTGTGAATATCCAAGGAAATATTTGCATATATATTTGACCAGAGAACTCTTTTTCTCAGATATGTCTATTAACACCTCCTGGAACGCTGTCCCACAAAGCACTTGTAAAACACAGATTTAATCAAAATTCCTTATTTACGGACAAGAAAGCAATGCTCACAATAGTATGGTTATTTGCTTCAGGTCACAAAGCAAGCAGATCAGTGGCATAGTTTGAGTAAGAACCTTGGTCTCTCAACTCTTTGTCCAGTGCACCTTGAAGCTTCACTCCATTGAAATGGCTCCAAAATAATTTTAATCAGGTGCTCCCTGGTCATTTTCTGAAGCCAAGGCAAAGTAATATTAAAATGAAAGTTTACGGCATTCATTTACCACCTTTGGGCTGTACAGAACCTAATTTGGCTCTGGCTTCAGAAACCCACACTGAAGCTGCTATCAGGGACATCACTTGTGTGTTGGAATTCCAAGAGACGACTTCAGCTCCACTTCCTGGTGGGCCAACCACCTGCCCGGCGTGTCCAGGTTCGAGGGGAAAAATCAGTAACTCGCACACATGTTTAACAACACAAAATAGGGGTAGTACGCATGTCAGAGCAAGTTACAGAATTAAAATGAGTTTCTGAGAATGAAAATGTGACTATATCAAAGGTAGCTTCATAAAAAAGAATTATACCAACATATCATTGGGTCAGTTTTAACCTCATAGCCTAAAATGTTGACATTTCCAATTTTTGAAGCAGACGTAAGAGTTTAAAAGATTCAGAATCTTCGTGATATTAATTGGTTTAAAAAAAAAGATCTGAAGAAGATGTTACATCATACTGTATACTGCAGAGAAGAGGACAAGCCCCCTTCTAGGCCCACGTTCTAGAATTATGCTGTCCAGTCCTCTAGCCACATATGGCTATATAAATGAAAATCTTAATTAATTAAATTAAATTAATTTATTTCCTTAGTTGCACTAGGGAGCCCTGGTGGCACAGTGGTTAAAGCCCCCAGCTGCTAACTAAAAGGTCAGTGGTTTGAACTCACCAGCTGCTCCACAGAAGAAAGATGTGGCAGTCTGCTTCTGCAAAGATTTATAGCCTTGGAAACCCTATGGGGCAGTTCTGCTCTGTCCTATAGTTGCTATGAGTCGGAATCAACTCAATGGCACTGGGTTTGGGATTTTGGGGTTTAGTTGCACTAGCCACATTTCAAGTGCTTACTAGTATTAGACAGTGCAGAGAGGTAACAATTCCATCATGGCAGAAAGTTCTATTGGACTGTGATGCTCCAAACTATTTGGGCACTTATGAGACTCCAGCCACAGCCCTCGACCAATGACTGACAGGAGATGGTTTATAAAAGCCCAGCTCCCTGGGCCCTCAGGTGGAAGAAGTCTGAGGTGTATGTTCTATACTGCTTACAGGAGTTCCCCAGGACGACTGAGCACCAAAATGGCAACTTTCTTGGTAACAAACACCCTTTATTGGCTTCCTTCCTTTTATTTTTTTTCCATTATACATTTGTTAAAATATGCAGAATTGTGTACTTAAAAAAAGGAGGATTTTACTGTATGTTCATTACAACTTAATTAAATAATGGGGGAAAATCAACGAAGGCAATACTCTAAGCAACAATGTCTTGTGCTAGTTCTGCCACCACCTGTCTTCATCATGGCCTAGGTGTGGCTGGAAAGGAAGACTTGCAGCCAGGTTGGCCAGGCGGCCCGATCAAAGCACCCCTCCACTGGTGGGCTCAGACATGTGTTGTCCCAACACTCTTGAGACATGACGTACTCCCACCGGTAACAGTGCCCCCCCTCACTGGGGAATGCCCCCAGGGGGTTATATCAGATTGCAGGGGAGTAGAAAGAGTATATTCTCCTTCCACTTCAGAATCACTGCTTCTGAGTCTTCTAAGGCCATCTGGAAAATATGCCAAATATAGCCAGTGTGAGGAGCCCTGGTGGCACAGTGGTCAAAGCAATCGACTGCTAACCAAAAGGTCGGCGGTTTGAAACCACCAGCAGCTCCACGGGAGAAAGATGTAGCAGTCTCCTTCCATACAGATTTACAGCCTTGGAAACCCCATGGGGTTGCTATGAGTCGGAATCAACTCAACAGCAGTGTTGTTTTGGATAGCCAGGGTGATGGTTAATTTCATGGGTCCACTTGGCTGGGCTACGATGCCGTTGTTTGGTTAAATACTAGTCTAGATGTTGCTATGAAGGTATTTAAATATGATTAACATTTACAATCAGTTGACTTTAAATTAAGGAGAGTGCCCTCCATAATGTGTGTGGGCCTCCTTCAGTCAGTTGAAGGCCGTAAGAGCAAAACCTGAGGTTTCCTGGGGAGAAATCTGCCGGAGTTTCTAGCCGGCCTGGCATATGAATTTTAGACTTACCAGCCCCAAAATCATGTGAGCCAATTCCTTACAATAAATATCTTTCTCTCCCACACATATATGTATTGCGAAGAACGGGAATTCCAGAACACTTAATTGTGCTCATGAGGAACCTGCACACAGATCAAGAGGCAGTTGTTTGAACAGAACAAGGGGATACTGCGTGGTTTAAGGTCAGGAAAGGTAAGCGTCAGGGTTGTATCCTTTCACCATACTTATTCAATCTGTATGTTGAGCAAATAATCCGAGAAGCTGGTCTATATGAAGAAGAATGGGGCACCAGGATTGGAGGAAGACTCATTAACAACCTGAGATATGCAGATGACACAACATTGCTTGTTGAAAATGAAGAGGACTTGAAGCACTTACTGAGGAAGATCAAAGACTATACCCTTCAGTATGGATTACACCTCAACATAAACAAAACAAAAATCCTCACAACTGGACCAATAAGCAACATCATGATAAACGGAGAAAAGACTGAAGTTGTTAAGGATTTCATTTTAGTTGGATCCACAAGCAATGCCCATGGAAGCAGCAGTCAAGAAATCAAAAGACACATTACTTTGGACAAATCTGCAACATGTTAAAAAGCAAAGATGTCACCTTGAAGACTAAGGTGTGCCTGACCCAAGCCATGGTGTTCTCCATCGCCTCATAAGCACGCAAAAGCTGGACAACAAATAAGGAAGACCGAAGAAGAATTGATGCCTTTGAATTGTGGTGTTGGCAAAGAATATTGAATATACTATGGACCGCCAAAAGAACAAACAAATCTGTCTTGGAAGAAGTACAACTAGAATGCTCCTCAGAAGCAAGGATGGCAAGACTACGTCTCACATACTTTGGACATGTTATCAGGAAGGACCAGTCCCTGGAGAAGTACATCATGCTTGGTAAAGGAGAGGGTCAGAGGAAAAGAGGAAGATCCTCAACAAGATGGCTCAACAGGATCCTCAGCAGTGGCTGCAACAATGGGCTCAAGCATAACTACTGTGAGGATGGGGCAGGACCAGGCAGTGTTTCGTTCTGTTATACGTAGGGTCGATATGAGTCAGAACTGACTGGACGGCACCTAACAACAATAACATATATATATATATCCTGTTGGCTCTGTTTTTCTGGAGAATCCTGATGTTATGGATTGAATTGTGACCCCCAAAAATAGGTGTGGTAAATCCTAACCCCTATACCTGTGATTATAATCCCAGTTAGGAATGGGTTTTCTGTTATACTAATGAGGCGGTATTAGTATAGGGTGTGTCTTAAGTCAATCCATTTTGAGATATAAAACAGCAGATTAACCAAGCAGCTAAAAAGCAGAGATGGGGGAAGACAGATGCCGTGCCACCAAGGAGCCAAGGGACAGAAGTTGGAAAGAGTCAAGAACCTTCTCCCATAGCCAAGAGAGAAAGAAAAGCCTTCCCCTACAGCCAGCGCCCTGAATTTGGACTTCTAGCCTCCTAAACTGTGAGGAAATGAAACTCTGTTGGTTAAAGTAACCCACTTGTGGTAATTCTATCATAGCAGCGCTAGATAACGAAGACACCTGATTAATACAGCCAGCCTACCAGGTGGAGAATTTGCACTACAGCTCCCATTAGAGAAATTAGAAACGACTTGCAAACACCAGAGTTGGGGAACGCAAGGAGACACCAGGTGGCTATAATCGAAGTTAAAATGAAAGGTGCATCAACTGATGGATGGACAAACAAAATGTGGCCCATCCATATAATGGATTCATTCATAAAAGGGAATGCAGCACGGATACTTGCTACCACATGAGGAACCTTGAAAACATGATGCTAAGTGAAAGAAGCCAGACACAAAGGCCGCACACTGCATGACTCCGCGTATAGAAATGTCCAGAGCAGGCGATCTGTAGAACAGAGAACAGATTAATGGTTGCCAGGGTCGTGGGGGCAAAGGGGAGTGACTGCTAATGGGAACAGGGTTTCTTTTTGGGGTGCTGGTATTACATAGTGGGGATGGTTGTGCAACCTAAGGAATAAGATAAAAACCACTGAATTTATACTTAAAAATGGTGCATTTTATGGTATGTGAATTATATATCTCAATTTAAAAAAAAGAAAGGTACCCAAAGGCAAAATATTCATTACCAGAGACACAGACATTGTCGGGAGACAGAGGAAGGCAGCCTGGGGGAGCTGGGGAGGGATAGTGCCTCCTCCCCACCAGCCATGTACCAGAGAAGCAGCAGAAAACACATCCATGAAGGAAGCAACAGGGCCTGGCTACAAACTTGCTGTGTGACCTCGGGCAGGTTTCCTAAGTTCTTGAACCCCAAGGAGGCTTTCCTCAAAGAGAGGAGGGCCCAGAGGATGGGGGTGGGGTGGGGAGTGCACAGCATCTCCCAGGTCCACACTAGGGGCGATCACAGGGCAGAGGGTGTAGGAGCCCTCCCAGAAGCTCCACTTGGCCTGAGCCTCCTGCAGCACATCAACATGGCTTCTATCCTGCTGGCCACAAGTGTCCCGCTGTCTCGCGTCTGAGCAGAAAAGGCCTGGCCCCACTTACCCCTGAGGAGAAGAGCGCGGCCTCCGGCCACGGCCACTGTCATTCCCGAAGCCTGTGCTTTGGCCTCTGGAATCCATGGCCTCCAAGCAGCTCCTTCTCCTTCAGTTCCCAGGGGGCCTGGCGGCCTGGGGGCTTCGCAGTGGCCACTTCCCAGCCTCCACCCATTCCAGGCCTTACCTGCACATACACACACACCCCTGACTGCTTCTAGTGTTTTTACATTTTTTTAAATTGTAAAATACATCCTACTTCCCGATGCTCCCACTTTTTCAGTCTGTCTTTGTCTTCCATGTTGCTCGCTCCAGAGCAACAGGTTCTGCCTTTGAATCCCACCTGCTCCGGGGAAAGGAACCATTCAGAGTCGGCCACACAGACTGCTGGGCTCAGCACCTGACCCGGGGTCTGAAACCGGAATGACAGTGTCAGTCCCCCAGCCATCAATTCCCACTCCTCCTGCTGCTGCTCTCTGATCTCCACTGATCCCCTCACCACACACACACAGGGCAGGACCGCCCACTGGCACTGCCCTGGCATCCTGTGCTGCTCCCAGCTCGTGTTCCACTTGGAATTTCTTCCCCACTTGACTGTCAGCCCACTGAGCACAAGGACCAGCGCTTCCTTGCTCATCACTGTATCCTCAGCACCTAGAACAATGGGTGACTGTCGTAGCTGATGAAGGAGTAAGACCTGAGTGGAAAAGATGTGCTGTCTAAAATGTGTCACAATATACTGTCTGAAAAACTAAAGTAGGACAGAACAGACAAAACCTTGTCCCAGGCATCAGCAGACAGGATTCAAGTTCTAGCTTTGTGACCCTGGGTGGGTCATGGGCCTTCTCTGGCCCTCAGTTTCCTCTTCTTTTAAAAGGGAGTGCTTGGCCAAGATGACCTTTCAGGCCCCCTCCGACTCACACATGAATGATCCTGAAAGCATTTTTCAAAGGTGCTCAGAATTAAGAGTGTCACGTCAGGGAGACAGTCACCAGCGTGGTCTGTCCCACCTGGCTTCCCTGCTACCATGGTTTGGTTTGTTTTAAAGGCAAGAGTCAGCAGAGACACATCAGATAAAGTTGTCATATTTTCCATCAGCTGTCACAGCTTTCTGTACTTTCTCCTTCCCCCCAGGGGACTCTCAGAAAGGGTCCACATGAGCATCTGAAAATAAATGTGCCCTGTGAAAACACACACAGGCACTCGCGCACACTCATACACACTCCTGGGACAAAGAACTGCCAACAGCTTAAATGCTAAACACCCTCAAGGCCCCCGTCCCTAGGCAAAGCTCCAGAACCTTCTTTGGGAGATGCTGCATTTTTCCAGAATTGTGTCATCGTTCAAAGAAGTTCACGCTCAGGGCTCTCATCCACCCGAGAGCTGAGTTTGGCTGCCTGGAGCCACAGTGAAGACAGTGCTGGCCACACGCACCACTTCTATGGTGAGCTCTGTGTGGACAGAGGATAGAGCCTGGCGCTCAGGCCAGCCTGTGGAGCGCCACACCCTCTGAGCACTTTGGGGAACCAGCCAGGGTGCTCTGACTCGGTCAATTAGGTCTACAAATCGAGCAGCTGCACCTACCAGCCACACTTCTAGTTTTTTTTTAAAAAAGGGCAGGCTTGTTCCTCTTTTCCACAGACCTGGCAGCGTCCAGAGGGCTATTGAGGCCACCGAGGTGGGAGCAGTAGACATCTGTCACCTGATATGACTTGTTTTCTGGTGCAATGCTGAACTTGAGATCGTGTGTGGGTGTGTCTCCACCAGAGAGAACGCTTGCTTCACTCCCAGCCATATGCTTGACTTCATTTACCTGGCCACTCAAGGCAGTGAGGATGGGGCGAAAGTCCCACTCCTGGGAGGGCTGAGGGTGTAAATGCACAGAGGCAGTCCCTCAGGGCAGAGGAGCAGGGTACAAACTCGAGACTACCAAGATCTAGGCCAGTAGTTTTCAACCAGGGGCAATTTTGCTCCTCAGAGGACATTTGGCAATGTCCAGAGACATTTTTGATTGTCATATCTATGGAAATGCTACCGGTATCCAGTGGGTAGAGATCAGGCATGTTGCTAAACATGCTACAATATACACGACAGCCCCCCAGAACAAAGAATTATCTAGCCCCAAATGTAAATAGTGCCAAGGTTGAGAGCACTGCTCTAGGCACACAGCTTTTGCTGTCCCCTAGACACCTTTCGTCATCGTGCTGCATGATAACAAGAAAATAACATGGGAGTAGGACAATCACCAGCCCCCGCTGGCAGTGCGTTGTACTGTGGTAGCTTGCATGTTGCTGTGATGCTGGAAGCTATGCCACCAATATTTCAAATACCAGCAGGGTCGCCCATGGTGGACAAGTTTCAGTGGAGCTTCCAGGCCAAGACAGATCAGGAGGAAAGACTTGGCGATCTACTGCCAAAGATATTAGCCAACAGATCACAACAGATTATTATCTGATATGTGCTGGAAGATGAGCCGTGTCGGTTGGAAGGCACTACACAATAGCTACGGCAATGGACTCAAACACACCAAAGATCATGAAGATGGCGCAGGACCAGCAACTGTTTTGTTCTGTTGTACGTAAGGTTGCCATGAGTCAGAGGTGACTCAACAGCAACTAACAACAAGGACAATTACAAGCCTAGATAAATGTTCACAACCTATCAAAATGGAAGCTCTGGCTTTTCCCCTGTTGCAATGACTATTAGTAGCTGAAATGCCGGAAGGAAGGCCAACCTTTTGGGAAAA
The DNA here is from genome assembly GCF_000243295.1 of Trichechus manatus latirostris. Lineage (NCBI taxonomy): Eukaryota > Metazoa > Chordata > Mammalia > Sirenia > Trichechidae > Trichechus > Trichechus manatus. The sequence goes on along the minus strand of NW_004443967.1, from coordinate 9,656,080 downwards.
CAGCTCATGGTAAAAGTCAGGCTTAAGAGGAAGTTGTGAGTCTGCTCTTACCAAGTTTATGCATCATAGAAACACCTCGGCGATGCCAATAAACACCCAAGGCATGTTGCCTTTTTCATCGGAATAAATCAGAAGCACTGTGACAGGGCCTCGCCTGTTGTTTGTTTTAACAGGGTTTTAGTCAGTGACTCTCGGTTCTTCGTTCCTCCTGGAAATTCTGTCAAATGCTGCACATTCCCTGCAGAAGACTACTGTCTGAGACTGCTGAGATCCCAAATCCTAAATTCAAACGGTTTGGGGGCAAGTAGCGTTTTACTGTTGTTTCTTCATCTCAACCTGAGACAAAAAAGTGAGGAGAGGAAAGAATGCAAATGTTCGTCATCGAAGACACACGCAAAACCGGAAACATTTTTCCCCTCACGCCCAAGGTCAAAAATATCTGGGTAAATTTGCTTCATGTTTTGCAGACGCCCTGACGGGACATGAGAAATGCTGTTGCAAAGGCCTTTGACAGGAGCACTGAGAGACGCCTAAAAATAGACATTTCACCCAAAGCAGGGCTATCGCTTAGAAATGCATCATCCTCAGAGTGACAGAGCAGCACAGGCTATGGCCCGGGGTGTAAGAAATATCGTAGTAGAAGATATCACAAATTCTCTCTACTCACAACGAGAGGCGACACACACCATGACAAGGCCACTCACTTCCAATTTTCATGTAGCTCTTGCCCAGTTATTGAGATCCTGACTCAGAAAAGTGTGGACGGAAAACGTGGTGTGTCTGAGATCTCCTTGTCCCTTCTTGTAAGCAGGGCGAGTGGAGTCAAAAGAAAGACAGTGTTCTGAAATCTCAGCTTGGCCATTATTAGCTTTGTGAAGTTATTTAACGTCTCTGAGCCCCTCAGTTTCCTCATCTGTAAAATGGGTGGTTGTGAAAACTGAAAGTGAGATTTTACAGGTCAAGTGGTTGGCAAAGAAGAGGCCCTTACTCAACAAATGGTGACAGTGTCCTCATTCGGGAAGAGCTTTCCAAGGAGATCTGGCACAGCAGTCTGGGCAGAGCACCCCAATGGGATATCAGCTCTGGGAGCCTATATCGGAGGTGAGCACTCAACTTTTCCACGATTCGGTTTTCTTATCTACACCCTGATCCCCTATCCAGAATTGTCAAGAATATGGGAAAACAGAGATTCCATCAGTGGGACAGAGATCGGCGAAGCCATTCTGGAAGGCAATTTGGTAACAATTATCAGCGTACCCTCACCACCAAATGGACTTCAGAGTACTTATGAAAGCCTTGCACATGTTACGATAAAAACAATAAAAATGATGTGTAATAAACCTTTATTGAGCATTTAAAAAATTCTAAGCGTTTTACATACAGCCCTGGTGGTGCAGTGGTTAAGGGTCTGGCTGCAAACTAAAAGGTCGGCAGTTCGAATCCACCAGCCACTCCTTGGAAACCCTATGGGGCAGTTCTACTCTATCCTAAAGGGTCGCTATGAGTTGGAATCAACTTGACGGCAACAGGTTTGGTTTTCTTGTAAGTGTTTTACATGGAGTTTATGTGTGTACAGTTGATACGTGATACATCTGGAATATGTAACATATGATATTTGATATGTGAATTAAGTAAGTTAAGTAACCCTACAAAACCAAAAAAAAAAAACAAACCAAATCCATTAAACCACTGAGTCGATTCCAACTCACACTGACCCCATGGGGCAGAGCAGAACTGCCCCATAGGGTTTTCAAGGCTATAATTTTTCTGGAAGCAGATTGCCACATCTCTCTCCTACAGAGTGTCTGGTGGGTTCGAATAGCTGACCTTTCAGTTAGCAGCTGAGCGCTTTAACCACTGCACCACCAGGGTTCCTTCAACCCTACAAAGTAGATGTTATTATTATCTCCATTTTACAGAAGAGAAAGTTGAGGCATAGAGGATAACTTGCCCTAGGTGAGGAATCAGCAAACTTTTTCTGTAAAAGGCCAGAGAGTAAATATTTTTGGCAGGCCATATGGTCTCTGTCACAGCTACTCCGCTCTGCTGATGTGGTTGAAACGAGTTCCTTTGCGTAGCTTTTGCCTTGGTTCCTTGGAAAAACAGTTTAAGAGATTTTTTCCTCTAAGCCCTGAGGAGTTACCTTTGCCCTAGTTTTCTGCCCCTAGAGGGTTTGTTAATTTCTTGGGTAAACTGTAAACAACTTAGTTTGATACTTTTTGTCTGGTCCTGGGCTGCAGCCTGCCCTGTGATTGGTACACACCTTGCAGGGATTGGTCGATAGACTATGCAAATAAGGTGACTATAGCCTATTATGCAAATGAAGTTTCTGTGGCCTACCGAGAAGGGATGGGTCAGTTTGTGCCCCCTCCCTGCTGGGAGGGGCCATGCCTTGAAATTGACAAGGAGTTGTGTATATATGCAGCCAACCCCACATAGGTTTTTCACACAGAAGGAAGAAAGAAGAGAGAAGAAGCAGAGAGAGAGGAGGCAAGGAATCTCCTAAAAAAGCTGTAACACAGGTCAAAGGCTGTAACACTGAAGACAGTGAGAGGCCCAGAAGGGACCCAGCAACAGAGCCTGCTGCGACAGGCCAGGAAGGGGGCCTATGGCAGAGTCAGTGGTGACAGATGGCAGGGCCAAGGGGAGTCTGTCCTCAGGGGACTGAGTGGAAGCCTGCACAGTTGAGAGGAGTCTATCCTTAGGCGACTGAGAGGAGGCCTGTCCTCGGGGGGCCGACAGGAGGCCTGCACGGTCAAGAGGAGCTGAAAGAGCTGTCCTGCACTGAAGAAGAGAGACTTTGCCTACATCCCTCCTGATCCTGATCCCAAGTTATAGCCTGTTGTTGCTGATCTTGAGTTTTACCCCGTTACTTCCTTAATAAACCATTTAACTGTAAGTATGGTCTGCTGAGTTCTGTGTGGCCACTGCAACAGATTATCAAACACAGAAGAGAAGTAGAGAGTGCCATGGGAGGGACAACTGGTGTCAGAATTAGTAAAAGGTTTGGAGAGTGGAGGTATGTCTGACCTCCACCTCATAGGAAGCAGCTTTGGACTCATCCTGGCCATTATCCCCTGTGATGCTACAATGACCACTACTACCAGAATTTTACAGCTGCTGTAGCATAAAAGCAGCTACAGATAATAGGTAAACAAACAAATGTGGCTGTGTTCCAATAAAACTTCATTTATGGACACTGAATTTTGAATTTCATATCAGTTTCATATATCAGGAAATATTACTTTTCTTTTGATTTTTTCCCAACCATTTAATAATATAAAAATCATTCTTGGCTTGCGGGTCATACAAAAAACATGAGGCAGGTGGATTTGAACCAAGAGCCATAGTTTGCCAACCCATGCCCTAGGTCATTCAGCTAGTGAGCGAAGTCTGGCAGTCTAGCTCCAGAAAACACTCATCATCTCACGCTATTATTGCTTTATTTAATATATTAAAAAAAAAAGCAGGGAAATGGTTAAATAAATCAGGCATCCATATTATGGAATGCTCTGCAGGATTAAAAAAGTTATACACACATGTTGTTGTGTGCCATCAAGTCTATTCCAACTCATAGTGACCCCACGTGGCACAGTAGAACTGACCCATAGGGTTCCCTAGGCTGAAATCTTTATAGGAACAGACCTCCAGGTCTTTTCTCCCATGGAGCCACTGGTAGGTTTGAACCACCAACCTTTAGGTTAGCAGCGGAATGCTTAACCATGGCGGAATGCTTAACCATGGCGGAATGCTTAACCATGGCGCCACCAAGACCCCTTTTATACACACACACATACGTGTTATTGTTGTTGGAGCCCTGGTGGCACAGTGGTTAAGCATTTGGCTGCTAACCAAACGGTCGGCAGTTTGAATCCACCGGCCACTCCTTGGAAACCCTATGGGGCAGTCCTATTCTGTCCTATCAGGTTGCTATTAGTCGGAATCGACTCGACGGCAACTGGTTGGTTTATTGTTATTGTTTGCTGCCATCAAGTCGGCTCCAGCTCATGGCAACCTTATGTATAACAGAATGAAACGTTGCCCAGTCTTGTGCCAACTTCATGATCTTTAGACAGACAGACAGACAGACACACACACACACACACACACACATACACACACACGTACTGACTAGGAGGTACTCTGGACACATTAAGTGAAACAAACAAGTTGTGCAACAATATGTACATAATGACCCTATACATACCAACAGTCACCTTATGGGAAGAAGCACACCAAATGTCACCTGTCAAGGAGGGCAGTGGGGTGTGGCAGTGAGGGGACTTTCATGTTTTCCTGTCTACCCATGTGCTCTATAGTTTGAACTTTTTGCAACTCAAATGCATCCTTTTATTACTTGTATAATAAAAGGAAGAGAAAACAAAAAAAATGGAGGTCCGAGTTACAAAACATCATTTACCAACATAGTTTGGGCACTTGGAGGAGCAGTTTCCACGTACCCAATCTAAACAAAAGCTGCTTACAATTAATTACAGCAGGACAAAGACATTCTTTGCAGAGGGAAACACAAACAAACAAACAAAGGTGGCATAAACCGTAGTAAGTAAACACAGCTCTGTCTCTCTTTGACAATCAGCAAGTCTTTTTTTTTTTAAACTACTACATATGTGCATAATCTAACCTTCTCCAGACACCACTGACCTTCAAACCAAGGATGTCAGCTGCAAACAAAGCCTTCAAGGTTTTCATCTGGTGTGTGATATTCCAGGCGTAGCTTTCCCGACTATATAAACTTTAATTTATGAAGTTATTTTGGTTTGCTCCACTGGCATGAACATAGCTGAAGGGAGAGTCATCAACTGTGGAAATGAGATTTCCCCCGGTGCCAATTTTTAAACCCAGCCTCCAGGTCATCTTATTTTTTGGATGCTTCCCACAGTCACATTTTTTGTTTGTTTGTTCTACGTGAAAGATCACATTCCCTTTCCCCAAGCCAGGTTTACCATTTTCCATTGCTCTTACTAAATGCATCTTATTCAAATGGAATGTTCTCGGAGTTTCCGCCCTTCGCTGGTCTAGGGAAGAGAGGCCTGGAATCAGATGGCCAGACCCGGCACCCCAGGCAGTCTTCATTCCCCACCTAAAACATCTGCAGAAAATAAGAGGGTCAAAGAGCCTGTCTCCCCAGGCCAGTGCATGGACTGACCCCAGGACCCCAGCCTCATACTCGGATCTGGAGCGGACCCCAAGGGGGCCCTCAGCCAGTCCCTCTGTGCCAATTAAAACAGCAGCTGGCTGGAGCAGCGTCTGAAGGTGCTGAAATGCAAATCTCGAGGAGACTAGTGCTTCTCAGGTGACATTCCAGCCAGAGCTGTGAGGGCCTCTGTTGACCAAACAATGAATGTTTTCAATCCCAACCAACACCTGGTTTGGAAGGTAGAGGAGGGAGCTTTAACCCTCAACTAGGAATACTGTGCTAATCCAAAATTCGTGACATAATTATATGCGTTGCCAAAACTGACAAGACAAAACTATCTTAGCTGACATTCTGAACGGGCCATCTTGTTGTACCTTCTGGATCCCGCTTGTTGGATGCCTGGCTGGACCATGACTGGCATCCTCAATAGATTAATTTGTGAAGGACCATTAAAAAACCAGTTGCTGCCAAGTTGACTCTGACTCATGGCAACCCACGTGGGTCAGGGTAGAACTCTGCTCCACAGCGTTTTCAATGGCTGATTTTTCGGAAGCAGATCGCTAGGCCTTTCTCCCAAGGCATCTCTGGGTAGACTCCAGTCTCCAACCTTCAGTTAGCAGCCAAGCACGTTAACCATTTGCATCACCCAGGGACTCCAAAGTAACGCTGTTGTTTGGTGCTGTCCTGTCGGTTCGGACTCATAGCAACCCTATGTACAACAGAACGAAACACTGCCTGGTCCTGCGCCGTCCTCACAATCGTTGCTATATTTGAGCCCATTGTTGCAGCCACTGTGTCAATCCATCTTGTTGAGGGTCTTCCTCTTTTTCACTGACCTCTACTTTACAAAGCATAATGGTCTTCTCCAGGGTCTGGTCCCTTCTGATAATGTGTCTAAAATACATGAGACAAAGTCCCGCCATCCTTGCTTCTGAACAACATTCTGGCTGTACCTTCTCCAAGACAGATTTGTTCGTTCTTCTGCCAGTCCATGGTATATTCAATATTTTTCACCAACACCATAATTCAAATGCATCAATTCTTCTTTGGTCTTCTTTATTCACTGTCCAGCTTTCTCATGCATATGAAGCAATTGAAAATACCATGGCTTGAGTCAGGCACACCTTAGCCCTCAAAGTGACATTTTTGCTTCTGAACACTTTAAAGCGGTCTTTTGCAGCAGATTTGCCTGATATAATATGTCATTTATTTCTTGACTGCTGCTTCCATGGGCATTGGCTATGGATCCAAGTAAAATGAAATCCTTGACATTATTTACCTCTATTGGACAGAGCAATTTTAATCCCTCTCTTCTGTGATAGGATCAATTTTATGTTTTTCCAACTGCTCCCCACACTGTTATACAACTTACTTTGCAGCGGTGTCTTATGGTCTACTAGAATAGAAAATTTTCAAACACATCTATATCGTGGTCAGCAAAGTAAGGCCTACGGGCCAAATCCGCCCCACACCTGGTTTTGTTAATAAATTTTCATTGGGACAGTCACATCCATTCACTTACATATAGAATAGGGCTACTTTCTGGCTTCAGTGGTAGAGTTGAATAGTTGTAATAGAGACGGTATGGCCCACAAGTCTAAAATACCTTCTGTCCTTTACAGAAAGTTTGCTCAGCCTTGGTATTGAGTAGTGCAAACAGCTAATACACTTGGCTACTAACCAAGTAAGTTTGGAGGTTCTTGTCCATCCAGAGGTACCTCAGAAGAAAAGCCTGGCAATCTACTTCTGAAAAATCAGTCATTGAAAACTCTATGGAGTATTCTGTCATGGATGGGTTGCCATGGGTTGGAATTGACTCAATGGCAGCTGGTACTGGTTTGGAACCTTGGTGTGTATGATCAAGGTTAAAAGAAAATGTAGAAGTTTTTGAAATGGTATATCTTTGGCTATGTATATTTTCACCAAAAAAAAAAAA
>NW_004443967.1:9633515-9648886 GCF_000243295.1 Trichechus manatus latirostris | reverse complement strand
GGTCAAGAAGGGAGAGGGTTGACATGTTGTGGGGTTGTTAACCAATGTCATAAAACAATATGTGTACTGTTTAACGAGAAACTATTTGTTCTGTAAACCTTCACCTAAAGTACAATAAAAAATAAAAATTAAAAAGAAAAGCAAATGTCTACTAGACCTCATTTAACTTGGGTCCACAATCAATGCCCACGGAAGCAGTAGTCAAGAAATCAAATGACATATTGTATTGGGCAAATCTGCTGCAAAAGACCTCTTTAAAGTGTTAAAAAGTAAAGATGTCACTTTGAGGACTAGGGTGTGCCTGACCCAAGTCATGGTATTTTCAGTTGCCTCATACGCACGCAAAAGCTAGACAATGAATAAGGAAGACCGAAGAAGAATTGATGCCTTTGAATTATGGTGTTGGCAAAGAATATTGCATATACCATGGACTGCAAGAAGAACAAACAAATCCGTCTTGGAAGAAGTACAGCCAGAAGATAGGATGGTGAGACTTTGTCTCACGTACTTGGGACATGTTTTCAGGGGGAACCAGTGCCTGGAGAAGGACATCGTGCTTGGTAGAGGGTTGGTGGAAGACAGAAAGATCCTCAATGAGATGGATGGATGGACAAAGTGGCTGCAACAATGGACTGAAGCGTAACAACGATTGTGACAATGGCGCAGGACCGGGCAGTGTTTTGTCCTGTTGTACATAGGGTTGCTGTCAGTCAGAACCAACTCGACGACATCTAACAACAACCCTTGGCCACAATCATAACGTGCTAGAAAGGACAACTCTGGATCAGATTATTCATTTTAAACATTGTAATTTTTGTCACTGGAAACAAAAAGCCACGCTCCTACCACCTAGGCATATAAACTACTGATAAGTCTCTGCGGTCCTACCAGGAGGCTCCTTAATCTTACGTGACTGGAATAGGCAGTTGTGGTTTTCATGTGTTTAGTGCTCCTTCCTCCTCTTCTGGTAACAACCATTCCACATGGCCCCGATGTCCTTCCCTCCCCTAACCCTAGCCATGGGGCAGGCAAGCGATACGGTCTGGCCAAAAGGGTCCTTTCCAGGATGTTTTTGCTGGTTTTCAGAAAAGATTCTCTCTTTGCACTGGGGTTGCTAAGCTGTTATTTGACCCCCTGATCCAGCCAAGAATTGAGCCCAAGGAGAGACAAGCAGAGCTGAGAGATGGGGAGAAAGAACCTAGGGGGAGGGGAGGGGAGAGGGAGACTTTCTTTGAATCCTTGGTTCCAAAAATCCAGAAATACCTCTAGATTCCAAGACACGAGTCCATTATTCTCATTGTTGTTTAAGGTAGTTAGACTTGAGTTTTTATCACATGCTACCAAAGGATTTCTGAATACCGCAGTTGGGATCTTTTACATTCTACTCCTTTCATTTCATATTTTATATATTATATTTCATGTTTCTACATTATCATAATAATTTTCATTTTTAATGGGGACATGCCCTGACCTGGCCACCTAGCCTGCCGACACCAAAGCAGACCTCACTGGGTGTCATAACCCTAACTTGGCAATGTCATGGGTGCAGAAGGGGCAGCTGGCACCACAACGCCAAGGGGCAGCCCTCGTCCACAGAAGACCACCTCCAGCCACCCAGGCGCCCACCTCCCTGACAAACCCAGGTATCGCCAGCTACGCAGAGCCTGGGCTTTTGACTACAGAACACCTGCCCCATTCCTGCCCGCACCCCACACCTCACCCTCTCTGCTAGACCGGGATCCCCGCTTGGCAATAAAATGTTACTACTCAGTACTCAATCTTTGGTCTATTAGTCTATTTTTTTATTTAACAGATCACAAGTTACTTACATCATCCACAGGTTATTCTTAGACAGGCAAGTTTTACGATCAAGGGAGATACCATGTCCATCCCCCACCCCCACCCCCAATTTGCCCCAGTGCCTGGCACAGAGCTGTAAGGATTTAAGACATACGTATTGGGTGAATGCATGAATGAATGAATACTCCTATGTGCCAGCCACTATGCCATTTTTCAAATTACATATAACACTGCCATAAAACCTCTTTCTACAGCTGTGCCAGCTTCATTTTGTCAAAAGATATGTTCCCAGAGAAGTTTGTGGATAGCAGTGTGGGGACAGAATCTGAAGAAAGACCTGTGTTAGGAAAAGCTACTTGAACACTCTGGCAAAGCCTCACTGAACCTGTCATCAGCCCTGGGAGGGGAGTGCACAAAGCCCATCTATCATGCATTCCCTGGTATGAAGGTGCTAAAGCTTACTACCCCCTTTGCCCACAGGAAACAGCAGCCCTTGTGACCACATAGAGACAAGGAGACCCTCAACTGGCATGGCCCATCCCAGCTTATGCATACCCTTTGTCCTCCATGTGGTTCTCATAGAAGCCCTGGAGATAGGAAATGGCATCATCCCCATTTTACAGATGAGGAAACTGAGGCTGAAAGAGGAAAATTATTTGCTATAGGTCACTCTGCCAGTAAGTGGCAGATGTGGGACTAAAGCACAGGTTTTTCCAATCCCAAATCCCCACTCTGGGCAATGAACTGTAGTCATGGATGGACCAGGGGGCCCCCAGCAAAGCCAGCAGCTGGGCTTCAGGACTGAGGTCTCTGGCACAATCCTGCTCCCTCCAGCTCTCAGGCCTTGTGGCCTGGGCATCTGCAATCCCAGATGCTCCAAGCTGTGAAGCATCAAAACTTGTTGCCATCGAGTCAATTTTCACTCATAGCGACCCTATAGGATGGAACAGAACTGCCCCATACGGTTTCCGACACTGCAATCTTTATGGAAGCAGACTGCACAACTTTCTCCCGTGGCAGGGCTGGTGGGCTCAACCCGCTGACCTTTTGGTTTGCAGCCAAGCACTCAAGCCCCAGGCTTCTCTGGTCCTCTGTCCTTTAGAAAATGTGTCCCTTAAGGTGCTACCATACGCTGACAGGAGGCAACACCGAGGTCCATTCTAGCCCCACAGCCCACAGCAGCTGCCCCTGACTGGGGAGACCCCACTTGTTTTATTTTATTCTATTTGTTTTTTAAATGAACTTACCAAAGACATTTAGATTACAAAAAGAGGAAAATATACATTCAAATAGAAATGGTGTTTCTCAAATGCCTTGATTTCAATGCCCCGCCAAAAACACAGTTTTCTACTGAGCCTTTTCTGCTCTTTCACCATAGAGTGACCATGTGATTTATCGTGCAAACAGGGGCCCTCTGGAGAATGAAAGGTGACGCTATTAACCCTGACACCAGCCACATGGCCATTCTTCCTTGGGGTCATCACAGACAGAAGAATGTGGCTTACCACTTCCAAACAGCAAACTAACCTGAAAAAAACTGACACCACCCAGTCATCTCTGGCTCATGGCAACCCATGTGTGTCAGAGTGGATCTGTGAACCACAAGGCTTTCAATGGCTGATATTTGGAAGCAGATCTCCAGGCCTTTCTTCCAAGAGCCTCTGGGTGGACTCAAATCTCCAACCTTTCGGTTAGCAACTGACTGCATTAACCACGTGCATCATCCAAAGACTCCAAATAGCACACTAAAAGAAACAAACAAACCAAGCCCATTGCTGTCAAGTCAATTCCGACTCACAGCGACCCTATAGGATAGAGCAGAACTGCCCCATAGGGTTTCCAAGGCTATAATCTTTACGGACGCAGACTGCCACGTCTTTCTCCACCGTGACTCCTTAAACAGCACATTGGGGTATATTAATCTGGGGTCTTGAGACAGTCAACGGCTGTGCAGTCCACTTTCAGATAGGAGTAAGGTTCTCTGCTCGCCTCTCTGACACTGAAGGTCAAGTCACTAGTACAAACCCTAGGTGTCTAATAAAAGTCCTGCCTTGCTGCCCAAGAAACCACGCGTTCCAGGAATGCTTTATTTTCTAGTGGCAATTCTAATTTGCTGACACGACGGGTAAGGGTGGGGTGTCTCGTCTAGAACAAAGACTTGGTCCATCCCAGCCCCTGGCAGGGACACATCCACCATTCCAGAGGGAATCAGATCTCTGCTCCTTCTTTAAGCCTTCCGAGGAAATCTGCCACCTCCCTCAGTGAGCCAGTCCAAAGTTTAATTGCGATCTTTAGGGCAAGGCACCCGTCCTTCCGGTCCATCCTCCATCCAGGAAACCAATAAAGTCAGACCCTCCCTCCTGCCATCCGCACAGAAGAGGGAAGAGCTGCCGGCCACCATCCTCTTTAAGGGGCAACCCCTCCTCTTTGAGGAGCCCTGGTGGCACAGTGATTAAGCGCTCTGCTGCTGAGAAGCTGGCGGTTTGAACCCACCCAGTGGCTCTGCTGGTGAAAGACCTGGTGATCTGTTCCTGTAAAGATTACAACCTAGGAAACCCTATGGCGTCACATGAGCTGAAACCGACTTGATGGCATCTAACAACGTAACTCTCTTCTTCAGATAGGAAAACCCCTCTTTGGACCCCAAAAACATCCAGAACATGAAATAGAAACCACACACACAGATATCTCTTTCCTCTTTAGATTAGCACCACCACCCCAAACCCTTTAATCCCCAACCCGTTAAAACCCGTTGCCATCGAGTCAATTCCGACTCATAGAGACCTACAGGACAGAGTATAACTGCCCCATAGGGTTTCCAAAGAGCAGCTGGTGGATTCGAACTGCTGACCTTTTGGTGGGCAGCTGAACTCTCAACCATAGCGCTTTAATCCCCAAGCCGATTATAAATGGAAAGACAGGAAATGCAAGAAGAAAGGTTTAGAGCCATTCCATCCCTTAGCCCAGCCTCCCCCGCCTCAGCCTCTTTTCTCCACGGACACGCAACCCATTAAGAGCTCGCCCATAATAGCCTTTCCTGTAAGAACATGTAAACAGCATCATTCGAGCTTAAACTTGGGTATTTCCCAGCTCACTGGCTTCCATTTCCTTTGTGGTGGAATGTTCGCATGGGGAGTGGGAGAGGCTGCTGGGAGCATTTCTCTGCCCATCACCCCACCCCACCCCACCTGCCTTCCAGACTCCCTCCCTCCTTTCCATCCTTGCCTCCCTGAAGTTTAAGGGCCCTGCCCTTTTATCGCTTCACTTTGTGACACCAAAGCTTCAGGGGCTGTCAGGCGACAAATGAGTAAAAGGGACTTGGCGTGAACTGTCCCTTTTACCAGGGCCTCTCCCCCAAAGAGACAACCAATATCCAATTTTAGACAAAGGTTGCTTTGCAAGACTTCTCACCTAATATGGCCAGAACTTCCAATTTTCTAAGAGGAGCCTTAAATCAGGAACTTTCTGATTTTTAAACCACTGTGTGGGCCAAGGAGCCCTGGTGGCACAGTGGTTAAGAGCTCAGCTGCTAACTAAAAGGTCGGCAGTTCGAATCCACCAGGCGCTCCTTGGAAACCCCATGAGGGCAGTTCTACCCTGTCCTATAGGGTTGCTACGAGTCGGAATCAACTCATCGGCAAAGGGTTTGGTTTAGGTTTGGTGTGGGCCAAACAGTTTGCAAGCCCTGGGCTAGATGACAAGTGGCTCCTGCTGCAACCTGACCCCAGCACCACCGGGCACTGTTAATATCTGCGTGGAACAGCAAAGATCCCAGAGCAGCACCCGCGGGTGGGGGAGAGCCAGGCATAGAGGTGGGACATGGCCAAAAGCAGATCCCAGGCCCAGAAATGCTGCTGTTCTTCCTCTGCTCCCAGCTGCTCTGGATGCTGTGGCCTTCCTCACACCTCACCTAGGGACTGATGCTTCCTGGAAGCAGTCTTCCTTTTAGGAAGAAGATAATCTGGAAAAGAGGATTCACTTTCCTAAAATTCACTTTACCTGCATTTACCTAGAGAAATTCACTTTATAGTCAGTTTTGTTAAAACATATCTATGAGACATACCATGGGTGGTGGCCCTTTCCCAATAAAAATGTTACACTGCGCATAAAACCCTTAGCATGCTCGCAGGCCCTTATGATTGATTAAAAACCAGTCATTCAAATAACCCTCCTACAAAGCAAAGTCCTATCCCTTCCTTCCCAAACTCACTGACAGGGGTATGGGCCCTAGACACAGCAGAGAAGAAAAAGGAGCTTAAGGGTCATATTCTCTTCCTTGGTTTTGACAACTGAGATGCTGGGCAAATTACATAATCTCTTCGAGCCTCAATTTCCTCACCCATAAAATGGGGATAATAATAGCACAATTCTAGTAAAATCCTGTAAGGACTAAGAGATAAAGCATTCTGTGCTGTAGAATGGTGGTAAAGGTATTAATAGTTTCCTAACCTCTGTGTAACAGAAAGGGAAACAGTAAGATAGAAGTTCTAAAGAAAAAGACACACACAGTGAGAAAGTATAAAGTGCTCAGTAAAGTACAAAGCATACTTTAAACAAAGCAAACCAAACCCGTTCCTGTTGAGTCAACTGCAACTCTTGCTGACCCTATCTGTGTCTTAGTAGAATTGTGCTCCATAGAGTTCTCCATGGCTGATTTTTTGGAAGTAAATAGGCCTTTCTTCTGAGGTGCCTCCAGGTGGACTCAAACCACCAACGTTTCAGTTAGCAGCCAAGTGCTTAACGTCTGTGCCACCCAGAGACGTTAGTTCTTAATTATGACAATCCTCCATGGTTGAGGCCCAGAGGTGAGCTGGAGGTCCTAGAGGGTAGAAGCAAGGTCTCCCTGGACAGGTCACCAGTGTCTGGCCCACACCGTTTGGGGGCAGCCAGGTTCAGCGCCACCATCTGACTGAAGCCTGATTCAACTCCAAGCCAGGCCCTGAGCTGCCTCCTGCATCTTCTGCCTGTGTCTCCCAGGTGCCCTCTCTTCTGTCCTGGTGAAGAGGGACTTCCAGCCTTTCTGGCGGGGTAGAGAGAGTACAGCTTGAGGAGGAAGAGGGCCCTTGGGCCTCCCAGACTGGGCTACATAAACCCTATGGGCAGTCCTACTCTGTCACATGGGATCGCTATGAATCAAGGCATCGGACAACATTTACCTCATAGGTTTAAATGAAATAAGACATGTAAAGTATTAGTTACTTTTGTTACTATCTTTTCAATACCAGAGGAGCATGGTGGTTAAAAGGGTACAGACTCAGGAATCTGGGTGCAAATCCCAGGTCTTTCTTCCATTAATAACTGTGACCCTGGGCAAGTAAATGAATTTTTCTGAGCCTCCATTTCCTCATCTGTAGAATAGACAGGCTGACCAGAGCTCTGCCCTCAACTCTGAGCCCCCAAACCAGCTGGAACTTTGCTAGAAGTTTCCATTAGCCTTTGGTCAACCACCTGAGGTGGGCAAGGTGTGGAGCAGAATCCCAGTGCTCCCAGGTTCACCATTCATTCAAAAAATATTGAGTACCTACTGTATACAGGGAGCCCTAGTGGCACAATGGTTAAGAGCTACAGAGAGCTATGGCTGCTAACCAAAAGGTCAGCAGTTCGAATCCACCAGCTGCTCCTTGGAAATCCTATGGGGCAGTTCTCCTCTGTCCTGTAGTATCACTATGAGTTGGAATTGATTTGACGGCAAAGGGTTTGGTTTTGGGTTTTACTGTATAGACACACACAAGAATAAGCAATAAACAGACACAGGTCCTGTCCTCAGGAAGCTTGTAGGTAACCAGTCCTCAAATCCACTTTTATTTCTAACAGTAGATCCTAAATTTAACAGTTTCAAAAAGGGAGGAAAAAAAAAAGTCAGAAATGACTCAAGCAGATGTCTCCCCTGCACCTTCATGTTAAAATGATTCATGCTTTTTGTTATTGAACCAATTCTCTAGCTTCCGGGCATTTAAGCAGCCCAAGTGTGTCTTGTAATAGGCCCTCAATGAAAAAAAAAAATTTGTCACATATTCCCACATCACGGCATTTGTAACACGTCCAGCCAGCCCACAAACAGTAGTACATTTGATTTTTTTCTTCACCAAGGAACTAATTTAGACTTGATGGTGTGATTTCGTTTTTAAAACCTCACTCTTGTGCTTTAACATTTTCCAATTACTGACATGTGAGTTCCAGGATATGGTTTTCCAGTAGTAAAAGACAAATCAAGTTGTTATGATTCTCTGTCCACAACGTTCACTCTCCTGATTTGTTTCTTTAATACATATATACACGTGAACATCACAATCAATGAAAGTCAATTTTAGAAATTATAGTTATCACCCATCCTGGGCTGCCAAATTAAATTTAAGGCACCTTAGCATTTCAGGTCCACCTGAAAAATAACCTCAAAATATACCTTGGCTTCTTACTGACTGTGGAACTTGGACAAGATTCTTCAATCCTCTGTACCTCAGTTTCCTTATCTGTAAAACAGGATTAACTAGTTGTATCTATCTCATGGAGCCCTGGTGGCACAGTGGTTAAGAGCTCAGCTGCTAACCAAAAGGTCGGCAGTTCAAATTCACCAGCCACTCCTTGGAAACCCTATGGGGCAGTTCTATTCTTCCTATAGGGTCGCTCTGAGTTGGAATTGACACAACAGCAACAGGTTTGTTTGTTTTTTAAATCAACCCATAAGGAGCCCTGGCGGTGCAACGGTTAAACACTCAGTTGCTAACCAAAAGGTTGGTGGTTCGAACCTCCAGCATCTCCACAGG
This sequence comes from Trichechus manatus latirostris, assembly GCF_000243295.1. Lineage (NCBI taxonomy): Eukaryota > Metazoa > Chordata > Mammalia > Sirenia > Trichechidae > Trichechus > Trichechus manatus. Next base: position 9,640,322 of record NW_004443967.1, on the reverse strand, counting down.
AAAAAGACTTGGTGATCTACTTCCATAAAGATTACAACCAAGAAAACCCTATGGAGCAGTTCTACTCTGTCACATGGGATTGCTATGAATCAAGGCATCGGACAACATCTACCTCATAGGTTTAAATGAGATAAGACATGTAAAGTACTAGTTTCTTTTGTTACCATTTTGTCAAGACCAGTGGAGCACGGTGGTTAAAAGGGTACAGACTCAGGGATCTGGGTTCAAATCCCAGGTCTTCCATTAATAACTGTGACCTTGGGCAAGTAAATGAATTTTTCTGAGCCTCCATTTCTTCTTTTGTAGAACTGGGATAAAAATTGCATCTACCTCAAAGGTCCTCTCCAAGGAGGTCCCTGGTACTCATTAAATCCCGTATTAGGTCATAGTTATTCCAGTGATGATGAAAGCAAGGCCGATAGACGTGCTACCCTCTCCAGGCGGAACTGGTGACATAAATGAATTTAAGGACACTACCAGGCTGCCACAAGAAAACAGATAAAACCACTGTCTGTGTGGACAGGATCCACTCCCAGACTCACACACTCCCAGACTCACACACAGCTGTTGTTCCCGACACCTTGGGTGCGCATTTACATGGTGACTAGCATGTTTGTTTACTTGTTTCCAGATTTTTTTTTTTTTTTTTTTACTACAACTGGAGTCTCACAAGGGCAGCCGGGTCGGGGATCGTATTGTTTGAGGCAAACATTAAACACCCCTGCCCTATGCTCAGCCAAAGCCTGGTCCAAACGCTCACACCCAGTCTTCCTTGCAGAACCTTAGTCCCCTCCCCTGACTCCGGTGCCACCTCCTCCTGTCCACACCCACCCCTGCAGTCCCGCTTTCCTGGTTTCTCTAAGGAAGGCATTCCCTAATGACCTGGCTTTTAGCCAACCGAGTCCTTTGACTACAGGCAACCAATCGTTGGTTCCCCCAAACAGGAAGCCCACGGGTGCACGTTCGGCCTCAAGAATGGCTGGAAACCAAGGACGGAACTATTGCTGAGGAATCTCAACCACAGTCTCTCAATCGATCTCTCTCTATTCTTTCTCCCATCGCCCCCCCACCATCAGCCACTTGATTCAACATTTTACTATGTTGCCTTTATTTTCACGCTGTGGCGAAGACAGCCGCCAGCAGCCCTTTATCGGCATTTAGAATAAAGCCCACGCGGTTCGAAACACCTACTCGTCATAGAACCAGCCCGAGGCCAGAGAAGCATGCTCTGATTGGCTAGGACCGACCACGTGTCTGTGTAAGGACCCAATGGGAAGTCACCCACACCCAATCACATGGACCCAATATGGGGGAGGAGCCGTTCCCCAAGAAAAATGGTGGCGCTGTTAGCAGCTGGAGAACAAGTGGGTGCTGGGCAGGGAAGAACAATGGACGCCATCTGCTCTCACTGTTTCTTCAACTGCTGCTGCTATGCATGGGCCCCCTGAATTCTCACCTCTGGCCTGAAGGATTTCTGCAGCCTCCCAGGCTCCGCTGGCCATCCTCCGCTTAACCATTCACGGAGACCCCCATGTGTGTCAAGAAGTAGAACTGTGCTGCTTAAGGTTTTCAATGGCTGCGATCTTTCGGAAACAGATTGCCAGGCCTTTCTTCGAGGTGCCTCTGGGTCACTCAAACCTCCAACCTTTCAAGTAGCACAGTTAGCTGTTGGCACCACCCAGGGACTCCTTCCTTCACTTAACCACAGCACTCATAGCGACCCTATAGGACAGAGAACTGCCCCATAGGGTTTCCAAGGAGCTGCTTGTGGTTTGAACTGTCGACCTTTTGGTTAACAGCTGAGCTCTTAATCACTGCACCACCAGGGCTCCTTCCTCCACCGAGTGAGGCCACAACCGAGTTTAACATGGTTCACCAGGGCCAGCAGCATCTCCCGACTGCCCTCCAGTGTCATCTGGGCTCAAACTTCATAGTTTTAATCCTTCCACTTACCTCTATGTCCCAACAGATGTCAAGTTCTGGAGACTCCGCCTCCAAATCCTCTCCCACCCAGTCCACACTCTCTTGTTTTTTCAGGACACTGATCCACCACATACAATTCTCAGGACCACTGTCTATTTGGCTTCATAGTCTCTGTTGTCAGGTCCAATGTCTTCAAGTTAGTATCAGCTTCAAGTTGGTGTCAGCTCCCTCTGCTCAAAAACACTCAGTGGCTCCCTTGTGCTTAAAATTTACCTCTCAACTTCTGGGCTTGACATTCAGGGACCTCCTGATATGATCCTCTACTTCTCCACCCTTCCTGCTCCTTGCTCCCCTACAGAGACTCCATGTTCCAGGTAAAGGGAACCACTTGGAAATATTCCCTCCAGTCACTGCTGTTTGGCTCTGCCCTCCCCACTGCCAGGGGCCTGTCTCCACCACACTCCACCCTGTAACCTCATGAGCTGGAATTTTCCCCACTGCACAGGATTGAAGGTCAATCTCAGCTCCGACACTTATCTGCTCTGTGACCTTCGACAAGTACTTGCTTCTCTGTTGGATTTGTCATCTGCAAATGACAATGATAATTAACTCATAGGGCTGTAGTGACAAATGTTCGGTGTCGTGGAGTCGATTCCAACTCATAGCAACTCCATGTGGCAGAGTAGAATTGCCCCATAAGGTTTTCTCGGCTGTAATCTTTACGGGAGGAGATCACCAGGTCTTTCTCCCTCAGAACAGCTGGGTAGGTTCGAACTGTCAACCTTTTGGTTAGCAGCTGAGCACTTAACTATTGTACCACCTGGGCTCCTATAGTGAAAATAACTCTCTATAAAGCTCCCTTCACCAGGCCTTGCACCTGGTAGGGGCTCCATTAATGGTGGCTGTCATACTATCAGCCACCAGCCTTCAAGGCACAGCCCAAATGTCACCTCTCTGTGAAGCCTTTACTCATCCCCCCATCATGACTGCCTCTGTATGTAGTCGACCTCGTCATGTACTTGGTCATGTACCTGTCTTTCCCACAACTAGACTGGAGCTTCCCAAAGGGAAGGAGCAATCTCTTTCATCTTCTGTTCCTGCAGCACCTTGCTCCGAGTTATACATCCAGGAGGTGCCGCATACATCCCGTTGAAATTGACTGCAATTTTTCACACTCCAAAGATATCCCTGCTCATTAGCTGGTCATTAGTTCACTAGACAGAGCCAGCAGGGATCCACTCCCTGCTGGTATACCCCTGGTTACAGGATTCCAGCTACTCACTAGGTCTCTTCATCAACTCCCCAGCTTGTCAAACAAGGACCAGAGCTCTTACCTCCCACCAGCCTTCAATCGTAACGAGTGAGACATGAGGATAAAATTAAAGTGCCTGCCAGGTAGTTCCTTTCAAAGCAAACACTTGGCTCCTGCACACCCAGAAGAGCCCAGCCTAACCAGGCGGGGGCCCTGGGAGGTTCGAGAGAAGCCCCAACCCTACACAAGGCCTGTTCTTCATCTCAGTCTGCATTCTGCCCACTTCCCACCTGCAAAACTGCCACTTCTTTGGGTCCTTGCCTTATGCATCAAACCTGATAATAAAGGAATTTTTGTCAATATTAACAAATCTTGACAATAAAGGATTTTCTTCCCAAAACTCGAATTCAGACTTGGAAGACAAATATGCGTCGCCCCCTAGGAAAGGCAAAAAACAGTGTACTAAATGCACTAAGGAAAACTTGATGGCTTAGTAGTTAAGAGTTCAGCTGCTAACCAAAAGGTCAGCAGTTCAAATCCACCAGGCGCTCCTTGGAAACGCTATGGGGCAGCTCTACTCTGTCCTACAGGGTCACTAAGAGTTGGAATTGACTCAACGGCAACAAGTTTGGTTTTTTTTTTTTTTTTTGGTTAGATGCACTAAGGCATTTATTCACACATTCAATCAGGCAGTCAGTCAACAAGCAGGTCCAAGGAGAAATTTCAGCCACACAGCTGGAATAAGTTTATGACCTCCCATGGTAAAATGCTAAGGAGGACATGCATAAAGCCTGGCATGTTTATTTTATTTTTTAGGGATTTTGTTTCTTTATGGTCCTATCAAGTGGACTTACGTTAACAAGGCACCGAATGTCATTCCCTCTCCCCAAATGGAAATAGCTTTGTTCCTCTCATTGTAAGTGTAATGCATGCTCATTGTGCAAATTCCAGGCTTTCCTAACCTCCTTCCACTATATCATGATCATCTCTCCATGTCAATAAGACTAGATCTCCACAATTCTTAATGGCTACCAAAACCAAAACCCACTGCCGTAGAGTCAGTTCCAACTCCTAGCGACCCTATAGGACACAGTAGAACTTCCCCATAGAGTTTCCAAGGCTGTAATCTTTACAGAAGCAGACTGACTGCCACATCTTTCTTCCGCGGAGCTGCTGGTGGTTTTGAAGCGCTGACCTTTTGGTTAGCAGTCGATCACTTAAACCACTGCGCTACCAGGGCTCCTTCTTAACGGCTACAGGAGTCCATTACTTGAATATGCCAAAATTTATTTTATCAATCCTCTGTGGATAGTCATTGACGCTGTTTCCAATTTCTCTCTATGAGAAATGACCCTCCACTGAACAGCCTCCTGCATAGCATTTGTGCACTTATTTTTCCTGAAGATCAAATCTTACAAATGGCATTTAGAGGTCAGCAGTTACATACATTTTTAGGCCTTTTGATGTATATATTGAGAAATATTTATCAATTTACACTCCTATCAGCAATGGGAGGGAATGTTTTAAAGAATCTACGTACCTGCACTTTCTTAAGTGGGTAATTATCAATCTTTTAAATTTTTGCCAACCTAACAGGGAAAAATAACACTCTCATAATTTTTGCGCATCTTTCATTACTGGTGAGATTGGGCATCTTTTCACGTGTAGTCTGCCTTCGGACCAGTACCCTCTCCTTTTCTCCAGAAACCACCTCCCCACCTACTACCCCCCTCCTCTCTGGCTATAGCAAGAGCCACCATGATCTCACGTGACTTCACCCCTCTGGCCTGGATCTAAGTTAACTGAATCTAAGAATTCATGCCTGCAATCTAAGTTAATTGTTCCAGGGTGGTCCGCTGACACAAGACAGGCGAATCAGTAATTCCTTAGGATTTTTCCAATCAAAATTATAGAGGAAAATGTCAGTTTCTCTCCACTGGCAGAGGTTACAAGCTGTAAAGCCATGAGAGCTCAGCCATGACATGTTTCTCCACCATGTGAGACACTATGAAGCTGGCAGATCAGGAGAGGCAAGACGAGAGAGATAAAGAGTGCTGGGAGGGTTCAAGCTCCAGGTTCAGTGTCAGCCTGGTCCCTGTACTTCTCGCCCTTCCACTGACTTACAAGATACCCCAGTATCCTTTGCCTCTGAGTTCTCACTTGTCTATACTAGTTGAGACTGAATTTCTGTCACTTGCAACCCAAACTCCTACCTGATACATACTGTTTATGGCTATGTCTTCTTTTGCAAATTACTTCTTCAATAATTTCATGTTCTTTTCTCATTTCTCTATTGGATGTTTCCACTTTCTCAGATTGATTTTTGAAAGAGTATTGTACATATTAGGGCTATTTTCTCAGCTTGTCACTTGACTTTTAACTTCTGTTAGGACTCAGATGATGAAGTTACAACAGAGAGGCTAAGTTGCAGCCTCAGGCAAGTTAGCAACAAAGCTTGAACTAGAACCCAATCACGTCTCCACCTTTCGCCTCTTGTAGCTGTGCAGAAATTAAGCAGAAGTGAGCCACCAGTCCTCTCAGTGTCATTGAGACTATGAAATCTGTGAGTCACCAGTCAAGATAAGGCGGATATCTCGACTGGATGTTGCAGGAGAATGAAGAAGTCGGTCAGCACTTGCCGGGATCCCACAGGGTGTGTGGCGGTGCCTGTTCCGGTAGCCAACCTCTTCCCCGAGGTGTGACACCAGTGCCCCAAACCCTAAGCCTTGAAACCCAGGTAATGCTTTCCAGTCCCCAACTCCTTGCGGGACGTCCGCAAGTCCAAGCGGCAGTGTTTCCATCACTCCTATCTAGATGGAAAATTCTTACATTTTCTCAACAGTATTTACTTATTGTTTTCTTTGGCCAGATGGAGCACTGTGTATTTTTAAACTTTCCAGGAAGACTGCTTATTAAGATAATGTAGTACAGAACAATCAAACTGTGTTTATTTTTGACTTTTGATTTAATTTTCCTCTCTATAATCCACTAACTAAAATACTAGAATCATATATTTGCCTTTCTTAGGTTGCAGGCATCAATGGAATTAGCAGTGGCAGGGCTTATTCCTGTTTGTTTCTATTACACATGTAAACCCCCCCCACCACCACCAATTCTTTCTTTGGGGTAATTTTCATTTTAATGTGCAATGCCTGCTCTTCAAATTAACATCAAATTTTATTATCAAGTAGCCACAGCTGAATTATTACCTGGGGAAAATGCACCGGCAAATTCTCAAGATCTGAAGGGTGAAAAGAGCCCCAGGGGTCACCTAGGCCAAGCTGTACACTTATACGGCTGAGGAAAGTTTGGCTCAGAGAGGTCAAGCAACCTGCCTAAGCTCACGCAGCGTGTTGGTGGTAGATTCTTCCTTCCCCTTCTACCTTGTCACTGCAGCCACCAATTGAGCATTCAACGGGAATTGAAATAGCCTGGCTTGGTGCACCTAACAGCAAGAGAAGATGCCATATTACCTTGAAAATTAAAAAAATCCCACTCCTAGGAATATATCCTAGAGAAATAAGAGTCGTCACTCAAATAGACATATGCACACCTATGTTTATGGCAGGATTGTTCACGATAGCAAAACGATGGAAACAACCTAGATGCCCATCAACAGATGAATGGATAAA
>NW_004443967.1:9617304-9632214 GCF_000243295.1 Trichechus manatus latirostris | reverse complement strand
CAATAAAATATTAAAAAAAAAAGAAAATTAAAAAAAAAAAAAAGGTATGTTGACCCCACCTCTGGCAGGTTATTAAACTTCTATGTCCTTAGCTTTCCTGGATGTTACCAACACCATCACCATCTGCTAGCAGAGTCTGACCCTCAATTGAATGTGTCTCTTACTTCAGTGTGAGGTGGGGAAAACATGGGCGTGGGAATATTGAAGCCAGGGTGCTGGTTTCCATTCTGCAGTGGGCATCCCTGCTGTCACTAATATTAGAAGGGTCTCCACATAAAGAGTGGGTACTTTTTTTAAAAATATTTTATTGTATTTTTGGTGAAAATATACACAGCAAAACCTGCTCCCATTCAACAATTTCTACACATAATGTTCAGTGACATTGGTTGCATGCTTCACATTGTGTCAACATTCATATTATTTCCATTCTAGTTGTTTCATTCCCATTAACTTAGTCTCATTGCCCCCCAAACTTCTCATCTATGCTTTAGAGCAACTGTTGTCCATTTGGTCTCATATAGATAATTTTTAAAAGAGCACAGTACTTAAATTTATTTTTGATACCTACAGAGACCAGAATCAGGACCTAATGGGTTAATCCTCCCTCCAGGCATTCTTGGGCTTACAGTTAGCATTGGTGAGACCCAGGGGGTCAAAAAGAAAGAAAAGGTCCTAATCCCAGATGTCAGAGAGTTTTTGATTTAGTGGGTGAGACAAGAAGCCTCTCTCATAATCACAGCTGTTCAAAATGGAATGGGCTCCCTTGGGAGAGGGAGTGAGTTCCCTATCACCAGAGAGATTCAAGCAGAGGCCAGAAATTACCTGTCGGGGAAGATGCAGAGGAGAGTTCCTATTTTGGAAGTCAGGTTAGAGTCGAGTCTCCGGAGTAACTCTCAGAAGAGACTCAGAATTAGCCGTAAGGTTCTTTAGAGCAGTGATTCCCAAGCCTGGCTGATCCTCAGACTCCCCTGGGGAGTTTTTAAAATACAGATTCCCAGGCTCTGCCCATGAGCTTCTGATTCAGTACATCGTGGCCAGGGCCTGGGAATCAGTATTATTAGAGCTGCCTAGCCAGCCTGGAGGAAAAGCCAGGCCTGGGGACCCGGCACACTTGAAGCCTGTTTCTGCCCTGGCACCGCCACCCACGTGGGATTCCCTGGGACCTCAGATTCCTTCTCCAGGGAAGGAAAGGCTGCCCTCGGTGTGGCGGAGCTCCTCTCTGCACTCTGAGAAGACACCGACCACACAACCATGTCAAACTAATCATCCAATTAAGGGGCGGCCTCTCTGGGGTTAGTCACTCTGCCGCTTCCAGGCAGAAGGGCAGGGAGCCACATGGAGGAGTGCGGGCTAACACACCTACAAATACTTCCAGGAAGCAAATGCCACTCTCTCCTCCAATCCTTACAGAAGTCTTAAAGACCCCGGGCTTTAAGCTTATCTCAGAGGGAGCTAGGGAAGGAGACAGAGTGGGGTGGAAAGGCCCCAGAAAAATAATAGTATTTTTATTCGTGCTTTCAATTCTCCAGGTGTGCATCAAAGGTGGGAATCATATGACTCTCACCTAGGTAAATCATATGGAAATCTTCAGTCAAAGCAGTTACTGACGGAAGAAGCCACAGAACTCCTGGGGGGAGAATGTTGTACCAGGTTCAGACAAGAGCAAAAAACATTAGTGGGACCACCATCAGCAGATGCCACAGCTTTGTGAGAATTAGGAAAGGGTGCCCCTTCCTCAAGAAACTTTCTGACACCTGTCCTGATACATCTAGAAATGACTATCTCTGTGATGTGAACAATGCCTCCTAGAGTTGTGCAGTGTCCAGACAAATGCAAAAGACCTTTGAGATAAAGATGCAACGGGTTAGCACCAGAGGAGGAAGTGGGAGAAGTAGGCACTTGCTGTGTGACCTTGGAAAATCACTTCACCTCTCTGAGCTTGAATTATTATAGCTAACAGGTCTACTTCACAGAGTGGTGGTGAGGATCAAAGGAGAGAAATATGGGACAGGACCACCTTTACGAACCTGTAGGCTAGTTATTTAAGCCTGTAGTCTCTCCTGACTGATTTACGCATACAAAACCCAAGGGCAATTAAATCCAAGCTTTGAATAACATGGAAAAGACTCTGAGGTGAGGGGTATTAAATCCCAAAGGTCTCAAACATGTCACCTCACCTTCCATGTCCTCAGGTTTACCATATTCCTTTCTCATAAGAAAATGTACTTTGTATATCACCAGGATCACTGAGCTCAGCTGCTGACCAAAAGGTCAGAAGTTCAAATCCACCAGCTACGCCTTGGAAACTCTATGGGGCAGTTCTACTCTGTACTATAGGATCGTTATGAGTTGCAATCGACTCAACGGCAATGCGTTTAGGATCACTTAACTCTGTTTCAGAAATTATTACCATCCTTCCAAAGGGAAGTGGGAAATGCTATTAGGCAGATATCCCCATAAGAAAAAAGTGCAGAATAATATATATACATAATGATGCATACACAATGGATAGGATATTCCTACATTATTTATATTTAAAAATTGAAAAACCTAAATGGCCCACTATAGGGGCTTGGTTAAATAAATCAGAAAACAAGTCCGAGATAATGAACAGCACAGACAGACCCCTTCAGAATCAGGTAACCCCTAAGGATCTGCTGGAAACACTCAGCATGCCAATGAAAGGACACTCAGTCATCTTTTGCCCATTTCCAAAATCTTTCACAATTTTTGCTAACACCCGTCCATTTCATGGGAAACTATAAACACGATACAGAAAGGCTCTACAACGGACTGTTGACTGAAAACAGCTGCGGAACAGCGGCTATTCTAGGTTGCTTTTTCGTATACAATTAAATCTATATGTTCATATGTGCGTGTATACACAGAGGTCTGGAAAAATATCCACCTCAGTGCTGACAGTGATTATCTTGAGAGGCAGAACTGGTAGCTGGGGCACATGGGAGGAGAGAGATTTTGACTTCCTTCTTAATGCTTTGCATTGTTGTTGGAATTTTCTTTAATGAGCATGTATTGTTCGTGCAAATGTTTCATACTCTTAAAAATTAAACAGAATGACTCCTATCTAATTGTAAGTCACATCCACACACATAATTCGTTTTTCAACGTCCCCTATATGGAGCCTTGGTGGCGTAGTGGTTAAGAGCTTGGCTGCTAACCAAAAGGTCAGCAGTTCAAATCCACCAGCTGCTCCTTCGAAACCCTATGGGGCAGTTCTACTCTGTCCTATGGGGTCGCTAAGAGTTGGAACTGACTCAACGGCACCTAACAACAACATATGTTAGTGTTGGTGTTCCAAGTAGCTGGTGAGATTATTGGAGACAGCAGCTGTGATGAAGGAGCTGTAGAGACCCGTCCAGGCCCTGGAACTAGCTGGGGCTCTTGAGCAAGTCAGTAAGTCATTTACCTCTCTGAGCCTCCGATTCTTTATCTGTGAGAAGGGGCAAGAATAAAGCATACCTCACAGGACTGTAAGGATCAAATACAATGAAGGACACAAAAGGGCCTTGTAATTTTTTAATTATTCTCTTAGAAAGAGGAAGGGAGACTCCGTGGCTCATCCTAGCCTAGCATGGTGCCAAAACACTAGTCACCATGGAATCGACGCATGTATGTCAGAGTAGAACTGTGCTCCATAGGGTTTCCAGTGGCTGATCTTTCCGAAGTAGGTCGCCAGGCCTTCCTTCCAAGGTGCCTGTAGGTGGGCTCAAACCTCCCACCATTTGATTAGCAGCCAAGTGGGTTAACCGTTTGTAACCACCCAGGGACTCCAGCATGGAGCCAAGTACACAGTAATACTACTTAAATACTGGATGTATAGCACTAGGGAAGAGGCAGAGGCCTATCCAGAGCTATTCCCGTAAGAACTTTACTTCTACTGAGCCCCAAGCTCTCTTATTGAAGGCAGATATTTACAGCACACAGGCACCCCTGGGTGACAGGAATTACAAACAGTTACAGGTTTACTTCTCAGAGCTTGCCCAGGAAGAACCCAGAAAACCAAATCCGTTGCCGTCGAGTCAATTCAGACTCATAGCAACCCTATAGAAAGGAGTACAACTGCCCCACAGGGTTTCCAAGGAGCAGCTGGTGGATTCGAACTGCCCACCTTTTGGTTAGCAGCCAAGCTCTTAACCACTGTGCCACCAGATCTCCCCAGGAAGAACAGTGACTCCGTATCGGCCTCTCAAATTCTCTACCCTCTCACAGTCATTCCTGAAATGTTTTTAAGCTACCCAAAAGCCTAGAGAGAATACCAGGCACCATGGTATAAAACAATCAGTCACCCAGTCATTACTGAAATGTAAACTAAGAAGTGTACTTTGAAGGGTCCCCAAAGATTAGCCCTCACCTTGGTAATCAATTGAACCATCTGAGAAAGTCAGGTTTTTCCTTCCTTTATTTATATTTTGCTATATATTTTAGAGAATTGAGCTTTTTTTTTTTTTTTTTTTTAAATCCCTCTAATTGGATACTACTGATGGGAAGACATCTGGGGCAAATCTCTAGGCCTGGTGCATTCCATCCCAAGCCATGGTTAGTGGTCTGGAGAATAAGCATGCGGCAGAATAATGAGTGGTTACTAATTATTATATATCACAGGGTTTGGCATCATCCATAAAGCCCCATCACACTGGCCTCTTCCCCCTTCAGAGAGGATTACAGAATTGACTGTTTAGACATTTTTCCTCCGAGTGAACATACGTTTTCCTTGTCTTAATTGGATCCAGTCTCCCTGCTCCTGAGCAGAAAGGCAGTTTTTCTTTAACGATTACATCCTTCAGATGCCAGGTCATCAGCCATTCCTATGTCTGGAAGGATCATTGCTTGGCTCCATATTTTCTTTCCATTTGCTCAGCCTCTTTCGAGTAGTGATGTGAAAAGCATGTGAAGACTGTGTCCTAAGCTACCTTAACTTGGCCAAAAAAGGTCCGAGTGTTATCTGCATGAACCATCTCCTCCAGCTCAAACAGCTCCTCAGAATTGGGGAAAACTGTTTGCCCCAAACGTTTGGTCTAATACAAATATTTATTTCTTCCAAAACAACTGAAACAAACCACTTCCAAACTGGGGGCTGGGGGGAGTTTGCTAGCCAGACGTTTTTCACGGTTAAGACAAACATTTGGAAAACATTTTCCAATTTGCCCTATACCCCTAGTTAATCTTTCTTAACCATGTTGAATCATTTCCTAATTTATTATGAGTTGCGATCAACTCGATGGCAGTGGGTTTGGTTTTGGGATATGGAGGCCATTTCTTGACGATCTTCCTTTCTCTGCTCTCCTCCTCTTCTTCACTACACATAAACACACCATCAGTCATTCATTCTGGGAACGTTTGTTGAACACCAACTATGCTGGAGGTACATACTTATCTGGCATACACCCTCCCTAATCTGTGACTGTGGGGGCAGTTGTGGGTCAGTGGTAAAATTCTCACCTTTCACGCGGGAGACCCGAGTTCGATTCCCAGCTAATGCACCTAATGCACAGCAACCACCCGTCTGTCAGTGGAGGCTTGCATGTGGCTATGATGCTGAACGGGTTTCAGTGGAGCTTCCAGACCAACGTGGACTAGGAAGAAAGGCTGGCGATCTCCTTCTGAAAATCAGACAGTGAAAACCCTACGGATCACAACGGTCCGATCCGCCACGAGTCACAACGATGGAGCAGGACTGGGCAGTGTTTTCTCCTGTTGTGCACAGGGTCACCGTGAGTCAAGGGCCAACTTCAAGGCAGCTAACAATAACAATCTGTGACCGCAGCTTAGTGACATCAAAACACAACAGCATTTAGCTTGAGAGAAGTTGAATGTTGAGACATCCTTTGCCATTTCAAGCCAATAGCTCCATTTTTTCTTTTCTTCCCCACATTCCTCTCCCCCAATTCTTCCTAGAGCTTGGAGTTTCTTCTCATGGGATGTTATCTGAACATCCCAACAAGCTCTTCCTGAGTGCATTAACAGACAGCATTAAGATGCAGAGCTCATTTCTGTATCAGTCATTATAAAGCTGTTTTTCCTGGGCCATTTGCTGACCCTTCTCCAGCTTGTTTCCATTTCAGAAGTGGTGCTAAGGCTGTGCCAAGATGGAATTCCATTTTCAAACAAGGTTTCACAAGACCTTTTATCAGATATGCAGGCCAATTACACTGGCTGGGTTCTCTCCATCCTGTAGTTGGGTAATTCTATCCCTCACTTCCCCTTCCTTTCCTGGAGTGGTTAAGCCAGAACTACACCTTCTCTGCAGGAACAGATCAAAGCCAACTTCCTGTCCCCTCATTACCAGGCAGTGACATCATGCTGACTCTTCTCCAGCATCTCAAATCTGACAGCGACCCCGAAGGAAGCCCAAGACTCTAATAGACTTGCCTCTGCCTTAAAAACATCCTTGTAAAGAAAGGTTGCTAAATTAATGAGGCAACACACACATACACACTTGGGTTGATATGGTTCCCAAACGCAAGCATCCATACAGTTACCACTGACAAACGGGAAAGGGTTAATGCTGAGAGCTTTTCCAGGGAGAAAGGCCACTTCACACTCTTTGGAAGGGAAAGGCTACTTCACATTCTGTGGTGGGTTCCTCCCCACCCCATGCCCACTCCTAACCCCCTACTGTTTTATTTAAGAAAGCAGCAAAGACCATTGAAAGATCATACGCATACAATCATACACATAAGGTGCCACCATCAGGCAAAGGTCCTCAAGGGCAAGGGTCTCCCAAGGAGTAGCAAGCACCCAACGAAGGGGCAGGGGGTGCAGGGCAGATGTGACCTGAATGTAGTAAGCCAACACCAGCAGGAACTGGCCTGCCCACTGACCACCTCTTGCTCCCACCGAGGAAAGGAAGTGGTGCTATTGCCAATGACGTGACCCACACCGACCTTCCTGTCACTGTCCCCATCACCACCACCCCATCGGGTTTAACACCCCATACTGGAGAGGTGGAGTCCCTGGGTGGTGCAAACGGTTAAGTGCTCAACTAATAACAGAAAGGTTGATGGTTTGAACTCACGCAGAGGTGTCTCGGAAGAAAGACCTGGTGAACTGCTTCTGAAAGGAAAATCCTGTGGAGCACAGTTCTACTCTGCAACACACTAGGTCGCCAAGTGTCGGAATGGACTTGATGGCAAGTGGTTTGGTTTTTGGATTTTTACCTTAGGGGTAATTCTTTAGCTACTCGAGATTCTCTCTGGCACCTCTCCAAGCCCTGAGAAGAGGAAGAAGAGTGCCAAGAGGCTGACCTTGCTCTGTTGATGTGTCGAGATATGGAGGTTAATGGTGGAAGTAGCAATACAGGTGATGGGGCTCCCGAAAGGTCCACAGCCGTGTGTGTGTGTGTGTGTGTGTGTGTGTGTGTGTGTGTGTGTGTGTGTCCCATCCTCTCCTCAATTATAGATTCATTTGAATTGATAAACAGTTCTACTTTTTAGGATGCATCTATCAATCATTCACACTTCAGTAGGACTTTACCAAACTGCTCTCAAATTGACACTTAGCTGAAGTCAGGGCCTGGAAGGGAAATTAGATTCCCATGTTGCCCCTTTCTCCAGGAGGAGTTAACCTCTTTCCCTTTCACAATTGCAACCTCATGGCATTTACGCTTGGAAACCATACAGACCTGAGAAATGGGTCTGTTGTTTCTTTGGGTTTGTTTTCTTTTGCCTAGTTATTACAGGGCAGAGGAAAGGCTTATTTTGGAATATTAAGGCACTTTGAAAGGTGGGGGAAATCTGCTTCCAATTAGCTCCAGAAAAGTCCACAGCTCAAGTGACCTTGGACAAATGACATCCTTTCTTTCATCTCAGTTTCCCCCTCTGTTAAGCCAGGACTGTGGAGGACAGAGTGGTAGGCCAACTGATGGCTTGGAGCAGCCAAGGCCTGGCCGCCCCTGTGGGCCTCTGCCACGTCATGACCCAGGAATGTTCTTATCTCTTTATCTCGTTTTCTTTTGCTTTCTGCACATGCCCCAGAAGTTGTCCTCTGAGGTTCACTTCATAGTTGCCTTTTTAAAAAATCTTGATATTTCACTGATTACAAATTCCTAGAGACGCGGCAGGCCCTATGGAAGTTGGCCTTATTACCAACTTCTGTCATGAGGATGTTACGGGTTGATTCTTTGGCACAACTTCAAATAGAGTTCCTTTGCTTCAGAAACCAAAGAACAAGCAATTAACTGTTTTGTTTCAAATGCTAATGTCACTTTCTAAGTGTGTTCTAACCCAGTTATGGTTAAAATGTTTCCAGTCTCACAGGAAACAGTTTTTAAGGAGAAATCATCTTAAAGTAGGTACAAGAACAGGGTGCCTTTGACATCTTTAAACACACCTTCTTCGAGATCTATTTCAGTCTGTCCTCTTCAGAAGAAATGGAAACCCTGAAAATTGTTTTACCTATTTTCACTCTCATTTTTGGAAGTTTGTGGAAGGATTTTTTTCCTCCTCTTGTGAGTTTACTATACTAACACAACTTAGTATTTTTCCTTAACATAATGTTTGTTTTTAAATAGTCCCACATCACGAGTCTCAAGGGGGTGCAAAGGGCTCTATATGTGCCTTTAATAAGTACTTAATTTGAATCAGAAAGTCAGTTGCTCAATGTAGGCAAATTTCAAAAAAAAAGGGGAAATATGGGTATCCCAACTACCCCTCCCAATATGCATGATTGTCCCGGAACTGAATCTTCCTCTTAGATGAGTAAGTCCCCACTTGCATCCTATCAGCACCCCTCCTCTGCTCCCCAACCCCCCTCGCTCCCTCCTTCCTTCCCTCTATCTCTTCCCCATCCTATCCCCATTCTCCTTCTCCCCCTATTTTCTTCTCTCTCCACCAAGTCTCTCTTATCTCTTCCTCTCCCTCTCATTGCCTTCCCCCAATTTTTAAGGTCAGACTTTGTGAGTTTAGCACACTCTTATCTAATTCAATGTGTAGAACTCTCTAGAGCAGCTCTGTCCAACTGGACTTCTTGTGATGAAGGGAATGATCTATATCTGTACAGTCCAATATGGTAGCCACTAGCTACATGTGTCTACTGAGCACTTGAAATGTGGCTAACATGCCCAAGGAACTGAATTTTTTTAATGTTAATTAATTTAAAGTTCAATAGCACAAGCAGCTAGTCACTGCCATGTTGGACAGCATAGCTTCAGGGGACTAGATGCCTTTAATCCTTACAGGCCGTTCCCATTGACAAGCTAACAGGCCAGCAGAGAACATGCCCCAACCAATCCCAGCAAAAAGCCAGGAAGGAAGGCAGCCTCCCCCATCATTACTCCAGAACCACCATCAACCCTGCCTAGACCTCCGCCCTAAACGTACTATCAAGGCTTCACCAGGCAGACCACACCAGTTTTCCTCTCAGATCCTGTCATTTTTCAACTAAAGGGTCCTGTTGCCACAGTTTTTAGCGCTTTCCATTTACAGGAACAGACCTTCATTAAAAACACAGCGTCTTAGAAAGTTAACAGTTGTCTTCCAAATTGGGGCCTATCCCTCAAAGATGATCTTTTAACTACCCTTAAAGCAAATACTGGTCCTTCAGGCCATTGTCCAGTTGTTCAAATTCTAGGCATGGACGAGTCAACACAGTCCATGCAGCTAAGGATGTTAGTCATCCTACCATCAGCTACAGCTCTTTGGGGAAAAATCCAGCTCTATACAGATCTAGTTTACCAGTTTAAAAGTCCAAAAAGATAACAGTGGTGCCCAATTCCATCTATTCACCCATCTCTCCACCCATCTCTCACTGACATCCAAAATGTCACCTCAGCACAGGGTCCTTAATCAAATACTGAATGAATCTTACCCTTGTAAGAGTTTCAGAAGACAATTCAAGAAATGAATTCTCAAAGTGAGAAATGGGGATGAAGGCAGAGTCATTGGGGGTAACTGCTCCCTCTTTGAAAGGTGACATGATTTATAAAAATAACATTATCTCCTCCAGTGTCTGGATGGTATTAAATGGAACAGCATGGTCTTCATTCCAAAAAGATTAAATTTTAAGCTTGATTTGCTGATTAAATCTTTTGACTACTGAGGATTATTTTTAAGTAAGAATTTTCACTGAAGTATACCAGGATGTGCTTTAAAGTAGGTATCATCCCTATTATTTAAGGCCATTTCAATCCATTTTAATCACATCTTAGAACCCCTTGTCTTCAATATTCCATTTTGATGAGAGGGGTGGGGGCTGGGAGTAGTAAGGTAGAAGAAATTCCTGATTTTCTTCTCTCTGTGTCACCTGTTTGTAGTCACTTTCTCTTGTTGTCAATTCTCTCAATCCTCATCTCTGAATTGTATGATCTACTGCAACAAAACCCTACCCAAGCATGCGCTGAGGCGAACTGAAGAAGCCCTGGTGGTGCAGTGGTTAAGTGTTTGGCTGCTAATAGAAATGTTCGAAGTTTGAACCCCACCAGCCGCTCTGCAGAAGAAAGACGTGGCAGTGTGCTTCCATAAAGATTTCCAGCCTTGGAAAACTTGTGGGGTAGTTTTATTCTGTCCTATAGGGTCTGACTATGAGTTGGAATTGACTTGGCGGCAATGGGTTAAAGGTGAATTTGATCCTATATTGAACCCATTCCTGAAATTCACTTGGATATTCTTGACGTCTTCAGCCCAAACCCAAAGAGTATCATTTACCAAGCCACTACAAAAGTTAGTACAGCTTCTGAAGACATCATCTAAACAGGAATTAGTTTGGACACTGGAAGAATCTAGCTTTCTGAAGTTTAGAATCTGACGAGAAACAAGGCTACTGAAAGATGAGAGTCGTGCGGGCATTTATCTGGTGATTTTGAAAACAGGCAGCTAGATGAGTTAAAATCATTACTTGAAATCTTCCTGTACGAAAGCAAGTCCTGCTGAAAACACTGCTTTTGTTTTCTCGACCTGCAAGGTGTCAGCTCTGAAAAGGAAACTTAGAAAAAAATAGAAGGCAGTTTCATTTGCCTGCACTGCGTTCAATGGGCCAGGTTGCTTTTCTGCACGCTGAGCGGCCTTGGCAAGGGTGAAAGCTGTCGCTCTTCTTCTGCACAGCAGGGTTGAAGGGAGAGGCTACAGTGGAGTCAGCGGGACTGACGCAGCAGTGAGAGAGAGGGCTGCAGGCTTCAGAGACATTCCAATACGCTAATGACTCAGTCATCAATGTTTGGGTTTCAGCACTGTGAAGTAGGCATGCAAGGCAAAGAGATAAAGGGGGCACTGGCTTTCAGGCCTGTGGTGGGGAGCTAAATCTGTCCTGGTGGAGCCTGCTCCTCACACGGCTAGATGAGAGTTCATTCACTCCCTCTCCTGCCCCCCACCAGCCTTCACTCCCTCTCCTGCCCCCCCCCCAGCCCCTCCTTGCCCCCAGTTTCACCTTGCCCCAGGACCATCATCTTAACCATCAGGAAGTTCCAGGCCAACAAGTCACAGAGGCATCTGAGAAAGTGGCTCTTTCATATAGTATTTTGGTTTTTGCAGCTGTGGCAAATGGCAAAGCTATAACATTTCTAACTTGTCATTTCCTGTGCTGGGTGCTTGCTGGTATCATGCTCGGGAAATTGTGATCAATACTCCCTCCAAGGTCTTATTGATCAGATCAATACTCCCTCCATGGTCTTTATTGATCAGATCAATACTCCCTCCATGGTCTTTATTGATCAGATCAATACTCCCTCCGTGGTCTTTATTGATCAGATCAATACTCCCTCCGTGGTCTTTATTGATCAGATCAATACTCTCTCCATGGTCTTTATTGATCAGATATGGCTATTACTGGCCTGTGAAGAAAAAAAAGGTGGGCCCTTCCAAATGTCTTCTCACCACTGTTCACTCAGGAGTGAGGCAACAGAGTTACAATATGAGAAAAATACAAAAGCCTTTACTGCAACAATAAAACCAGAAAGAAACACCCAAAAGGCCCTCTGCAAACACCCTTTCTCACTCCTATTATTTCAACACTAGCTCGCCTGCCAATTTTCTGAGATTCTGAAATGTAAATAGATAGATAGACAGAGTTAGTCTGGGTCTCTTTTTCATTAAATGCTTAATCACTTAGCTCATTTCCATAAACTGGCATGACTTCAGTCTTCTTTCATTTTTTCCTTAACTACTTTTTAGAAGAGAAAGCTAAAGCTCCTACAAGTGACCAAGCTGATGTCTCTCATGAGACTAGGACAAATAAACAGCCCACAAAGTACACTGAACCCAGATCTCTATCTTTTCTTATTTCAAAACAACTGTTACAAAGGTATGGAGCCCTGGTGGCACAGTGGTTAAGTGCTCAGTTGCTAACTGAAAGGTCAGCGGTTCAAACCTACGAGCCACTCCTCAGGAGAAAGATGTTACAGTCTCCTCCCATAAAGATTATAGCCTTGGAAACCCTATGGGGCAGTTCTACTCTGTCCTACAGGGTCGCTATGAGTCAGAATCGACTCAGTGACAATGAGCTTGGGATATTTGGTTGGTCACAAAGGCGCAACTTGCTTGCTATGTTTTCTAATTACTAACACCCACGTAAAAAACTTTTTTACTCTAATCCACTTACAGGTTTTCTATTTTTTTGCTACATCAATTTTTCCACTTTATATATGTTTCATTATGGTGAGAATTTGAATCTACAATGAATTTAGAAGCTCTCTGCCCTTAAGAATACATAATAATACCAAAAGATAGGCCCAAAAATTACCCACCAGCACAGCCAATTCCCTTTAACAGCATTTGCAAAGTGTGTCTGTATTTCTTCAAGGTCTGTTTCTTGATTGTTTGGGACAAATGTGACTTGTACTTGAAAGCCACATTTTAAATTGTTTACAGTGTATTTTGTTAAGCGAACTGAATTAAATTTCACATTTACCCTGATTATATTTCTCATCTGTAACCATTCACAAGAATCTTCAAGAAGTGTTCTTAAACATTTTAGACAAGTACAATTGTTTAAGATACTATAATTTTATATATTAGATATTTCGTTAACTGACTGGGACTTTCATTCCTGAATATGTGGAGGAAATGACTACTAAGAGAATTAGTTCAATTAAAAGAATGACTTCAAGTATATTAGAAGTCAGAAGGGAAAAATAAATTGCTTTTCTGTCTACAATCTTCCACACTAATTAGAATATATATGTCCAAATCTTTAATAAAGGCCCAGATAAAAGAAAGCAGAAGCACTTAAAATCACGGATTCTCTCTAGATGTAATTGAAAAAATGGGGAAAAAACACGAATTAGAAATGTTTCTATTAAGTGATTAATTCTCTCACATATGTGTCAGCCTCGTGCAAGGCCCTCTCCACTCAAAGGCATCGCCAGGGGCTATTTTCTCACCCGGAGATGATTTCCAAACTCTCCAAGAGAAACTGAAAAGGCTTTAAAAGGAAAAGGAAGCGGAAAGGCACATTCTTGAGCCCTTTTAATCTCTGTAATTCTTCCCTGATGGAAGTTCGGCAGCTCTCTTCACTGAAGGCTCTGAGAAAACCAATTTGTTAACCTGATAAACAAAAACACCAAGCGGTAAATTTATTTCGGTGAGATCTTGGGGGGACCTTTTAAGGAAAAGGGGGAATCATGATATCACTTTGTCCACTCTAAGCGATACGTTTAAAAAGAAGCAATCACATGCGGAGAGGGGAGGGGGAAAAGCATCCCCCAGGCCAAGGAATGTCTAGAGTAAGTTTGGGGAGCCGAATTCCCTGGGCAGCAGTAGCGACCAGGGAAACCCCAAGGCCTCCAGCACCCTCATATGCAGTGATTTCCCAAGAAATAATTTCAGAATGGAGGGAGGGTGAAAACCGTCCCACTGCCCACACCCTGAGCGGTCCTACCAGGTCCCACCACTAGGTGGCTGGCTGCAGAGGCTTAGAGCAAGGGGCTGTTGTCTCCCCTTCATCCCCTCCAGAACCGACTGCCTAGCCCAAGATGGAGCCCACCAGCTCCTGTCTAGATCCCGTTTGCTAAAAACATCAGGGTAGGTTAGGGAAGAAAAAACTAAAACAAAAAAACTCAGGCCTTTGAGCCTGTAGTCACCAAGTAACAACCTGTTCTAAAAATCCGTTCACACCAAAGCTGGGCTACAGTTATTAGTTCCAGTGGGGTGCAGATGGTTAAGTGCTGGACTACTAACCAAAAGGTTGGCAGTTCCAACCCTCCCAGGGCTGGTGGTCTGCTTCCAAAAGGTCACAGCCTTGAAAACCCTATCGAGTGAGGTTCTACTCTGCACACATGGGGTCACCATGAGTCAGAATCGACTCAGTGGCAACTAACAACTAACCTAAAGGTTGGCAGTTCAAACCTACCCAGAGGCACCGCAGAAGAAAGCATGATAATCTACTTCCACAAAGATTACAGCCAAGAAAACCCTATGGAGCAGTTCTGTTCTGTAACACAAAAGGTCTCCGTGAGTCGGAATCGACTCAACAGCAACTAACGACCACCACCAACCTAAAGGCGGCTGCTTTAGAACGACAAGTGACAACAAAATTATGATGTGAATGAATGCGGACCTGAATTGCTGAAGCCAGGGTAGCGTATTCCCGACCCACACAGCTTGTAGGAGCCACAGGGTGATGAGACAGGCTGGGTAAACATGAATCGTTTTATTCCTGGCCAGAAGTTCCTCCTTCATTCATCAAAGTGGGTGAATGAAAATATTAAGAAATAGGTAAGGCGAGTTTGTGAGCTGCTCCTCAAGTATCTTTCTAAAGTTAAGACCTTACTCAGGCTGCCTTCTACCCTGGGTGTCAGGTAAAGCCTCCTCCCATGAAAGGGAAAACCCACTTCCTCTTTTTTAAAAAGGCTGCACATCGGAGCTCACATCTTGGCAAAGAGATGTTACATAAATTTCCAGGTGTTCCTAAATATGTGTTTACATGCACACAACACAATCATTTCAGGAAGCATCTAAGTTT
>NW_004443967.1:9615793-9617204 GCF_000243295.1 Trichechus manatus latirostris | reverse complement strand
TGGATTAGAAAACCAAAAAGGAAGACTGCCCTCAGCATTTCTCAAGCTGAAAGAACTGAAGAAAAAATTCAAGCCTCAACTTGAAATATTGAAGATTTCTATGGACAAAATACTGAATGATGCAGGAAGAATCAAAAGAAGATAGAAGGAATTCACAGATTCACTGTACCAAAAAGAACTGGTCGATGTTCAAACATTTCAGGAGATAGCATATGATCAAGAACCAATAGTACTGAAGGAAGAAGTCCAAGCTACTCTGAAGGCATTGGCCAAAAAAAAAAAAAAAAAAAAAACCTCAAGGAAGGGTCAAAATATGTGTTTATGGGCTTGACTTAGGATCTTACCCACTCTATTTAGACAATATTTCCTGCCCAGCTAAATGGAGCAAATCTAATGATTATGCACCCAAAACGCATCTAAGTGTCGGCACACTTACCATCCTTTTTCTTAACTGTGCCAGAAATCAAGCAGTTCAGTTATCTCTCCCTCCCCTCTCCTCCCCCCAAAAAAAACACCCACCCCTGAAATCCTGACCCATTTTCTAAGTGATGTGTAAAACCATCCTTTCGTTATTCTATGAACAGGCTAATTCCTCAACATCTTACTTTGCCTTTAAAAGGCTTCCTTCCACACGACGGGATTTCCCTAAGAAACATTCCCAGCGGATGGTTTCCAGCAATAGCCTATATCAACTCAGCCTGCGCAAAGACTTGGCTTCTGCTAATGCCACCACCACCACCACCACCCTCCAACACACACACTCACACGCACTCACACCAATTCAGACTCACAGAACCATCCCGGGCCGGCTCGAAAAGCTATTTTCTTTGCACGTTTGCCCATCTCTCCCTGAATGAATGCTTTTCCAACTGACCTTTCAGCAGCTGCCGAGATAGCACGCTCTGTAGTGTTAGAGCTGGAAACGAGGGGAGATTTGAGCATCCGAATCCCTGCAACCTCGACACTGCTTTCTTCTCGTCTCTGCCCAAGTCCGAATTCTCAGATCCAAAGGACAGGAAGCCCAGAAGCATTTGCAGGGCAAACCTCCGAGGTGTCCTGCTGGCGACTCACTGCGTGCACCCCGCACAGGCACAACCCACACGCCACCGGCACCCGCGCCCCGGCCCGCGGCCACTGCGCCAGGCGCGCCGCCCTGCTCTTACCTTCCCTGGCTTTCAGCAAGACCGTGTTGGCCACGATGTTTTCCAGCTCCATTGACAGTCGGCAGTCAGCGAGGGAGCCGGCCGGCGGAGCTGTCAGCGCCTGGGGTGCTGCCGCGGTGCTGCCGCCGCTGTGCCGGAGCCGGAGCCCGCCGCCTACCGCATTATTCCTGCTCGGCTCCCTCGGAGTTCCCCCTCTGCACAGAGGAGCCGCAGCCGCCGCGTCTTCCTCCCTCCGTGTCCCCCCTCCC
>NW_004443967.1:9612824-9614998 GCF_000243295.1 Trichechus manatus latirostris | reverse complement strand
GGTCAGCACGCAGGGCGCCCTCGGCGCCCAAACCTCCCGCGGCCCCCACTTCGCCCCCGCGAGTTTCCCGGGCGCCCTCGGGCCTTGGTGACCCCCGGGCCGGGCTCAGGGGCTTGGGGCATGGGAAGCGGCTGGTTGTTAAAACTTCCTTGCAGCACTCCCGGCCTTGTAGCAAATCAACGCTCCTCAGTGCCACCAAATTTATTCAAATTAAGTAATAACACAGACTGAGTCTCGCTGCGGGGAGCCTATTGAGTAGCAGCCAGGCCCGCGCCGAGCCAGTGTGGAAATGCATTTTCAGATTTCGAACTTGTTTGTCTTGATATTCTTAGCTTCTTTCCACTGTTGTGCTCGGAACACCAAACTCCAGATCTGCTTCCTTGCTTCTTCTGAAGGCCCCACTCCTGAGAAATGGGCCCTACTCGGTCACCGGGGGTCCGCGACGAGTGTCCTCTGGGCTGGAGGATGGGCAGACCTAAAGGAACAATGAGGCCTTTGCCTTCTCTGCATCCTGCGGGCCGGATATCCATTCAGAAAGAGGCTCTGGGCCTTCTCTGTCCAAACGGAGGAAACCTTCTATCCCCAGGGCTGCCAGGAAATCGCAGGGCGGTGCCGACAGATACGAAGAACAATTATTATGTATTGGAGAATATAAAATTAATAGACTTTTCCAGGCCTTGGAAACCGGAATGGAGCTGATTCTAACAGTACAGGATTGTCTTGTTGCACTGATGTGCCAATTAAAGTCCTGGCAGCTGCAGTGTTTGCACATGACCCCAGTGACATCCAGGACTGACATACAGGAGTAAAGTAAGTAGGTCACTAAAATGAGAGCCCACTTAAAATGAAAGGTTTGCCTGTGGTGAGAGCCACCCACCGCTAGGGGACAGGAGACCTGAGGGAGTATACTCAGCTACCACCACTTCCTAGAGTGTGGATTTGGGTCATTGGGTCACCCTGGGCCTCGCTGATGTTGTCTGCAAAGTCAGGACAGTAACAGGTTACCTGTCAGAGAAGGGAGCAGCTGAGCAGATGATGTCTTGAGGCACCTTCCACTCCAGGAATGGCTGTTCTAAGTGACCCTGGCTTGGTCTTTGCTACATACGCACAAACCCAGAGAGCCTAGCTTAGAATGAAACAGTGGCTCAGAGAGAGAGACAGGATCCTAGAGCCAGCAGCACCTTAGAGCTCACCAACTGTACTGGTCACCCAGCAGCCTGAGACCTGTTGCAGCCCAAAGCCCTTTTTTGTTTGTTTGGCTGACATTAAACACAAAAACAAAAAACTACATTTAAATGGCTTGTTATGAGTCGGACTCCACTGGACAAGACTGGGCTTGGTTTTTTGGGTTTGTTGTGCTCCGCAGCAACCTTCTGACACTTTCATGTGAATACACATCACCTGGGGATCTTGTTAAAAGGCAGATTCTATTTCAGTAGGTCTGGTGTGGGTCCTGAGATTCTGCTGTTTCTAAGGAGCTCCAAGGTTATGCCAAGCCTGCTGATCAGTGGACCACACTTTGAGTAGCAAGGCTCTACAGTTAACCAAAATCCCTACCACTCTCTATAGTAACCAGTGACCAGTAGTACTATCCGTTTGGCCTCTACAGACATTTGAATTTGCAACCCTGGAAAATCCCTGCCTGTCCCCATCCCCTCCGTTTTACAGATATAAAGCTGAGACCCAGAGAGAATAAGTGCATTCTGCATGGTCACTCAGCAAGTGAGGGAAAGCCAGACCCCAGGTGTTATACTGCCTTTCTAGACCTCCCTCCAAGGAGCCCTGTGCAATGGTTAAGTGCTTGGCTGCTAACTGAAGGTCAGTGGTTTGAACCCACCTAACACCTCTGCAAGAGAAAGACCTGACAATCTGTTCCCATAAAGATCACAGCCAAAGAGGTGGGGCCGAGATGGTGGAGTAGTCAGATGCTTCTGGTGGTCCCTCTTAGAATAAAGATCTAAAAAACAAGTGAATCGATTATGTTTGACAGTCTAGGAGCCCTAAACATCAAAGGCAAAGTTGAAGAATTGGACTAAGTGGCAGGGGGAGGGAGAGATGATTCAGAAACAGTGAGGAGTTGCCAGACCTGACCCGGCAGGAACTGGCACCCTGTGGGCTGGCTCAGCTGGGGTGCATGGTGAGGTGGGCAGTGGCAATCCAGACGCATTTTCCAC
>NW_004443967.1:9560051-9593364 GCF_000243295.1 Trichechus manatus latirostris | reverse complement strand
CAGAAGGATGGGACAAATCATTAAACCTGAGGTTATTAAACCTCCCGAAGCCCAGTACGGGACAAAGATGTGGCAGTCTGCTTCCGTAAAGATTATAGCCTAGGAAACCCTATGGGACAGTCTACTTTGTCCTATAGGGTCGCTATAAGTCGGAATTGACTTGATGGCAACAGGTAAGCCTTAGTATCCCCATCTGTGAAATGGGGGTGATGAATTAAAAACCGTACCTGCCTCAAAGGATTGTGTGAAAATTAAGTAAGATACTGCATTCGACGTAGAGCTTGGCCCATAGCAAGTTCTCAGTACATGTTGGCTGTTTCCATCAGTAATAACAACCCAAAGGGCAAAGGTCACCCATAACTTCTATCTGCTGTCTTTCCCTCTGCTTTCTCCCATTCCTTGCTCCACAAGTACAGAATCCATCTATTCCAATAGCCCTTTCTTTCTCCATGAAACCTTTCTTGGTCTCTCTTCTAAACTCTCACAGCACTTTACCTGGCCTTTTCTCTCATGAATATAACAAACACAGCACTTACTATGTGCCGAGTACTGTACTTTTAAAATAGTAACTCACTTATTGCTCACAACTCCATAGGGGAGGTATTACTATCATTCCCATTTGACAAGTGAGAAAACTGGGGCAGAGAGTCAAGTTTTAAAAAGTGAATCAGTTTAAAGAAAATCATAAATAATATGCAGGTGGTACACAGACTTCAGACACTAAGTTGGTAATGGAATGACTGGTGTTTGGAAAATATCAATTTAGAGATCCCAATTTGTCACATTTACCAGTTGTAAGGCCGTCATGGGGTTTTAACTATGTTTGATGAGCTTGCTTTAAAGTATCACGCTCTCCACTGAGCACTTCATTTATCAACTGACTGAAACTACATTAATAATTTATTCAATTTAATGAAGAAGCCAGAGGCTCTACTAGAGGCCTAAATAGGTAAGAGGTCCTTTCACAGAGATGGTAGAGACACTGTTGTTAGGTGCTGTCAAGTCGGTTCTGACTCACAGTGACCCTATGTACAACAAAACGAAACACTGCCCAGTCCTGCATCACCCTCACAATCGTTGCTATGTTTGAGCCCCCTGTTGTAGCCACTGTGTCAATCCATCTCGTTGAGGGTCTTCCTCTTTTCCAATGACCCTCTACGTTACCAAGCATGATATCCTTCTCCAGGGACTAGTCTCTCCTGATAACATGTACGTGAGACAAAGTCTTGCCATCCTTGCTTTCAAGGAGCACTTTGGCTGTACTTCTTCCAAGACAGATTTGTTCATTCTTTTGGCGGTCCATGGTATATTCAATATTCTTTGCCAACACCATAATTCAGAGACATCAGTTCTTCTTCAGTCTTCCTTATTCATTGTTCAGCTTTCCCATGCATATGAGGAAATTGAAAATACCATGGCTTGGGTCCGGTGCACCTTAGTCCTCAGAGTAGCATGTTTGCTTTTTAACACTTTAAAGAGGTCTTTTGCAACAGATTTGCCCAATGCATTCGTAGAAATTCATTGATTCCGACTCATGGTGACCCCGTGTCCCAGTGTAGAACTGCTGCATAGAGTTTTATTGGCTGTAATCTTTATAAAAGCAGATCGCCAGGCCTTTCTTCTGTCGTGCTGCTGGGAGGCTTCCAACCACCACTACTTAGGTAAGCAGTCTAGCGCAAACTGCAGGCTGCTTGTGTCACCCAGGGATTTCTAATCCACACCAGGTGAATTAAAAAAAATCAGTAGCAAATATGGCAATATCTAGCTCCCCACCTGGGTTATTTCTTTTTAGGTCGGGGCGACAAATAAGAAGACAAAGTGTAGCCTTCCCAAGCATTCAACTCAGAAGCCATAGCGGGAATTTTCCCCCTCCTTAAGGAGTGGAGGGACCCGGCAGGACGATCCCGAAAAGGCGGGAAGCCCGCGGCTCTCCAGGCCCGGCCCCCCTTCCTCTCCGGCAGAGACCAAGCCCCCGATAAGCCCCTCCCACCTCCGCAGGCCCCGCCCCCTCTTCTTCTGGGCCCGACACGCGACTGCAGCGCGCACTGAAGATGGCGGCGGCTGCTGGAAAGTTACTCCGGGCCTCGGTGAGTGGCTGCCGGCTGGGTACAAGCGCGGAGACACCGCGATGGCTTTGGGGACGTGCATTCCAGGCGGGACCCCGCCCTTCTGCAGCCTGGGGGACATTCGCCCTTCTTGGAGGGGTCAGCGGGTAACGGACCCGGAGGCCTACTGGGGAAGGCTTCCTGCGCCTGCGCAGAGCCGGTCTGCCCGCATACCGCAATCCCTCCTCGCGATCTGTTCCCCAGTCTCTCCTTGGTCGGAGTCGCTGATCGCCAGTCCTCTCTCCGCCTAAGCACTGGTCCTGGAGGCAGGCGTCCTAGCTCCTGGTCCCAGTTCTGTAGCT
Source organism: Trichechus manatus latirostris (assembly GCF_000243295.1). Classification (NCBI taxonomy): domain Eukaryota; kingdom Metazoa; phylum Chordata; class Mammalia; order Sirenia; family Trichechidae; genus Trichechus; species Trichechus manatus. The sequence goes on along the minus strand of NW_004443967.1, from coordinate 9,590,957 downwards.
GACTGTGACCTTGGACAAGTGACTTCGGCTTTCTGAACCTCAGTTTACTTGCCTCATCTGTAAAATGGAGAGAATGATGCCTACATTATGGGGTTGTTGTGAGCATCCACATAAATGGGTGCAAGCGTGCAAAGTGCTAAAGTAACAAAAGGCACTGTTATCCTCCACCCCCCAGGTCGGCCTCAGCTGTTGTTTCTCTGCTTTTCTGGGGCAAAGCCTGAAGCCCTTCTGCTCCCCCGCCCCCTTTCATGATAGGATTCAGCGCAGGCACCTTCTCCTTCCTGAGTCATGCTGGATATTACGGTTGAGCAAACATTTCACTTGAGCCTTGTCCAGACTTTTCCAAAGGCTGAACTTTGCTCTATTTGCTTGTGTGTGGGGCTAGAAGGGCCTTGCCTTTTCTAAGAAAAGCTGAGATGGTAGAACATGCTCAGCCGATAGTGCTAGTTAAGGGGTTAAATAAATACACAGGGCCTGCTAAGCCCCTCTGGTTTTTGAATTCTGTGTTGTTTTTGAGAGCGTGGAGTTTTTGATTCTTGAGTCCTTATGTTCTTGTATTCCCCCTCTGCCATGCATTCTTGAAGGAGAAGGAAGCCAGAGAGAATAGTAAGAACACGGAGACTCAGTTGATACTCGGCGTATTGAGTTGGGTATTTTGTTCACAGGGACAAGGACAGCTGAGGCCACCATAGGCGGAGTGGGCCTTCAGCTGCCATTCCAGAAACATTTCATAATATAAAGTGGTTCTCTTCCCAGGTTGCCTGCCATATGAGTGCCATTCCTTGGGGCGTTTCTGCCTCTGCAGCCCTTAGGCCTGCTGCTTCTGGAAGAAAGTGCTTGACAAATGCGTTGTGGTCTGGTTCTCATCCAGCAAAACGTGCCTTCAGTACCAGTAAGTGTTATCATGACTTGGTTGGACCCAGGTCAAGGAAACATGAATCATCTCTGGACCAAGGGCTCTGAACCCTGGCTACGCATTACATCCACATGGGGATCTTTTAAAATACATCAGCTTTCCAGTCCCACCTCAGACAGATCAGTCTCTGGGGGTTAGACCAGGACATGCGTTTTTTTAAAAAGTTCCCTGGGTGATTCTAACGCGCAGTGTACTTATCTGTCACGTTTCCTTGTTGGTTCCCAGAGTTTTTTTAGTCCTCTGTGTATGAAGGGGAGCCCTGGTGTCGCAGTGGTTAAGAGCTCAGCTGTTAACTAACCAAAAGGTGGGCTCCTTGGAAGCCCTATGGGGCAGTTCTGCTCTGTCCTGTAGGGTCGCTATGAGTTAAAATCGACTCACCAGCGGTGGGTTTGGTTTGGTTTGGTTTGGTTTGTATGAAGGAGTCCTCGTGGTGCAGTAGCTAAGTGCTTGGCTGCTAACTGAAAGGTTGGTGATTCAAACCTACCCGGAGGCTCCACGGGAGAAAAGACCTGGCAGTCTGCTCCTGTAAAGATTACAGCCTAGAAACCCCTATGGGGCGGTTCTACTCTGTCACATGGGGTTGGTCGCTATGAGTCAAAATCGACTGAACAGCTCCTATCAACAACAATGTGTTGAGGGACCTGAGAGGAAAAACTCAGATGCCCTTTGGGCCTGACGAATGTGAAGGGGTATCCGATAACTGGGTGTGGTGCGCGGCCAGGGGAACCGAGAGCAGCTCCTCTAGAGAGGGTCAGTCACAGTCAACCCTGTCTGCTGGCTGCAGTTGGCCTTTGGAATCAGACCATTCCAGTGGAATCCGCCTTGTTGTGAGAGGAACATAGCTGTTTCTTGAGATTTACAGTGCATTCTGTAGGATCTGGGCTTTGCTAAGATCAGCCTCAGATAATGAGTAGTATTTGAAAATACCTCCTTTAGATTTTTCCTGCCTTGGAAAAAGCATGTATTTAAAATATAATAGTTTAGGGAATGTACTTTAGCAAAGCCTTTGTTTATGGGTGCTAAAAATGTTCCCAGTTTTACAACTCGAGCTTTAAAGGATTTCTAGTCATGATGTGATCCCACAGGTTTAAAACCCCTGCCCAACAGCTACTCCTGTTCTATTCAGGGAGCCCCACACTGAAGCCTAGGCACTCTTGACTCTTGGTCTCCTTTGTCCCCCATTCGCAGGCAGACACAAGTTCTCTCCAGTTTGAGCGCATCTCTTGCATCCATCCCTTTCTTTCATCTTCCTTTGCCATACCCCTCCCCTCAATACCCGTCACACAGATAACTGAAATCACCTCCTCACGTCAGTCTCTCCTCCTCCTGGTCCTCTTACCTGTTTGCCAGACTAATCTTCTTCCTAAACACAGCTGTCTCATCTTGGGTCTCCAGTGACTCGCTTCTGTCTCCTTTAGTGACCTTCACAGCTTGCCCTTCAACCCTTCTTGCTTGTTTTGTCTCCCACTGATGTGCCTTCCCCACACGTGCGCTCTATGCTCTGATCAGACTCTGTTATGGTCCATTGCTTCCAACATGCCCTGTTCCTTTCTCCCTTCATGCCATTTCCCCCATCCTTCTGGACTTTGCAAATCTGCCCCACATTTAGACTATATCCCCAGTCTCACGTCTTCCTTAATTCCATCTCTACTGTGTTCTACCTTGCTCTTTTTAGCTTCCATAGTACTTTGAATTGAATTTGTGTACATTCTAGAACTATGGAAGGAAAAAAATTACTATTTGAAGATGTGCAGTTGAGCTGAACCTTTTAATTGATTTGTGGTGGTGTTGTGTGTTGTTAATTCTGATTCATAGCAACCCTGTAGGTCAGAGTAGAACTGCCCCATAGGGTTTCCTAGGCTGTAATCTTTATGGGAGCAGATTGCCAGGTCTTTTCGCCCACGGAGCTACTGGGTGGGTTCAAACCGCAGATCATTTGGTTAGCAGCCAAGCAATTAACCATTGCATTACCAGGGCTCCTTAAATTGATAAACATGTTGTTGTTGTTAGGTGCCTTCAAGTCAGTTCCTACTCAGAGTGACCCCAAGTACAACAGAACAAAACACTGCCCGGTCCTGTGCCATCCTCACAATCATTGCTGTGTTTGAGCCGATTGTTGCTGCTGCTGTGTCAGTCCATCTCGTTTAGGGTCATCCTCTTTTTCACTGACCCTCTACTTTAGCAAACAAGATGTCCTTCTCCAAGGACAGGTCCCTCCTGATAACATGTCCACAGTACATGAGACAAAGCTATCCTCACTTCTGAGGAGCATTCTGGCTGTACTTCTTCCGAGACAGATTTGTTCATTCTTCTGGCAGTCCATGAAATATTCAGTATTCTTCACCAACACCATAATTCAAAGGCATCGGTTCTTCAAATCTGTCTTGGAAGAAGTATAGCCAGAATGCTCCTTAGAAGCGAGGATAGCAAGACTTCGTTTCTTGTACTTTGAATGTGTCTTGGTGTCTTAGTTATCTAGTGCTGCTATAACAGAAATAACACAAATGAGTGCCTTTAACAAAGAGAAATTTATTCTCTCACAGTCTAGGAGGGTACAAGTATGAATTCAGGGTGCCAGCTCCAGGGGAAGCCTCTCGGTCTCTCTGTTGGCCCTGGGGGAGGGTCCTTGTCATCAGTCTTCCCCTGCTCTAGGAGCTTCTCAGCACAGGGACTCCGGGTGCAAAGGATGCATGCTCCTGGCTATACTTTCTTGGTGGTATGAAGTCCCCATGTCTCTCTGCTCACTTCTCTCTTTTACATCTCAAAAGAGATTGATTTAAGTTACAACCTAACCTTGTAGATTGAATCGTCATTAACATAACTGCCGCTAATCCCACCTCATTAACATCATAGAGGTAGGATTTACAACCCGTAGGAAAATCACATCAGATGACAAAATGGTGGACAGTCATACAGTACTGGGGATCAGGGCCCAGCCAAGTTGACACGCATTTCGGGGGAACACAGTTCAATCCATGACGCTTGGTAGAGGGTCAGCAAAAGAGAGGAAGACCGTCAATGAGATGGATTGACAGTGGCTGCAACAGTGGGCTCAAATATAGCAATGATTGTGAGGATGGTGCAGGACCAGGCAGTGTTTCGTTCTGTTGTACACGGGGTCGCTATGAGGCGGGACTGGCCCGATGGCACCTGACAACAAATCCTAAATTATGCATTCTGAGTGGTTTGAGTAAAATCAGGTAGGTGCTTGATCCAGCAAATGGTGATCTGTATACATACATGGTTTTTGCAGGTTCCTCATACCTTGCTCCTGCTGTCACCCAGCATGCACCCTATTTTAAGGGCACAGCCGTTGTCCACGGAGAGTTCAAAGAACTAAGCCTGGATGACTTTAAGGGGAAATACCTGGTGCTTTTCTTCTATCCCTTGGATTTGTAAGTGTCATTTCTATCGTGCTTTAATGTCCTTCTGCGAGTGAGCAGAGATCCCTGCTTCCCTGGGAAATGGCCTGTCTCTGGTGACCCTTCATGTGAAGGGGAGCATTTGTCTGACCCGTTATCACTGACGGCCTTGTCGGATACAGCTTGCCTTGTAGCTTATTTACAAGCGATAAACTTAGGGGGTGGAGCGGCATCCCTTTTACTGATTGGGTTTGAATATGGCTGTATTTTATGTGGTTCCCCTAGACCAGCCTGTAAGAAGTTTTCACTGGTCTGGGGGAAAATGAAGAAGCCTAGTGGCTCAGTAGTTAAAGCGCTCGGCTGCTAACTGAAAAGTTAACAGATCGAACCCACCAGCTGCTTGGAGGGAGAAAGATGTAGCAGTCTGCTTCCATAAAGATTTACAGCTTAGAAACCCTATGGGGCAGTTCTGCTCTGTCCTCTAGGGTCGCTATGAGTCAAAATCGACTTGACGGCGGTGGGTTTGGGTTTTTTTGGTTGGGGAAGAAACGAGAAAAGTAACAATAATAAAATTAGTTTTTTCGACGAAGCTAAATTTGTGTAAATAGAATTTTACTTTAGTCTTAGAACATGCCCTCCCCCCCCCTCGTTTTTTGGTAAGATTTCTTAAATAAAAAGGTAATAGATAAGGATGGTTTTTCTCAGCTTAAAGCTAGAGTGTCGCTGAGACAGGGAGGCCTGTGAGGATGGTGAACGGTCTTGTCTTTTTTCACCTTTAAGTGAACTGAACTGGTTTTTAGATTACTTTTTGTTCATACCTTAAACCATAGTTTTTAATCCTCTGATGAGAATTTCTGCCCTTTTTTCCTAGCACCTTCGTGTGTCCTACGGAAATCGTTGCTTTTAGTGACAAAGCCAATGAATTTCATGATGTGAACTGTGAAGTAGTTGCTGTTTCGGTGGATTCCCACTTTAGCCATCTTGCCTGGATAAATACTCCAAGGAAGGTATAACATCGTCCACCCCGCCTTTGCACGTCTGATCTTGAAAACGGAAAAGATCCCGTGACAGACTAACGTAGAAGTTGTTAACGCAGGGCTAGTCTGTAATGGGCTATTTGTAGGTTCTTACTACTCATGACACATGCTGCTGAAGCTCCGTCTTGACGTGGCTGAGGGGGGTCAGGAGCGCACCGCCTGTGTGTCCTCCCGCCTCCACAGGCAGTGTCTCCGGCCCACGTAGCCACAGAGAGCAGATAAGGCAGGGCAGGGAGGAGCTGTGGTCCGTTGCCACCCTCTCCCCTAAACTCAGGATTCCATGTCTTCACGGACTATGGGATGGTGCTGAGGTTCTCTGGTTTCTCTGTTCTGCGTGGTCAGTATTCTTCCCTAAAAACTTGCTTGGGCGACTCAATATTTCTAGCTATGCTGCTGGACCGTCAGTATCTCATTACTCAAAGGGTTTTGGTGTTACTCTTCCATTTTTATGTTTTAGAAATTAGTCTTCAACTGAAAGGATGCTATAAGAATTGGAAAGAGAAAGGTCTGTAGTATTAGCTGGGTTCAAATCCTGCCTCTGCCACTCTCTGGCTGTGACCTGGGGCAAGTTACTTAACCTTTGTGTGCCTCAGTTTGCTCATCTGTAAAATGGAGATGATAATAGTATCTACTGCTGGATGGTTGCCAGGGTGAAATAAACCAATAAAACAAGCTTAGCACAGTGCCTGGCCCATTGTTTGGGCTGTAAGCTATTATCGTTGTTTTGAGTCTTAAATACTATTACATAGTCAAGGATGTGAAACCACATAGTGTAACAACCAGTCACGTTTGCATTTTTATTAGAACGGCGGTTTGGGCCACATGAACATCCCACTCTTGTCGGATTTAACTAAACAAATTTCCCGGGACTACGGCGTGCTGTTAGAAAACCCTGGTCTTGCACTAAGGTAAGATCCTGTTACTTATGAACTTAAAGTTGTTTTCAATGTTTTAGCATCATCCTGGTTCCTAAGGGATTTATACAGACTTCGGCAAAGCATTAAAAAAATCTTAATTTTAATCTTTGTATAAGCCCTGGTGAAATGCCTCCTCAAGCGTTGCCAGACTTTCAGAAATGGCTGATACGCGTGCCCCTCCACCACCCTGTGTCTCTGTCTCAGGGAGGACCTCTGTGTCTTGTTGGTCACGCTGTTCCCTGACCATCCCAGAGCCACTTCCTTGGGGGGATTCTCCTACCGTGAAGTCATCAGACTGTTTGGAGAAGGGGAGATGGCAGGGTAGGAGGTGGGATCCTGGAATGGCTAAGATCTCGCACAAACCCTGAATCAAACAGACCTAGGTTTGATTTTTTTAACTCTGCTGCTTAATAGCTCTGTGACTTGGGACAAGTTATTTGACCTCCATGAGCCCAGTTCTCCCATTGCTAAAACAGGGATGTACCTCACAGGTTGGTTGTGAGGATTAAATTAGGTGAGGCATCAAAACCTTTTCGCCTAGCTGTTGTTAGAACCCTGTCCCAGAATGTCATTTCTGTCCTCATTCGTTCTGTGGCTAACCCTTTATTCCACTGAGTGTGAAAAGCTTTCAGTTTTCAGCAGCCCCATATTCTAACGCAGCCTTCCTGAGAGGGCTGAGAAATTAGGCCTTAGAGCTGGCTATTCATTGACCCACGAGAGCAGGGATGAAGTGGGAGGAGAGGCCCCAACTGGCTCTGTGGGGACGGACTTCACCCCAGCTCTCCTACCCTTTCTTGGGGCTGACTGTGGCCTTCTCTTCTCTTGGGTTACACCTGGTATTTTAGTGCTGGAAGGCACTTTGGAGTTGGGGCCTTTTTGACTCCAAGGAGATTACCATCTTCCTTTAATAAGCTAAAACCTAGCTCTGACAGACTTGGCCATGGAGGGAGGAAGGAGTGCTGGCCTTTTTCCCCCTAGCGATCCCTTTCCCTGTGGGGTCTCCCTAATTTTGCAACCATGACCGTACCGGTTTCAGTATACCAGGAACGACAAGGGAGAGAGGCTGAGCCTGGTTGGTAAGATAAGGCTTCTTTCTGGAGTCAGTGGGCCCTGCCCTGGCCTAGCTCTGTGTCTGCCTCTGTGCGGTGGATTCCAGCTTGGGTTCTTGCCCCAGGAGCAGGCATCAGGACCTGTCAGGCCTCAAAGCCTGGACCCCCAAATGCTAGGCCAGGGAGGAAGAAGCTCCTTTTTACGTTGTGAATGTTCTCCAACTTGTCTTACCCTGAGTGATTAACACTTAGAATGCCCACACCCTTTTAAGATGGACCTCCTCCTTCTGGTTAAACATACTGGCATACATCACAGTAACACCAACACTTGTACAAAAGGTAAACACAGACCACTGTTATACCGGGTAGACGTCTCATTACATGGCTGCTAAGTGATGAAAAAAGGGGGGGGGTTGGTTTTTTCTTTGGAGTTCTGCTCTGCATAGACTTAGGGCCAGTACATTTTTTCTGCAAAGATTTTCCCATGGGATTTCACCCCATTCACCAAGAATGCACTCATTTAATAAATATTTGTTGAATGTAGATAAAATACAGCTCTGTCGCTTCTCATTTGCCTATAGTTCTTGCCAAGATTTGATACAGCAGCTCCAAGAATGCTTGCCAGATCACTAACAACTAAAGAAGTCTTCACTCTCTAGTTCAGTGACTTGTAGATACTTACGTGACATTCAGGGCACAATTTTTAATTTGTAAATGTGTCATATCATACTGCATGTTTTCCATGGTGGCCCGGTCCAGTCCTGCCTTTGTTAAAGCATTTGTCATTAAGAAGCGACAGTAAGCTTTGTGTCAAAAAAACCAAAAACCAAACCTGTTGAGTCAGTTCCAACTCACAGCTACCCTGTAGGAGAGAGTAGACATGCCTGCCCCTTAGGTTTCCTCGGCTGTAATCTTTATGGAAGCAGACTGCCACATCTTTCTCTCACAGAGAGGCTGGTAGGTTTGGACCTCTGACCTTTCAGTTAGCAGCCAAGCACTTAACCACCAGGGCTCCTAAGCTTTGTGTACAGCAATGAAAATGCCATTATTAAGCATATGATAGAGCTTAATAACTGCTGTATTTATTAAGTAGACTTAAAGACATAAAAGGGTACAAGTGAGTGTTCTGGTGATGTTGAGGTACTAATGAGGCTAAATTCTGATGCAGAGGACTCTTCATCATTGACCCCAATGGAGTCATCAAGCACTTGAGTGTCAATGACCTCCCAGTGGGCCGAAGCGTGGACGAGACCCTCCGCTTGGTGAAGGCATTCCAATTTGTGGAGGCCCATGGAGAAGTCTGTCCGGCAAACTGGACACCTCACTCTCCTACAGTAGGTTTCTTTTCCAGAAGCAGTGGACTTGAGGGTTCCAGGTCCTCGCTGCCTCAAGGGTTGCTGGCCTGGAATATCCCCAAAAGGAGCCCATCCAAAGCCAACCCTTGGTGTAGGGGTGTAGATAGTGTGGGAATGGGTGAAGCCACTGAGGGTGGGGGATGAGGATCAGGGACCAGGCAGGGCTGTTAGTTTGCTTCCAGAAAATGTTAATAGAACTCTTATCCATGTATTTTAAAGGAAACAGACCAATCTTTAAAAAGTTAAATAACTTTCGGTTAAAAATTGGGAGTTTTCATTTACTTTTGAGACTATTATAAAGTCAGCAGTAACCCAGTTTAATGTTTTTTCTGTTTTTAGATCAAGCCAAGCCCAACTGCTTCCAAAGAATACTTTGAGAAAATAAATCAGTAGGTCATCCCACGTGCACCTGTAGCTTCTTACACCAGAGAAGAACCACAGGTTGGAGCCCCGTGTTAGTATTTCAAAGATGATTGTTTATAGAAGGCAAAAAAAAAAGAAAATTATGCTTGTATTCATAACTATTACTCTTAATGTTTTGTTTTTGTAACATTGTCTATAAGACTTTTTAAGCTTGGCTAGTCGCTAATGTCAGGAGTCTTTTACTTGTAACATCCTGATGGCTAGTTAGAATGTCTTATTTCACCTCCTTCTTGAATCATGTCTTTGATGGGAAAAAGAAACACTCTTTCTTCACCTTCCTTGAACCCTTGAGTATACTAAAGTAGTACAACAGATATTTAAAGCTTCTAATCAAGGTCCTGAAATTGTCTTCCTGAATTTCTTTGATTAAACTGAATTTTCTTTGAAAGGTAACAAAAATCATTGTTTTAAGTTGTTAGCATCAGAGGTCTGATTTAACTCTTGCAATGGATGTATGTGTGATTGAAACAAATGGGAATCATGTTTTGAAGAAAACACTTACGGTGGCAAAGTCACTTAGCTGATCACGCATGATCCCCATCCCTGAGATCATGGTTACATCATTCTTTTACTTATTTTATTCATTGGTTGACTTAGTGTCTACAAACATTTCTAGATAATGATTGGGTGTGACTATAAAGCATATTTATTGAGTCCAGGAATTGTATTTTGAAATCACTGTAATTATTTTCTTTCTGGAAGTGCTCAATGTCAAGTATATAATAAAAAATAAACATATTTTAAAATATTTGGCATTTTTAATACAGTTATTTCAACGTATGTTGTGAGACTGTATTTTTCTTTCTCTGGTTGCATCAACAATTGAGCGTTTGACTTGGAGGCCACAAAAGTGAGTAAAATGTTGGCTCCAGACTCAAGGAACTCAGTTTAGGGGGTGAGACAGACATGGGAACATTTATTCAGTATTTCAGTGAATCCTGGCATACCACATGGGAAGCACTGTTGAAGAGGCACAAGAGTGAACCAAAAAAGACCACTCCTTACCTTCATGCACTGATGTCCTAGAGGGGAAACATAGTAAACAGTAAAAACACCTAGAATGGAGGGCTGGTTCCGTGGTCTCAGGGAACGAACATCTAGCTCAATTGGCATAACATAGTTTATAAAGAAAATGTTCTACATCCTACTTTGGTGAGGAGCATCTGGGGTTTTAAAAGCTTGTGAGCAGCAACTTAAGATACTCCACTGGTCCAATCTCATCTGGAACAAGAATGAAGAAAACCAAAGACACACGGGAAAGATTAGTCAAAAGGACTAATGGACCACAACTACCACAGCCTCCACCAGACTGAGTCCAGTACAACTAGCTGGTGCCCAGCTACCACCACCGACTGCTCTGATGGATCACAATAGAGGGTCCCAGGCAGAGCTGGAGATAAATGCAGAGCAAAATTCTAACAAAAGAAGACCAGATTTAACTGGTCTGACAGACTGGAGAAACACCAAGAGTATGACCCCCGGACATCCTTTTCTCTCAGTACTGAAGTCACTCCTGAGGTTCACCCTTCAGCCAGGCTAGGCCCATAAAACAAAACGAGACTAAATGGGCACACCAGTCCAGGGGCAAGGACAAGAAGGCAGGAGGGGACAGGAAAGCAGGTAATGGGGAACCCAAGGTCAAGAAGGGGAGAGTGTTGACATGTCCTGGGGTTGGCAACCAATGTCACGAAACAAAATGTGTATTAATTGTTTAATGAGAAATATTTGCTCTGTAAATCTTCATCTAAAGTACAATTAAAAAAACAACCTAGAATGTTTAGAAGGAAAATAAAGAGCAAGGAGCTAGACCAGAGATGTTCTAGATAGGATTGTTGGGGAAGGCCTTATGTGACAGTCAATCTCTCCAGGTCAATGTTTTCATCTGTAAAATGAGGAATACAATTGTACCTGTCTCAAGGTTTTGTTGATCAAACATGATAAAACCTAAAAAGTGAGGGGATAAGGGTTCCAGGCAGAGTGCACAGCAAGTGCAAAGGCCTTGAGGCAAGAGCTGGCTTGGGGTGGATGAGGGGATTGCAGAAAGGCCCACATGGCTGGAGGGATGAAGGAGCCAATGGTAGTAGGGGCCAGAAGAACCTTATGGGCAAGCTTAACAGCTTTGGATTCTGTTCCAAAAGATGTCAGATTTTGAGTCTGTTCTAGAATTGCTCGGCTGGATTTGTGACACACTTGAGGGTACAGCCAGCAGAATAAAAGTGTGCTGAGTACCATGGTCCAATATTCTATGCATGGGGTGTGATGGAAATGGGAGGGGCACCCCACTCAGCTGTGGCGGTCAGGGAAGGCTTCCTGGAAGAGGAGAGGAGAGGAGCTCTTGGAAGCTACAGAAAGTGAGCCAGGTGAGCATAGGGAAAATGGTCTCACGTGAGGGTGCGTAGAAGTCACATGGGCCTGAAGAAAAACCATGAGCATTTCATGTTCCTGGGATGGCAAGGCCAGGGCTGCAGAGGCATAGCGAGGGGGGTTATGGGGAGGACACTTGCCCTTGGGCACAGGTCCAAAAGGGGAGCCACACAAGGCCAGCCAGGGAATCACCCCCCCCCCCATCATGGTGGTGGTGAGAAGGCACAAACTTAGAGATTGCCCCCGGGCGCTCATAACCCTCAATAGACCGGGCTGGGCGGGGAGCGTGGATAGGCCAGCTGGGCGTGAATGGCCAATACTAAGCACTTCCCACATGTCCAGGGTTCTCTTAAGGGCTCTTACATGTTTCGTCTTGTTTGATCCTCCACAAAACCCTGAGAAAGGTACAACTGCCCTCATTTTACAGATGGGAGAATAAACCTGGAGAGAGAAGCTTGCCCAGAGTCACAGCTAAGGATGTGGTGATATTGGGCTTTCAATCCAGGCCTCTGAGGCCCCTGAGCACCCTAAACACACTTTTGGCTTCCAGGAATTCAACTGCACACATACAACCCCACCCACCCCAAGCTCAGAAGGGTGTGGGGAGGGAGAAAGGGGGCGTCTTTTTCCCCACAAATGGTCCCTGTGTGGTCTGGGACTCGAGAAGGAATTGGATTTGCCCTGAGGCTGGAGAAAGACTATGGGGCTGAGAAATGGTGCCTGTACCCAGGGTACTACCCACAGGCTTAGGATGGGGCCAGGGCTTGGTGTAATGCTCTGTTGCTGCCTTCTTGATATTTTTTTAAAAATAATATTTTATTGAGTTTTTAGTGAAAGTTTACACAGCAAGTTGGGTTCCCATTTGACAATTTCCACACAAATTGTTCAGTGACATTAGTTACATTTATCACAATGTGTCAACATTCTCTTTAATCGTGATGGTTGTTCCCTTTCCAGTACTCTAGTTTCCCAGCCCCTTATCTTGTCATCTTTGCTTTTGAGTAATTGTTGACCTTTTGGTCTCATTGTTGTTAGGTGCCCGTCCAGTCATTTCTGACTCATAGCGACCCTATGTACAACAGAATGAAACACTGCCCGGTGCTGTGCCATCCTCACAATCGTTGTTATGCTTGAGCCCATTGTTGCAGCCACTGTATCAATCCATCTCGCTGAGGGTCTTTCTCTTTTTCGCTGACCCTGTACTTTACCAAGCATGATGTCCTTCTCCAGGGACTGATTCCTCTTGATAACATGTCCAAAGTATGTGAGACGTAGTCTTGCCATCCTTGCTTCTAAGGAGCATTCTGGTTGTACTTCTTCCAAAATAGATTTGTTCATTCTTTTGGCAGTCCATGGTATATTCAATTTTTTTTTTGCCAGCACCACAATTCAAAAGCGTCAATCCTTCTTTGGTCTTCTTTACTTATTACCCAGCTTTCGCATGCATATGAGGCGATTGAAAACACCATGGCTTGGGTCAGGCGCACCTTAGTCCTCAAGTGATGTCTTTGCTTTTTAACATCTTTTGCTTTTTTTGTCTCATACAGACGGTTTTTAAGTAGGGCACCGATCTTATGGGTAATATCCCTTATTTTGTGTGCCACTCTGTTATTTTGCTAAAAGGTGATCTTGGGATGGGCTCGGTTCTATGCTTAAAGAGTGTTTCAGGGCGATAGTCTCAGGGAGTCCTCTGTTCTCTTCCTTTTCTAGATACTGGGATAGTTTGAGCAGAACTGGTGTCAACTCTTCTCTGAATGTTTGGTAGAATTCTCCAGGGAAGCCATCTTGGCCTGGGCTTTATTTTATCAGTTTTTTTTTTTTAAATGACATCTTCAATTTCTTCTTTTGTTATGGGTCTATTTAGATTTTCGACCTTTATTTGTGTTAGTTTAGGTAGGGAGTGTGTTCGCGTTTTTATTTTTCATCGAGCCCTGCAAAGTAAGTAGCGGGTCCTTATTACACGCGATATTGTGTACGTTGGACTCTGTGGGCAATGGAAAAGATTTTCCAGGGTAACGTCCAAAAGCGCCAGGTAAGATGCGACAAGAGGCCAGGGCCAGGTATTCGTGGTAGGTAACGTGACATGAGGGCTCTGAGACGTGACCTCTCTGCCGGCCTTGAAGTAGCCGGGCCACCCACAGTGGCGAGCGGGCCGAGCAGATTGGCAGGACTAGACCTCCGGGGCCCAGGGCGGGAGGGGGGAGACCCGGGCGGGAGCGGGGAACCCAGGCGAGAGCACGAAATGCAGGCGGAAGCGGCGGAGCCCGGGCGGGAGCGGGGAACCTGGGCAGAAACGGGGAGGCCGGGAGAGAGCGCGGAACCCGGGCGAGAGCACGAAATCCAGGCGGGAGCGGCAGAGCCCGGGCGGGAGCGAGGAAACCAGGGCGGGAGCGCGGAACCCGGCCCATGCGGGCCGGGCCGGCGGGAGACAGGAGTCCGGGCGGAAGCGCGGGAATCCTGCTGAGAGCGGCGGGCGCGGCGGGGCGGGGCGCACCGCCGGCTCCTCCCCCGCGCGGCCTTGCGGCGGCCGCCTCTCCAACATCACGCAGATCCCGGGAAGAAGAGAAAACGTTGGGCCGGCGGCTCCCAGGGTGCAGCGCCGCCCTCATGGAGCCCAACGTGCGCTTTTGGACCGCCGAACGCCAAGTACGGCCCGGGGCGCGGCCGCGGGGCTGGGGATGGGGCCCGGGGGAGGAGGCGTGGGCCGCGCCGCCTGCAGGCGGGCGGCTCGGAGCACGAGCTGCCACCGGAGTCAGCGACCTTGCGCAAGCCACGTGGTCGCTCTGCGCTGGGGGTGGGGTGTGGGGGGTGTGGGGGGGGGTTCCTCCTCCCGGAAATGGCTTTGGAGCGCGCCCCAGCACTTGCACCACCTTTTAAGGCCCGGGGAGGACCAAGGGGAAACCCAATCTTGCTAGGCTTCTACCCCATGCTGTTACTGTGGTCATCGCCTCGGTCCCAGGCTGGGGCAGGCGGGGTCGCCACAAGGTCATCCTCCAGATCGCCCTGGCGGAGGAGGCCACCCTTCTTAGGTGTCCTGAGCAGCAGTTGGAGACCAACCTCCTATCCCTGTCTCAGCCGCAGAGCAAGAGACCCTGAGGCTTAGGCAGCCGCCCATCAACCCAAGTAAGGGGTCTCACATCCCTGCAGTGTCGAAGGCGGCACTGTGCAATAGAAATGGGATGTAAGCCACAGGTGATTTAAAACGCATGAGCTACATTTAAAAAGGTAGAAAGAAACATGAAATGAATTTTAATAATACAGTAAAACCTGTGAAGGCCGAAACCGATGTAAAGCAGAAACCTGTCAGAGAAAGAAAACTCAAATATTTTCCACTAATAGGATAGGAAAGTTGTAAGACTGCACCCTGCCAAAAGCGGACAACTTGGCGAGACCCAGAAAAACAAGGCAGTCCCGTCGAGTTCCAGCCCTCACAGGTTTCACAGAATCTGGTGTTTAACCCAGTAGGTCAAAAATATTATCATTTCAACATGTAGTCAATAAAAAAAAATTGAGATATGTGGTATCTCTTTTTGTGTGAAGTCTTCAAAATCTGGTGTGCATTGTACACTTTGGGCACTGTCCGTTGGGCCCAGCCACGTTGCAAGTGCCTCATGGACACGGAGAGCGGCTTCCTACTGGACAGCACAGCCCTAGGGTGTTCTCTTTCAGGCCCTTACTTAAAGGTGGGGAAATTGACACTGGGCAGGGAGTTAATGTTTTCCCTGGAGAAGGGGCTTGTTGCAGCAGCCCAGCTTCCTTTCTCCGCCTGTGACCTGGCTACATTATTGAGCCCTTGCTGAGGTAAACCGAAAACCAAACCGGTTGCCGGCAAGTCAATTCTGACTCATAGCAGAGTAGAATTGCCCTGTAGGGTTTCCAAGGAGCGGCTGGTGGATTCGAACTGCCAACCTTTTGGTTATCAGCGAAGCTCTTAACCGCTTTTCCAGGTCTTTATTCGTGGAGTTGAGTCTTAAAACAACTGCTCAGAAGGCAAGGAAACAGATTCTGAGGCCTTTCTAGGTACTTGCTTCAAGGTCATGTGTGGAATGTTCAGCGTGATGCGTGGGATGGAACGAAGGCCCGAATGACCCCAAAGTCTGGGCTTTTAAAGCCCAGGAGCAATTTGATATTGAAATATTTAAGAATACAGGCTACAGAGTCGCTTCCTTACCTGTAAAATGGGGTTGTCGTGAGGTGACGCAGGGAACAGGCAGAGCGTAGTCCAGGGCCCTAGTAGGATCTCTGAAAACATGTTAATTGTTATTATTATGCTATATCTTTGTTTTTCTACTGCTGTTAACCTTCTTCCTGGTGTTTTTTTTTTTAAACCTCAAGTCTTTTGTTCAAAGATTTCTTCTGTGGACAGAATTATTAGACCCTACAAATTTGGTCATTTCGATTGTAAGTATTGTTTTCGTAGATAAGAGAGTTCACTTTTATTCTGAAACTTGAAGATGGTGTGGGCTCCCCCCTTTTTTTAATTCTTGTAAGAGTCATGTCCCTTTTGAAAGCAGTTGGAATGACAGAATGTGTATATTATTATGGTTTTATTCCTTTTGAATGAGCTTGTTAGATTGGAAGGATGATAAATAACGCTGTACATTGGTACAACAGATAATGCCAAGCCCTCAGCCAGGTGCTGGTGATTCAGAGAGAATTAAAACAAACCCTCTGTGTAATGGCAGACAGACTGGCAATGCTGGTCGCAAATCATGAGCTCGGCTCTGGGGTATGGCAGGGAATTGGAGGAACCACCATTTGTCTGTCAGTTTGTTGTACTGTAGTGGCTTGTGTGTTGCTGTGATGCTGGAAGCTATGCCACCAGTATTTCAAATACCAAGAGGTCACCCGTAGTGGACAGATTTCAGCAGAGCTTCCAGACTAAGACAGACTAGGAAGAAAGCCCTGGCGATCTACTTTTAAAGATTAGCCAATGAAAACCCTATGATCACAACAGAATATTGTCCAATATAGTGCTGGAAGATGAGCCCCGCAGGCTGGAAGGCACTCAGCAGTGCACTCAGCATACCAACAATCATGAAGATGGCACAGGACTGGGAACGTTTTGTTCTGTTGTACATGGGGTCGCCATGAGTCGGAACTGAGTCGGGTACCTAGCCACAACAGAAGAGGAAATGCTTCACTCTGGGTGGGGTGGTTGAGGGAGGGCTGAGATGGGAATCGCAGGGAGGAAGCATCTGGGAGGAGAGGGGACCGTAAGTAAAGCTAAGGGTCAGAGAGCAGGTCACAAAGTTATCAGAGCTTTTAGAGCTGGGAAGTGAGGCAGGCCTTTAAGGGCCTGCGTGTTGTTCAGACGAGAGAAGATTGCATTTATCCTACAGGGCAAGTGACTGAGATGGGCCGTTGGGGTTTCAGAGGGTCTCTTTGGTAGCCTGTATTGAGTAAAACCAGAGGAGACCGTACTGTGGGCGGAGCAGGCAGTTCAGTGGGTTCAAGTGGTGTCCAGGTGAAAGATTGGGAGGGTTTGAACCAGGTGTGGCTGGGGGATGAAAAGGAGATGCCCTGTCATCAGCAATAACCCTTCAGGGCAAGTCACAGAGGACACTCCCATACTTGTGCTCAAAACACCAAAACCAAACCTATTGCTGGCGAGCCCCTCCTGACTCACAGTGACCCGCTGGGTAGGGTAAAACTGCCCCATAGGGTTTCCAACGAGTGGCTGGTAGATTCGCACTGCGGACCTTTGGGTTAGCAGCTGAGCTCTTAACCACTGCACCACTAGGGCTCCGCTTGTGCTCAAGATGTTCCTCATAACCCTGTTTGCAATCAGGGCCTCGAACCAGTTCTTTCTGGTTTGAGCCGCTGCTGAGAATGTGCCTTTCTAGTAAGTTCTTGGGAAATTATATGTAAGAATCACCTGGGAATCTTGTTAAACTATAGATTCTGATTCAGGGTGGAAATGCAAATTCTCAGCACGGAACTTGTTAGAAATGCAAATTCTCAGCAAGGGTCCCAACTAGAATGAACCCGCTTCAGTTTGAAGCCATGTTTATAATAGAGAAAAAATGAGAAACAACCTGAATGCTATCTGTATACCAAAACAAAAACCCAAACCTGTTGCTGTTGAGTGGATTCCGACTCACAGCAACCCTGTAGGACAGAGTAGAACTGCCCCGTAGGGTTTCCAAGGCTGTAAATCTTTATGGAAGCAGACTGCCACATCTTTCTCCCGCAGAGCATCTGGTGGTTTCGAACCACGGAGCTCTCAGCAGCCTGAGCACTTTACCACTGTGCCACCAGGGCTCCTTTGCCATCAGTATGGAAATAGATTAATAAAATGTGGTATATTCATACTATGGAATTCTGATTAGCAGTTAAAAGTGATGAAGTAGATAGATCCCATATGTTAAGTGGAAACATGGTGTCTGTGATGTTTAGTGGGAAAAGCAAGATGCATAAATAATAGCACTTACGGAAATTATAATTAAAAAAACACAATATATTGTTTATGGATACATGTGTTCATATATTGTTAGCTGCTATTGAATTGGTCCCCTGAGTCATGGTGATCCCATGCAGAACAGAATGAAATACTGCCTGGTCTACCATGATCAATTGCGGATCGAACTGTTGTGATCCGTAGATCTATAGATTTTCACTGGCTGATTCTTGGGAGTAGATTGCCAGGCCTTTCTTCCTAGTCTGTCTTAGTCTGGAAACTCCACTGAACCTGTTTGGCATGATAGCAATACACAAGCCTTCAGTGATGGACAGGTGGTAGCTGCACATAAGGTGCACTGGCTGGGTGTTGAACCCAGGTCTCCAGCATGGAAGGCAAGAATTCTACCACTGAACCATCAAATAAGTAAATGGACTAGAAGGATATACCCAGAACTCATACTAGTGGTTACCTCTAGAACGGTAGAATGTGGAAGGAAATGGGTTAAAAAAAAAAAAAAAGGGAAGCAGTATGATGGAATGTTTGCAGTTATCAATTCTGTGATGGGATTATGAGTGTGAATAAGTCTTATTTGTATTTTTCTATATTTAAATTTATTTTCTCAAATTAAGAATACAATAAGAGAGGACACAAGACTAGAATAACTAGATGTGGGTGAACGAGAGGGAAGGGACTGCCAGGTTTCTGACTGGAGACACTAGGCAGATGGTGTTGTAGACGGAGACAGTTACTATCAGAGAAGAACGGGGGGCAGCAGCAGTGGGTAGGCTGGTGGAGCTGTCTGGGAAGTGAGGAGGTCTGAATCTGAGTTATACCTGGGATTTATCCTATTGGAAACTCCCAGGAAGTGGAGAACCTAATTTTATCTGCTGCGCTGAAATCAGATGTATGGTTTAGATACAGTGTGTGCTGGTAAATGAGCGTGTGATTCCTAAATCAGTGGATAAATCCGAACATTGATGAGATCATTGCTTGATTTCTTTGTATCTGATTGTAGGAAAAAATAGAAAAATCGAGGCAACTCTTATCAACAGAGGCAGCCAGAGGGAACGTGGAGGACAAGAAGGTGGGTCTGTGTGCCCAGGTGTACCTGGTTCAGGGCTGGGAGGGTTGCCTTCAGGTGATTCTGCCTGAATGGTGTGAAATCATGAAGGATGTTGGCCATTAATCATATAATTGTAATCTTATAATTGCCCCCTCCACCCCCACCCCCACCCCGGGCTAATAATTTGAAAAGCCAACAGGAGCAGCTTTCAAAAATGGGTTAGGTTTTTAAATGTAATTAGAAATCCTTCTCATCAATCAACTAGAAGGAGCCTTGGTAGTGTAATGGTTAAGCGTTCAGCTACTAACCCACCCAGTGGCTCCATGTGAGAAAAGACCTGGCAGTCTCCTCCCATAAAGGTTACACCCTAGAAAACTCTATGGGGCAGTTGTACTCTCTCTCGTGAGCTCCCTGTGAGTTGGAACCGACTTGACAGCACCTAACGCCAACAGCAAACCAGCTGGAGCAGCATTCCACATGTGCAGCCGGTATTAGCAAAGGTTCTCTGTAGCTGATTCCTGGGAGCCCCAGAGCAAACCCCAGAATTCTGGCAGGCCTCCTAAGTCAGAATCTGATTTCTGACAGAAACAGTGTTCCGGGGCCAGGTTGCATTCCTATGCAAGGGGTCGAACCAAGTGTTTGTTGTCTCCCTTGTACAGACCTAGCGGTGTCTGGGGCTTTCTGGAGCCCACAAACATCAGTCCTACAAGGCAGCCTGTGGAAAGCTGTCCTATTTAACTTGGTTTTTCTAAGAGCTTGTTGGGGCCTCTGGCTGACAGCCGCGCTCTTGGTGGGGGCAGGCTGGATTCAGAGACCGCGGAGTTGCAGAGCCACGGGGCTGACTCACTGGAGGCCCTTGGTGTCTTTTGCAGGGACAAGTCAGGTGTTGACCTTGAGTCCCCTCCAAGGTCGGAGAGAATGAGTTAGGCTTTTTAGTGGTCTGGCTGTTCTCTCCGTGGAGCCTCTCTTTGCTTATTGTTCATTTGTTTGTTCATCATTTGATTCGTTTGTTTCGATTTACTCTGTCCACGGGGTAGAAAAGCAGTTCTGGCCTTTACTTTGTGAAAGGCGGAGCACGGGGGACACCGGAAGTGAGACTGGCAAGGAGATTTTTTGCTGCCACGCCACCTGAAAAGCTATTGCTTGTTTTTTCTCTTTTTAGATACAAGAGGCTTGGAAGAAAAGTCTTGTAAGTTTCAGCCCTGTAGTAATTTCTCGCTCTCTAAAATAACAGAGGTCCCTGGGTGTTACAATTGGTTGACGCTGGGCTGCTAACCAAAAGGTTAGTGGTTCGAGTCCACCCAGTGACACTGTAGAAGAAAGGCCTGATGATCTACTTCTGTAAGTTTCAGCCATTAAAAACCCTGTGGAGCACAGTTCTACTCTGATACACATGGGGTCTCCATGAGTTGGAGTCAACTCTACAGCATTGGGTTAAGATAACGAAGCCAAATGTCAAACTGACCTTTGTGTTACTCTTTTGAAGTCAACGGTGAATCCTGACAGTAGCAAACTGATCCCCGCTCCTTTTCGACCTGCAGGTGAGTTGGTTTTTTCCTAGAAGGATTTCTGGTGATGAGTCTGGAAACCACAGCTTAGAAAGAATGTTAGAAGGATTTGGGGTTGACAATGGAGAAGAGCAGGCCCGGGGCCAGATCTGTGGCCAGTCCTGCAGTAAGATCCTCAGCTTTGGGAGTTAGGGGACAGGCCTGAGCTGAATTCTGTCCTGGTCCATCATGCCCCAGTGAGCATAGCAGAATATTTCACTGATGGTTCCAGAACATATGACTTACAAGTGCTAGTCTTAGGGATACCATTTACATTCTTTCATTTTCACTATATCTAACTAAGATAAAGGGACTAAAACCCACGATTGTATAGGGCCCTTCCACTGTAAAACTCTTGATATATTTTAAGCAAAACACTGGAAATGGCATAAATATCAAAAAAATTCAGACTCTGGTTAAGTAATTCATAAAAAGAATGAAGTAAGTCTTATGTGCTAATAAGAAGAAGGATGGATCTCTGGGAATTAGTATTAAGAGGCAAAAAGCAAAGTGTAAAACGGTATATAGTGATCCCATTTGTATAAATAAGGGATGTGGGGGGATGGGTGGGGGGCCGGGGAGGAAGAGGAGATGTATGCATCCTGATAAACAAAAACCCGTTTGCCATTGAGTGGATTCCAACTCATGGCAACCCCATGTGTGTCAGAGTAGAACTGTGCTCTGTAGGGTTTTCAATAGCTGATTTTTTGAAAGTAGATTGTCAGGCCTTTCTTCTGAGGTGCCTCAGTGGACTCGAACCTCCAACCTTTCGGTTAGCAGCCAAGCATGTTAACCATCGCACTACCCAGGGACTTCATGTATCCTGATTTAAAAAAAAAAAAAAAACCAAACCCACTGCCATTGAGTCAATTCTGACTCATAGCAACCCTGTAAGACAGGGTAGAACTGCCCCATAGAGTTTCCAGGGAGTAACTGGTGGATTTGAACTGCTGACCTTTTTGGTTAGCAGCCTGAGCTCTTAACCACTATGCCACTAGGGCTCTTGATAGTCATGTTAAGAAATTCATCTGGAAGGATGAACAAGAAGCTGTTAACGGTGCTTACCTTTGGTAGAAGGGACTGGGAAGGCTGGAGGGAGACTCTTAGGTCTTTCTGCACTGTGCTGTTTTGATTTTGTGCCATATGCACATATTTATTATTTCTATTTGGAAAAAAAAATAAGTAAAATTTCCTTTGAGGCCTGTGACTTCAGAAGGCTGACGAAGAGGTTTTCAGGCACTCTGCCCTCTTCTTACCCTCTCTCTGCCTCAGCAGCTGCACTGACGACTCTTCTCTTTTTTGCCAGCTTTCCTGCCTTTCACAGGGCCCGTGGTGAGTAAGCTACTGCTCACCATTAAGGAACGGGCAGTTTAGGAAGATGTCCACCAGCTCCTAACCACAGCTGGTGTCCCTCCTGCTCTGGACCCCATCCCGTTGACCCCACACCTGTGATCCTTGTCGTTTGTTCATATCCACCCTTCCCCTAACACACGCACACCAATCCTGTCAGGTGTCCAGGCCTCTTGAAGGCCCACGGTGTCACAGGTGATCCTTGTTTTGAACACCTACTATGTGCAAAGCACTATGGAGGAAATCAGTAAGATGTGCCCACAAGCCCCAGGTGATGGTCTGTTCCCTTCTCACCCCAAGTCTGCCCCATATAGGCTCTCCCCTGGGAACTGAGTCGTCCTCAGTAAGGCCGTCCACCTTGGCTCTCGTGAGGTGCTTTTGTCTACCTCACTCCCTTCACACCTGCCCTGTGTCTGCATCCCTTCGCAAGCACGTACTTCTGAGCTGCCCTGCCAGATTGCAGGTCTTGGGGATGGACCGTTGTGAGGCTCCTGCTGTCCACAGAGCAGCTAGTTCAGCGCCCTGTAGGTGCTCCTTAGCATCAGCCTGCCCGTTGACCAATGGCCCTGTGTCCCCGCCCCTCCTGTCTGTGTAGCAGCTCCTTGGGGGCTCAGCTGTGCATCTGCCTGGGAGGTTCTGGGGTCCTGCAGGTTCCACCTCCCTGCAAACACTTATATCTCTGTTTTACCTTTTTCTTAAAAGGTATTTTTTTCGATGATGCCATCGAAAGGGATAAAGTCCATGATTTTACCTCAGGTAGCCATTATTTCTATTTCACGATTACTGAACCCTGTTACGCTTGAAACCAAAATGTGTTCTGTTTGTCTGTATCTCTTGGCAGCTTTCTTTCTATACCTACACTACAGCCTTCAACATCATCAATGGAAACTCAAGTTACGTGAGTATTGGAGGCCCGGAGGGCATGTAATTTTGGTATTGTTTTCTTTTAGACTTATGTTTTTTTGTTTTTTTTTTTTTTTGTCTTTTTAGAATTATCCTTACTGGGTAAAACTGTGGAATTAGCTAAACACGTGCCTTTATTTTTCCGTAGCATCATCACCCACGAGAGAGTCTGTTACTAGGGGCAGGAGTGATTGCTTCGTCAACCTTTTTCGGAGTAGGTATTTTAAAACTATGTTGAACCTCTTTTATTCGGAATCAAGAAAAGTTTATTCTGATTACAGATTTAATTTATTTCCTAACGTAAACAATTTAGAGAGTATGAATGAGACATAAAGAAGAGAAAATAAAAGCTTTCTGTAATCCTATCAGGAGTCCCTGGGTGTTGCAGACAGTTAACATGCTTGGCTGCTAACCAAAAGTTTGAAGGTTCAAGTCCACCCAGAGGCACCTTGGAAGAAAGGCCTGGTGATCTACTTCCGAAAAAAGATCAGCCATTGAAAACCCTATGGAGCACAGTTCTACTCAGACATACATGGGGTTGCCATGAGTTGGAATCAACTGGCTTTATAATCTTATCACTCTGAAATAATAATCATGTTACATTCTAAGTGGTTACACATATGCTTAAATTAAATAAAAAATAAATGAATTGATTTAAAAAATAAACTTATGCTGCACAAACGTTATGCAAATCGTATATTGCTTTGGATATCAGGACACGGTAGTGGTTCCAGGTGTTGACTTTGGCATCAGACAGACCTGGTTAGAATCCTGGCTCTGACCCTAAGGGACTCTGAGCCTTGGGGTACCCCTCTGGCAAGCAGGGAGAATGACATACAATACCTACCTCACTATTACAGGAACTAAAACCAAAAAATTACACAGGAAGCCCTGGCACTCTGCCTGACCTGTATCCGGAACCAGGTCAGGGTTAGCTCTCTGCTGTTGAGTCTGTCCAACTGATTTTTTGGTCTCATGAAATCCTGATGTTCTCTCTTCTCTTCTAGATAATTCCTCACTTGGCACAAATGAAGTATTCCTTGGATAACTATCTCGTCCGCTTTTTGCTCAGAAGAGTCCTTCCTGTCCTCTTCATCGGTGAGCAGGAAGGGATGGGGCATGCGGTCTGGGGTTTGTCCTTGTGGCCTTCGGGCCTTTCTCCATCGCAGGAGCCACCCTGCTCCCTGTCTGTGATGTGGCCAGTGACAGCCACCATTGGCAGCTTGCCGGTGCCCCCAGGCCTGAGTCTGAGAGGTGACACTTTGCCTGCAGATACCCCTTGTCTTAGCTCCCTAGGGCTGCTGTGACAGAAATACCACAAGTGGGTGGCTTTAATGCACAGACATTTATTTACCCAGTTTAGGAGACCAGAAGTCGAATTCAGGGCACCGGCTCTAAAGGAAGGCTCTCTCTGTCTGTTGTGGGGGAAGGTCTTGTCTCAGCTTCTCTAGTATTCTTGTTATTCCTTGAAGACTCCACTTGGCATTTATTCTGCCCCCAATTTGTACTTGCTGCTGTGCCTAATCTGCTCTTTTTGTATCTCAGAAGTGATTAGGTTTAAGACACAGGCTACACTGATAGGCCTCATTAACGTAACAAAGAAAACCCTGTTCTGAAGTGGGATTACATCCACAGGTATGGGGTTAGGATTTACAGCACATATTTTTGGGGGACACAGTTCAACCCATAACCCCCCTAAAAAAAATAAACCCATTGCCATCAAGTCGATTCCGACTCATAATGACCTATAGGACAAAGAGAACTGCCCCACTGGGTTTCGTAGGCTGTAAATCTTTTTTTACAGAAGCAGACTGCCACATCTTTCTCCTGTGGAGCAGCTGGTGGATTTGAACCACCAACCTTTTGGTTGGCAGCCAAATGTTTTAATCACTACACCATCAGGGCTTCTTACATCCTTCAATTGTCAAAGGATGAATACAAGCCTGGTAACCCAAATTCCTTTTTAAAGACTCTGTACAAGCTCTCTGATGCATTATTTCACGTATTCCTGATGATGACTTATGGGTAGGTAATATTTTTCCCATTTACAGATGAGGAGACTGAGGCACAGGGAGGTTAAGTAACTTTTTCGGGGTCACACAGCAAGCAAGGAGCGGCACAGGAGTTCCAGCCCAGCACTGTGACTCCAGAGAGAGGAACAGAGATATTAACTGAATGGTTAAGTTTGCCAGTGTACAAATCCACTAGTTCATGCTCCAAATTTGGGTTTGGGATTCATAGCAGTGTGGAGAGTTGGCAAAATGATGGCAGTGATGAAGTTAGTGAAATTGTGTTACAGAAACCTGGTCAAACCAGATTAAGCAAAGAAGGGGGTGTATCTCAAGGATCTTGAGGTTCTCCTTGGAATCCTATCAGAGAGTAGGGCTGGGCGTCAGGGTGCAAGAACCTGGTGCTGAGATTCAGGTGGGATCCAAAACTGAGTGGCTAGGAATTCTGCTCCCAATTTCAGCCCCCTCCCCGGGCGAGAACTTGGCTGGCCCAGCCGATGGCAGGGGAGTACCTGAGGGCTGGGGGAGGCATCTGTCAGGAGGAGGCTTGAAGTGGGCAGACCCAAGATGTTCCTTCAGCGAGCCGAAACTCATCCCTCCTGTGTGTCCCTTCTAATCCCCAGCCCAAGTCAGTGGGATGAATGTTCTTGCATCCCGAAGTTTGGAGCCCACGCGAGGCATCAAGGTCATGGACAAAGAAGGCAAAGTCATAGGCCATTCCAGAAGAGCCGGGCAAAAGGTGAGGGGACACGACGGAGATGTAGCTGCTTGCCCTTTGGGCGAACAATCGAATTTTCTGTTTAAGAGCTGGTAACAAATTCTTGTCTCCTTTCAACCTTTCCTCATCCTGTCCTTCCTCATCACCCAAAAGAGATTTTGCGTTTTGCACCCTGATATGTGAAAGATGGGCACCCAGCAACTGCTCGGCTCTTAGCCCAGTAGGAGGTTTTGTTCTCCAAGCCTGGTGTCCACCCTCCCAGGGTGAGCAGACTGGGGACCCCTTTGGAGGCCACTCCCCTCCCAGCCTGCTCTGCACTCCTGGAGGTCAGTGGACACCCCTCCCTCTTCCACTCCACAGAGCAAGTTTTCTTAATATCGGCATTTTTTAAAAAATCGTGGTAACTGTATATATAACAAAACATTTACCATTTCAGCAGCTCAACTGCTAACCTAAGGGTTGGGAGTTCGAACCCAACCAGCAGCTCCACAGAAGAAAGGCCTGGCAACCTGCTTCTGTAAAGATTACAGCCAAGGAAACCCTGTGGAGCAATTCTACTCCATAACACATGGGGTCACCACGAGTGGGAATGGATTCAACAGCAGCGAGTTTGGCTTTTCTGGTTATGTGTACGATTCAGTGACATTAATTCCTTCATCATGTTGTGCAGCCATCACCATTGTCCATTTCCAAATTTTTCCATCACCCCAAATCTTCATCTTTAAGGATCAATTTGCTGTCCAGCATGGCCTTAAGAAATCCAGTGCTCTGACCTAAAATTTCTTAAAAGGCCTCAGGGTTTAATAATTTTTGCTATTCAATGGTTTATTCTTTTGCTCAGTTCAACACTGGTTCTGTGTGCATTTGGCTCGCCGTATGTCTTAGTCATCTAGTGCTGCTATAACAGAAACACCACAAGCGGATGGTTTTAACAAAGAGAAGTTTATTTCCTCACAGTTAAAGTAGGCTAAAAGTCCAAATTCAGGGTGTCAGCTCCAGGGGAAGGATTTTTCTCTCTGTTGGCCTTCTTATCTTTGGTGTTCCCCCGGACTAGGAGCTTCTCTGTACAGGGACCCCGGTCCAAAGGACGTGCTCTGCTCCTGGCACTGCTTTCTTGGTGGTATGAGGTCCCACTGTCTTACTGCTCACTTCTGTCTTATATCTCAAGAGATTGCCTCAGAACGCAATCCAGTCTTGTAAATCAGGTCCTGCCTTACTAACACAACTGCCATCCATCCTCCCTCATTAACATCATAGAGGCAGGTTTACAACATACAGGAAAATCACACAGTACCAGGAAGCATGGCCCAGCCAAACTGATACACACATTTTTGGGGGGACATAATGCAAACCATGACACCGTAGCTCTTAACCACTGTATTTTTAGCTGTGAGGTCTTGTTAGGGCTCTGTCAAATGACTATAGCTAAAGAATTACAATATGAGGCAGTTGTCTGGAAACAGCATGAAGAGCAGCGCGGGAGAGCCCCAAATATGAAATGAAGGAAATAGCTGGCTTAGCACAGTGTCCACATCCAAGGGGACTCCCTTAGCCAGCTGGACAGCCTTCTTCTGCCCAGCATGGCGGTGGAAGAGGACGTCAGAAAAGATGGCTGTTCATTCGGTCAGTAAATACATAATTATTCAGCTCATGAAACATGTTACTCTAAATCCTGTCAATCATTTAGAAATCTGAATTACAAACCATCAGATACATATGACAGTATTTTTTCCAGACCATCTAGTGCATATCTGAAAATATTGGCCACTTTCTTAATGAATTAACAATAGAGATTCAGTGATTGTGAGTTACAAGGAGAGAAATTTGCTGCCAGAAAGGAAAGTAATCTCTCTAGTTTTTTAAATGAAGGTTCATGTGCCTAAAGAAGACACCTAAAGAGACTTTTTTTAAAAAGCTATGATACAGTTTATTTCAACATATTAAACCAAAATAAAACTACTTCTTTGGAAACAATCTGAATTCTATATCTACAGAGTTGGCTTGATGAACCAAAATGTATTTTTGCAAAAAATATTTAGGTATACCACACCTAACAAAACAATAACATAGTAGATATTAAATAATTTTGCTAGATGACTAGACATTTGGGAAAATAAACAATTGTAAAACAGAGTTGAATGCACAAATTAAGAATATTGCGAGCTTAATCTGAAAAAGACTTTGTATTTTATTGTAAAAAAGTTTATAACAACACTTCTATTTCTCTGTTTTTATTTTGGTGAAGATACACACAGCAGAACATGCACCCATTCATCAGTTTCTGCATGTCCAATAACACTGGTTACATTCTTCGTGTTGTGTTGTCATTCCCGCTGTCTCTACCCATATTGTTCATCACCACTGACTTGGACTCGCTATCCCCTAAACTTCTCATCTGTGCTTTACGGTCACTATTGCTAAGTTGATCTCATATAGATAATTCTTTAAAAGAGCGTAGTGCTCAGGTCAAACATTCTTTACTAATATAGCTAAACAATTGTTTAATTTAAAGATGACTTCAGGGGATAATTTTGGTTCATGGTTTAAAGTTTTTCTCAGAGTGATAGATTCAGGGGTTCCTCCAGTCTCAACAGGTCCAGTAAGTCTGGATTCTGTAAAGAATTTGAAATTCCATTCCACATTTTTACCCTCTTTTGATTGGGATTCATCTACTGATTCCATGATCAGAACGTTCAGTAATGGTAGCTGGGCACCATCCAGTCCTGGTCTCATGGCTAAGTTGTTCATGGAGGCAGTTAGACGTGCAGTACGACACACACACACACGCATGAGTTTTTTTTAACAGCTCTGTTTTTAAAGAGACATTTTTAACAGCTTTATTGAGGTGTAATTTACATACTATAAAATTCATCCATTTGAGAGTATAATTGGATGAATTTTAGTAAATTTATTCAGTTGTGCAGCCATTACCACAGTCTAATTTCAGAACATTTCATCCTCTCCAAAAGCTCCCTGATGCCTGTTTGCAGTCAGTCCCCATTCGCATCCTCAGGCAGCCACGTCTGCTGTCTGTCTCCATACTTCTGGAATCATACAATGGTCTTGTGTCTGGCTTCTCTCACTTTTGAGGTACACCTATGTTGTAGCATGTATCAGTAGTTCGCTGCTTTTTATTGCTGAGAAGTATTCCATTTGGAGTCCCTGAGTAGTGCAAACGGTTAATGGGCTTGGCTGCTAACTGAGAGGTTGGAGGTTCAACTATACCCAGAAGCACCTTGGAAGAAAAGCCTGGTGATCTACTTCCCCAAAATCAGCCATTGAAAACCCTGAGGAGCACAGTTCTACTCTGATACACATGGAGTCGCCACGAATCGAGATTGACTCCACCACAGCAACTGGTTTTTCAGTATTCTGTTGGGTTGGATGTACCAGTTTGGTTTTTCATTTCCCAGTTGATGGAGCTGGGCTGTGTCAAGTTGTTGGCTGTTACCAATATTGCTGTTATGAACATCCACGCACAAGTCTTTGTGGGGACCTACATGCATATTTCTCTTCAACTCCCTTGTACCTTCGGGGTATTAGGGTTGCTGTGAACTGCTCGTCCAGCTGAAGATTAGAGTGAGATGGTTTGGAGGATTAGGGTCATGGCTTCATGGGACATCACAGTTCATTGACCTAATAACATATTTAGTGCTTCTCTACTACCTCCTAGTTCATTGCGTAGTGCCTGGGGTCTTAAAAGCTTGCAAGCGGCCATACAAGGCACAACAGTTGGTCTTTATTTACCTGGAGCAACACAGGAAGAAGGATGATATGAAATGTGTGGCTGATTGCATCCATGAACAACTACCTCCTTTGTCATGAGACCAGAAGAACTAGATGGCGCCTGGTTACCTTTACTGAACATTTTGATAGAAGATTTTATAGAAGAATCCTGATCAAAAGGAGGAAAATGTAGAACAGAATTTCCAAGTCTCATGGACTGCAGAATTCCTGGAGCCATGAAGGTCGAATGAACCCCTGAAACTATTGCCCTGAGATAATCTTTAAACCTGAAACCAAAAATATCCCCTGAAGTCTTCTTAAAACGAAACAACAGTTTAGCTTAACTAGTAAAAAAAAAAAAAAAGTCTGCCTTGAGCACTGTGCTCTTTTAAGAACTATCTGTATGGGATCACATTGACAACAGCAACTTAAAAGATTAAATAGAAACCTTAGGGGGCGGTGAATTTATGTTCATGAGGGAGGAACAACTCAGAAAAGGAGGATGAGAATGGTTGCACAACTAGAAGAATGTAATTAGTGTCACTAAGAGGTACATGTAGAAACTGTTGAATTGGTGTACGCTTTGCTGTGTATATTCTCAACAACAGTAGAAAAAAGAGTAGAGTGAGCAGGTGTTCATGAACCAGTTCTTTCTGAGCTCCTTTGCCTGCCTGCCCGGCGCTGTGCTTGGCTTGTAGATTCAGACACTGAGCGGTCAGGTCCCTTCTCTCCAGAGCCCTCGGCTGCCCAGCGCGGTGGTAGTTCAGGCCCGGCCAGCTATCTAGGGTCCGTCTCACCAGCAGGAACTTCATATTTTGCATGAGAGCCAATTGAGGGGAAAAGAAACGGTTTCATGGTCTGCTTTCTTAAGAAAAACTATCTTTCAAGAATAAAGTGTCTGCAGCTGTGCATAGGCATAAGCATTCTCTCATCACGTCCGTCACCGAAAGGTTTATTTTCTTTGGCTAAAATTTCAGAAAGTGCGTAACTGGCAATATCTGACTGTAACAGGGCACCTTTGATCAGGTTTCAGGGGCCTCATTCATATTGTTTTCCCTGACTGGCCTGGTAAGCCGCTTGATTGTGATGAGTTGTGATGAGTTCGTTTCGTTCGTTTCGTTGGACCGATTTCCTGTGGCACATGGGCCAAATGGGAGAGGCTGGCCTCGCCCCACTCACCTTGAGACACAACATACCCAGCAGCCGCTCTTCCCTTCCTGAAGCCGAGTGGTTTTATTTTATATTCCTGGAACTTTATTCCAAAAACTTCCCTCTTTGCCTCCCTCTGTCCTAGTGGAGGAAAGACATTCCTTACAGAGGAATCAAGCTGAGCATCAGCACACAGAGGTGTCAGCCGAGGGTGGGGACCAGGTGGGAGGAGATGAGCCCAGGAAGGGAGGTTGCAGCCATGTCATGGAAAGGTGGAGCGGAAGGAACGGAGGGCAGGGAAGGGCGGTGGTGGAGTGTCTGCCTGTCTCTGTCCGGCAGAGGAGCGATGTCTGTGAAGTTGAATCTGTGTTACCCGGGGGTTGGGTTCTAAAGTCAACACAAGAGTAAAAGCCGTCTATAGTCAGTATTTCCGTTGAACATCCGTTAAATGTCGTAGAGTAGAGAATACATGGCTTTACGATATAACCCAACAGTAAAGTGTATGTTTCAATGTTTAACAAACAGAGTAATGTACACTATAAGAAAGGAGTCCCTCAGATCCAAACTCCCCGAGGGACTGAGTTGCTGGACGGAGGGCTCTGGGGACCATGGTCT
>NW_004443967.1:9536786-9559321 GCF_000243295.1 Trichechus manatus latirostris | reverse complement strand
TTCTGTAAGCCTTCACCTGAAGTACAATAAAATATTAAAAAAAAAAAAAGAAAGGAGTCCCTGGGTGGCGCAAATGTTTAAGTGCTCAACTACTAGCCAGAAGGTTGGCGGTTCGAGCCCACCCAGATGTGCATCAGAAGACAGGCCTGGCGATCTGTTTCCAAAAGGTCACAGTCTTGAAAACTCTATGTAGCAGTTCTACTCTGTACACATGGGGTCACCATGAGTCAGAATCAACTCCA
Source organism: Trichechus manatus latirostris (assembly GCF_000243295.1). Lineage (NCBI taxonomy): Eukaryota > Metazoa > Chordata > Mammalia > Sirenia > Trichechidae > Trichechus > Trichechus manatus. The sequence continues at coordinate 9,559,079 of NW_004443967.1, read as the reverse complement.
TAGCAACTAACAGCACACTATAGAAAAGAGCAAAATGTTACAAGCTATACTTACATACTGAGGCAAAACAAAACTCTGTAGCACAAGACTTTTAGCTGTACAAGGGAACGGTGAGCACACTCAGGTGGGTTCGGTACATGCAGGTGTGCTGCCTGGCCTGTGTGCTCTGAGCTGAGCTGCTGGAGGATGCATGCACCGGGTGGTGGGGGTGGTGGTTGTGTGCTGTTGAGTCAGAATCCACTCCTGGCGACCCCATAAGACAGAGCAGGACTGCCCACAGGGTTTCCGAGGCTGTAGTTTTCACAGGAGCTAATCACCTGGTCTTTTCTTTCGTGGAGCTGCTGGTGGGTTTGAACTGCTGACCTTTCGTTTAGCAGCCAGCCCTTCGGTTAGCAGCTGCGTGCTTAACCAGTGTGTCACCAGGGCTCCTTGCATTGGTGGGCATGGGATTGACTGGGGAGCAGTCAGGATAGTGCAGAGGCCAGTGGCAGAGTCCTGGATCCAGAGGAAAACGTGGAGTGGATCTCAGTGTCAAATCCAGCATTTCCACCAAGGGGACTACCTTGGTTCTAAGTGAGGATTTGTCTGTAAGTCGCTCGGACTTGGTGAGTATTTCATTTGGGGTGGTTTGTGGGAACTGATGGAGATAACTGTCGTGGGGGAGCTAAAAGCCCTCCCTGGTTCCCCTGGCACCGACCCCAGCTGTCCTCTGCATACCTGCCCAGGAAAGGTGCTCTCAGGTGTTGCCGGCATCTCCTTCCACGTGCGATATTTTCCGAAGTGAGAAAGGAGAGGTGCTGTTCGCTCGTCTCTGTTGTGAGTTGTTGGATCCCAAGAAATCCTCCCACCCCATGTGTTAAGCTGCTCTTTTTCCTTTTCCACCAGGCGGTCAAAGAAACAGCAATATCCAGAACAGTGTTGTTTGGGACCTCAGCCTGTGTCCCAGAAGTCTTAGCATACTTTTTCAAAAGGTAAGAGGTCTGCTCATCACCCCAGGTAGGAGTCAACATGTGACAGTCCAAATCCATATAAAAAGTGTTAACTACTGAAGCTGGTGGGAGGGATGGGAAGCAGTGGCTTCGGTATTCTTCCTACTGAACATTCTTCATCACAGTTAGGACAGTGAAGCTGTGTTTGGCATGGCATGAAAATCCAGATGTGTGCATTCCAGCAAACCTGGACTCTGGCCCAGGCTCTGCCGTCGGTCACTGTCCTTGGGCACGTCCAAGAGCCTGTGGAGGCACATTTCCTCACTTCTGGAATGATGAGTTTGGATGATCTGCAGGTTCTTCCAGCTCTGATGTGCTCTGAATATTGCTCAAGCCCCTGACCCCAATTCTAACCATGTTTTAAATTAGCTTAAGTACTCTGAGAATATACTAAAATCCACCGAATTGTACACTTGAAGAAAAATTCACTTATGTGGCCCCAGATTCAAGAGACTGTCACCCATTTTGAGAAGCCAGAAGGGCCTGTTAGGAGGAGGGCCTGGGGATCAGTGAGTGTTCTGGGGTTGGAGTATCAGAAGCCTGACTAGAAGTAGCTGGGCCAGCAGGGAGATGTATTGGTCTAGGTGACAGATGCGGGAAGGGAGCGTAGCCTGTAGCAGCTTGAACAGGAACTTCTGTGCTAGGACACTCCTCCCTTCCTTTCCTTCCTGGGTGTCTGCTGTCTTCTCTCTTGCTACACGTGGGCTGCTTCACATTGACAAAGGACATGGCTGCTGGAAGCTCTCAGCTCATACTCTCACAGCTTCCTGATCAGAGATTAAAAAAAAAAACCTCAACGTACCTGGGGGTGAGGGGGGCATGTCTTCCACTCAGTTCGGAAACTCCCAGGGAAGGATTCTGATCGGCCCAAGTTGGGTCACATGCCCATGGTGGGCTAACCCACTCCAGCCCCACCAGAACCACATATGGAGCACATTTTCAGGAAGTAGGGGCGGTGTCCTGGGCAGAGCCAACTGTAACTCCCCATGCCTGGCCCAGCCGGGTGAGTGCAGCCTCTTCTAGGTTGGGGTCTTCTGGTCACTCTGGCTGGCCTTGGAGCTGGAGCTCCTGTGGAAGTTGGGGCCCTCTGGTCCACCCCACAGTGCCTACATGAATGGCACAGGCTGCCTAGTGGGAAGCGGTGGTCCTGCTCTCCCGGTGGCTTTGGGGTGCCAGAAGGACCGTGTGCCATGGGGTGACCTGGGGCGGATCTTGTACCTCACCCCTCATTTTGCAGCTGGAAAAAACCAAAGCTCAGAAGGGGAAAGCAGCTTGCCTGAGGGCACATACTGTGTCCATGGCCTCAGGTCTCTGGCTCCTGGGCCAGGACACCACACTGTCTCTTACAACTCCAAAGGGTCCGGGTGCCCAGGCTGGGAGCACAGGCCCTAGGATCTCTGGCCCAGCATGTTGGAGCTGTGGGATTTTAGACAAGTTACTTCATAAGTCGTTGCCTCTTTCCTCGTTTGGAAGGGGATGAGGGGGACATTGGTTCAATGGTAGAATTGTCGCCTTCCCTGCAGGAGACCTGGGTTTGATTCCCAGCTAAGGCACCTCATGTGCAGCCACCACCTGTCTGTCCACAGACGTTTGTGTGTTGCTATGATTGTGAACGGGTTTCAGCGGAGCTTCCAGACCAAGATGGACTAGGAAAAAGTCCAAGCTCTGCTTCTGAAACTCAGCCGATATAAACACTATGGATCTCAGTGGTCCCATCCACAACCCATCATCGGGATGGCACGGGATCAGGCAGCATTTTGTGCTTTTGTGCACGGGGTTGCCACGAGTTGTGCCAACTCCCGAGCACTGAGGGGAGATAACACACACCTCGGGGCTGTGGGGATCGAGTGAGAACCCGCATGTAAAGTGCTTAGCACCGTGCCTGAGGTGTTGGAAGCCTGCGCAGTCAGTGTGGCCATTTTCATTGCCTATTTGGGGGTTGGTGGGAGCCAAGGAAGGAGCTCCGGTGGTGCAATGGTTAAAGCGCTCTGTTTTTAACTGAAAAGTCGGTAGTTCGAACCACCAGCCACTCCATGGGAGAAAGACATGGCAGTCTGCTTCTGTAAAGATGACAGCCTTGGAAACTGCAGGGGGCAGTTGTACTCTGTCCTGTAGGGTCACTGTGAGTCAGAATCAAATCAGCAACAGTGGGTGTGGTGTGGAGGGGGGAAACCACGGCGCAGGCCTAAATATCAGCTGTCCTGCAGCTGCCCATGAGAGAAGTAGTCCCCCTGGAGGCCCGCATCTGCATGGCCCTGTGAGGTTCGGCGTCGTCCATCAGCAGCACTCTGTTTCTTCCAGGACTCAGTGTTTCCTGCAGCACCCAAGGTCCTTATGGGCTGTGAAGCTGTCCTGTACCATCCTGGTCATGGGGTTGATGGTGCCAGTCTCCTTTGGCATGTTCCCACAGATTGGACAGGTAAGTCCCCCCACCACTCGCCCCTCTCACACTACTCTGTGGACAATAGTGAATCCCACTTTGAGGGGACAGAATTCCCAGGGCCAGAGCAGAGGCAGAAGTGAGGTCCATCTCCCCTCCTGACCCCCCAGCCATCTTGGTGTTTGGGGAACTTTGAGAATGCCCTGTTGGGCCAAGGTGGGCATGGAGGTGGCTGAATGGTAGTCCTGGGCTGGCGGGGGCGCCTCCCTGTCCTGTCTGCAGTGGGCAATACACTTGTAGAGTGCGACTCTGGGAGAAGTCCTGCCAGCCCGCCCAGGGCTCCAGATGCATTGCGGGGTGGGGCCTTCCAGTGTGGACAGGTTTGTGTGTCCCATCCAAAGCTCCCTTCCAGTCGCTGTCCATCCCTGCCAGTGTCAGCTGTGCATTTGCTTGTTAGACTAGAAAGACACCTTTGAGACCACTGGGGAAGTCTAAACATGGCTGAGTATTAGATGCTATTAGGGGATTTTTTTTTTTTTAATTGTGCTATAAGTGAAAGTTTACAATTCAAGTTGGTATCTCATACAAAAATTTTTACATACCTTGTTATGTGACCCTAGTTGCTCTCCCTGTACTGTGACAGCACACTCCTCCTTTCCACTCCGGATTTCCGGTGTCCATTCAACCAGCTCCTGACATCTCTGCCTTCTCATCTCACCTCTAGACAGAAGCTGCCCATTTAGTCTTATGTAGCTACTTGAGCTAAGAAGCACACTCTTCACAAATATCATTTTATGTCCCATAGTCCAGTCTAATCTTCATCTGAAGAGTTGGCCTCAGGGATGGTTTTAGTTTTGAGCTAAAAGAGTCTGGGGGCCATGTCTTCCAGGGTCCCTCCAGTCTCAATCAAACCATTAAGTCTGGTCTTTTTACTAGAATTTGAGTTCTGCACCCCACTTTTCTCCTGCTCCATCAGGGATTCTGTGGTGTTCCCTGTGAGAGTAATCATGGGTGGTAGCCGGGTACAATCTAGTTCTTCTGGTCTCAGGCTGATGAAGTCTCTGGTTTATGTGGCCCTTTCTGTCTCTTGGACTAATACTTTCCTTGTGTCTTTGGTGTTCTTCATTCTTTACTTCAGGTAGGGCGGGACCAATTGATGCATCTTAGATGACCACTCGCTAGCTTTTAAGATAGGGGATTCTTGTTAATGACGGTGGTGGTGATAATGTCATAGTAGTTATTTTATGATTTGTAATTTCACATTGAGGTATTTGTCAGTGAAATGACACATCTGCAGATTATCTTAAAGTACCTTAAAAAAAAAAAACATTGCCATCGAGTTGATTCCAACTCATAGCTACCCTACAGGACAGAGTAGAACTGCCCCACAGGGTTTCCAAGGAGCAGCTGGTGGATTTGAACTGCCAACCTTTTGGTTACAGCCGAGCTCTTAACCACTGCACCACCTAAAGTACATTGAGGGGGAAGAACACACAACTAGGCATGAGAGATGGTTGATGAGATAAGATTGGCAGGTTGCTGATAGTTAAAGCTGGGTGCTGAGTACGTGAGGGTTCATTATATTCTGCCTACATTTGGTTATATTTGAGATTTTCCATAAAAAATATTTTATGGTTATGTTTTTGCTATAAATTGGGCACCACTAAAAAAGATGGATTATAAAATAGTTGCTTTTGAAAATGAGTTTTAATTTGGCTTCTAAGGCAAGTTACTGAAAATCGTAAGAATCGAACTCTTTTTTTCAGATACAGTGCAGTAAACTTGAAGAGGAAATTCGGTCTTCAACAGAAGAGACAGAACTCTTCTATAACAGAGGGGTGTAGGGCGAGTTTTAGGTGAATCTACCTGCTTCCTGCTTGAATGCCTTCCCCTCTTCAGGTTTGTGTTTGGATTACCCCGCCAGGTCTCTGGGACCCTCGGTGTCTGTGTAGAGAGGACGCTCGTGGGTACGCAGGCAGAGGCCACTTCAGAGCTCTTCATGTCTGGGGTTTTGAACCTGGATGGAAGAAGAGAAATGCTGGGGTTGGGGTGGGGGGTCCCAGGTGACACACCCCTACAGGATTTCTGGGGGGATGGGTGATAATCATCTTTCTGTTTGTTTGTCAGCTTGTGGAAGGAAACTGTAAAATTACCAATAAACTTGTGGGCCTTGAAAATACCCTGTTGGGCCAAGGTGGGCACAGAGGTGGCTGAATGTGGTCCTGGGCTGGGTGGGGGTGGGCGCCTCCTGTCCTGTCTGTGGTGGCTGATCCACTTGCAGAACCTGAGGCCAGGAGGTGTCCCGCCAGCCCACCCAAGGCATCTCCCCAGATGTATCACGGGCCACACGGTGCCTTTCAGGTCTGGGCGTGCGTCCCATCCAAAGCTCCCCTCCAATGGCTGCCTGTCCCGGCCAGTGTCTTTGAGGATCCCCCAGGCCCAGGGCATAGGCCTTATATGATGGTACAGCTCAGGACAAAAACGAACCTCCCAGGGGTGATTAAGGCCTCCATCCCCCAAAGCAATCCCGTTACCCTACTCAGCTTACTCCTGTTCTGGACAAGTACTGAACATTTGTCACCTGCCCCCCAGCTCTAAGTCCCTTCTTTCTCCTCACTGGCAAATGACCCCACCTTCCACTCCACAGTGAAAACCATGCCATTGGCCAGGAATGGAACCTGCTGGCACCAAATCCGAAAACCTCCCTCCACCCACAACTGTCCCTTCCTCCTCCTCCCCCCGAGGTAAGCTGTCCCCACGCTTTGGGCCCATCCCTGTTTCCTCGGGGGGCCTTGTTCTGTGGACTCTGTGTCCTCTCTGGCTTCAGTCTCCCTCTCTGCTGGCTCCTTCCCAATAGATTTTAAACTGCTGGAGTCACGTGCCTCATTAAAAAGCCAGCTGAAAAGCCCATCTGTAGCCAAGACTTATCCACCCTCACTGCCCCACCCCACCTTCCACTGTGTTCAGCCATGCTCCTCCCGAAATGCTGTCTCAGAGCTGAGCCCAGCAGACCCACGTCCTCTGCTTGCTGTGCTTTGCCATTTATGACTCACAGACACCTAAAACTCAACCCCCCAAACCTCAGTAAATGGTACCATTTACCCAGTTGTGTAAGCCTGGGTCCTGGGGATCCCCTTTACTCCTCCCTCTCCCCCTACTGCTATTTAATAGACGAGCACCATAGAGACAGATCTCTAGAAATCACCTCCATGGCCACTGCTACCGGCCCAGTTCAGTCCAACAGCACCCCCTGCTGGTACTGCTGCAACAGCACCTGACCTGGCTGGCCGGCCTCCAGGCTAACTCCAACGCGTTCCAGCCCGCTCTTCCAAACCACATCTGCTTAAACATTAAACACTAGATTCGCGGTGTGTCAGGTTCAAGTCCAAATTCCTTACCATGGCAGGCAAGAACTTTATTCATCTCTTGCTACTCTGCTCACTCTGGTCCGACATCTAGTTCCTCAAATGGGCCATGGTCTTTACTCTGGGCCTTCACACAAGCTGTTCCCTCTGCCCTGGGCTTACCCCTGCTTATGCTTCAGGTGGGATTTAGTTGTCTATCACTGCCTCCAGGAAGCCTTCCAGGATTCACAGTTCTGGGTTAGGTGCTCCTCCTATGTGCTTCCCATATCATGTCTAACACTTGCCCCACTACAATGCAATAATGTTTCCTGGCCCTCCTGTGGACACTGTGCTTTGAGAGCACATGCCACATCTCCACCAGGGTGGCCTCAGCATACAACACACTGCATGGCACAAAGTCGGGACCCAGCACTCGTAGGACGGAGACTGTCTCCAGCACACCCTCTCGAGTCACCAGAGTATGTCTGTGGCTTTCAGTTTTCTTTTCCCTGGGCCAGAGTGACGGTTATTTCAAGATTTAGTCAAAGGGGTTTTGAAATGGTCTAAAAGGACAGTATGTGAAAAATTATCTACCAGATGGTTCACCAGACTCACAAGCTGACACTACAGAAAATTAAAGGGCGAGAACAAGAGTGTGCAGAGGCTCCGGGTGGGGGTTTAGCCACGAAAGATGCGGAGCAGGAATGTGAAGGAGAAGAAACCTCGCTGCCATTAGAGTCAGCTCTAGGAAGGGGGGTCGGGGCGGGCCACAGCACGGGGAGAAAGGGCAGGGCCAGGCTGGGGAGGGAAGGAGCCTGGGAGGCTTAGCTTTCAAATGCTCTTTAATAATTCCCCGGTGGGTCTGAAGTTGAGAAGGATTTTTTTGTTTGTTTGGAGTAGCGAGAATTAGAGTAAGAAGGCATAATTCTTCACCTACCTAAACTTTGTTAAGTATCAAAATAGTTCCATTTCTGCTTTATAAATGTGTAATTTTAACATTTGATCATTAGCTAATATAGTAATACCAAAAAAAAAAAAAAAACGGAGAACAAGATGTTAGCATTCATTTTCATTAAGTGCAGATTTAATATTCAATTGTTTGCCTCAGTAAACATCTCATTTCCCATCTCCTCCTGTCCCCACCCAAGGAAGGAGGAGAAAAGGCTATTTTTTATTTTTGCTTAATAAATGTCCAACACTAAGAATAAAGATCTGATACCAACAAGTTTTTTTGCAAACGTTTTTCTGGGTAAGATTTCTAAGGACATCAGTGTTAACTGGAGTGAAAAACAATATTTCATGATTAATACAAATACAAAAAATAACAAGTACATAATTTAGACCTCCATGCTTATTTGATAATTTTAAGGTCTCTCATTATGAAAAAGGTATGTACTGAACACAGGTCCCTTCACACGTAGCCGAATCGTTTTTACTGAAGTTGTTTGAAGTTGTTCGTCTGGGCCCCTGCAAGACGTTCATTCTGAGTCTCTTCCCAACCATATACAGTCACTGTTCCGGTCATACAGTTATATTCAAAACCAGCTTCTTATTTTACTCTGCTGGCGCAGTGGTCAAGAGCTACGGCTGCTAACCAAATATTGGCAGTTCGAATCCACCAGCTGCTCCTTGAAAACCCTATGGGGCAGTTCTACTCTGTCCTATAGGGTCGCTATACGTGAGAATCAACTCGATGGCAATGGGTTAAAATATAAGGACTGGCATCTTTTTCATAATATTGCTAGCAACAGGGCTAACTGAATAGTATTAATGGCTTAAGTTTACCTCTGAGACAGTATAAATATGGATTATTAAAGTTGTCTACGCAAGTATAAAATCTACGCAAAACCCCCATAGGCAAAATGTTCAAAGGCCAAAAAAAAAAAATTTTTTTTTCTTTTACAACAAAGTGCAACTGCAGGGTCTTTTGAATGATCGTTTAGACAGCTGTGCAGAAAAGTTAGTAGTTTGGCTTAAAAAGTAGAGTTCCTCATGAGGAATTGAAGTTCTTCCTAGAAGAATACAAAACAAAATTTCAGGGAGCTTTCTGAAAATAACCCGTTAGTTTGCGGCTAGACAGTGAGACAGACGGGAACTTAGAATGACGAAGGCGGGCGGATCTGCTGGGACTTGCAGGGGAGCTGGGCAGAGCGTTCCTTGTATTCCAGGATGTCGGCCGTTCGGCGTTGTCTACAGTAGAGACAGCACTTTGTCCAGCACTGACGGGAGGCATAAAACTCATCAGACGTGTTTCCATATGTGTTCCAATGTTTTTCACATCAAATTTCAATACTTTCTAATAAATCATTAAAAATATAACATTTTTTGTTATTTTTAGTATTTTACATGTTGAGTGGATAATCATAGTGAAAGGGGAGCTTTAGATCCGCCCACAAAGTCAGATTTTCAGCATGTGTTCAGCTGCCGCTAGATGATAAAGGAAGTTTTCTGTGGCTGGTGGAAACCGTTTCTGCTTTAGTGTTTCCAAGCTGAGTGCTGGCCTTTGTCCACCGTCTGAAACTTCTGCAAATGACGCTAGGTTGGTTAAGAGCTCTCTTGTTTTCAGGGAAATGTCCTTTCATAGAACAGGAAAATATGCAGTGTGTTAGTATCAAAAAATCTAAAGGGAACAAACGAGAACCAAATGAGCCGTGTCCCTCTCCTCCATCACACTTCGATGGCAGAGCCCTGAGGGCTGAGGGTGAAGCCGCCCAGCAGTGCCTTCCAGCCCCCACCACCCATCCAAGAAACACAGTGGAGAATACACTTGACTCCAGCACGCATCTAGGCTGAAGGCTCACTTCACCGCAATTCCCCATTCATGCTACAAAAGGCTGACCAGATGAGAAGGGAGAGTGTTGACATGTTGTGGGGTTGTTAACCACTGTCATAAAACAATATGTGTACTACTGTTTCACGAGAAACTATTTGTTCTGTAAGCCTTCACCTGAAGTACAATTTAAAAAAAAAAAAAAAGGCTGACCAGAATAATGGGAAGAAGAGGGTGCGTGCTGGGGCTTCCATACCTAACACGTACGCCATAAGATCCTTGGGCATACTCTTCAATTTCTCCAAGGCTTAGGTTGTTCCAGCTATAAAATGGAGACAGCATCTCCCAAATCTTTAGCTCACGCCCCATCACCTCTAGCCGTGAAAGCTCCATACTCAAGTCCATCTGCCCGGAGAGCCCACTGATACCCCAAACTTTTATCTTCCCCCAATCCATATCCACTGAGGCTAGTCAAATGAATAGATACAAATAGCAGGAAAACATGGGGGCTGAAGTTCCACTGACTCTGCTTCCTCATCTACTTTCTCTGGTTGAAAGGGCAATAAGATGCAGGTCAAAGGAGGAAGAGGAGAAAAAGACTGAATTGTAGGAAAGGAGTTCATCTGTCGGGTGCCCATGATGTGCTAGCCACTAGGTTTTTCCATCCGTTATCCTTTCTTCTCGCAACAAGGCTCCTCTTTCCAGATGAGAAAACCTAGGTTCAGAAAGGTGACCTGCCCATGACCATACAACTGTCAGATAGCAGGGCTCAAATTCACCTCCGTGTCTGTGTGTCTTCAAAGCCTGTACTCTCCCCACTGCCATCACGTTGCTTGGAGGGAACCCACCTGGGATCAGTCCACAGGGGGCTCCTGTGCCTACCCCAAGAAACTGAAGATGAGCCCCCCTCCAGGGGTGAAACGAGTAAGAATCACCCTTTCCAGGCCTCCCAGTCTAGTGCAGGAATAATAAATACCTGACATCTGGGCTATTATCCACTCCTGTGCTCATGGCAGACATTGCTAATCAATCACATGGTCCACTTTCCCCTTAACCTCAACACAAACTCAAGTCCTTATCACCACAGAACCCCACGCTGCTTCTTCCAGTTAGCTGGACTTTGCACAGGAAGTAAAACCACTTGCCATCCCAATCCGGCGAGGGGAGAGGAGAGGGTGCCGACTGGGCCACACGGAAACCAGGCAGCGTGACAGGCATACCGCAGAGGAGCTAGGTCTGCAGTGTGAAAGCAGAGTTGGCTAAGTTGGCAGGGGTATGATTATGGGATTACCACCGTCCTGGAGCCAGTCCAGTAGAGCTGCACTCAGACCCTCTATCTAGTTCCTCATGCCCAGCAGCAACCTTTGCTTTGCAGTTTGTTCCTCCATGGAAACTGTCCTGAGAGGAAACGCACCAGCTGGCCTCGAAAGCCTTCCAGACCACTTGGCAGTTACACTTCTGCTATCAATGGCTGGCTTCAGCACTGGGCCCTGGATACATCTGGCTGCAGAGCCTGATAACTGACTCAGCCACGGTGGCCCCCGCTCCTGCTTATCATCACCACGGCCATCTTGCAAGCCCTCATCTGAGCCTCTGCCTGCTGCTCTCTCCCACTTCACTTCACTTATTCATGGGGACAGCAGGTACCACGCAGCTCAGCCACACGCTGGCCAGCGACGCCGTTTCAGGATTCTGAGTAAGTCGGCAGACTAAGGAGTTACCTTAATAACCTGGCTCTCTGACTTCTCAGGGTCTTCTGCAGACTGGACAATTAGCTGACCGATTTCTTTGTGCAGTTTCCCCATTGTCATGGTCTCTGGTGAGATGAAGAATATTTGTGTGAATATTCAGAAGTTTTTATGATAAAAAGTAATCATGCCATCTATCTGAAACTCGAGAGAACATACTGACAGAATTGTCAAAAAGCGACGGACACCCCCCCCACATCTTTCCATTTTATCACTAGAAGCAGATACGCCGCCATGCTAGGAGGGAAGGAACAATCCTGATTATTAGGCTTCGTGTTCAAAATAAAAAGCAGTCAGAACCAAACCAAATTCCCCCTCACACCCACCTAACAAGAATTCTTACTTTTCTTTCTAGACAAAACCTAATGAAAACTTCTGACTGTGAATAAGTTGTCATTTTAAGCCAAGAGCCTGACTTTTCTGTCCAGGTCTTGACAGCTGAGAATGTAAGTGTATCTTTCTGGCAGGGACTTTGTGAAAGCGGTGCTTCCTGTCAGCTCTGTGGATACCACACTGAGCAAAGGAAACAACTGTGGTCACGTTAGTCACATACGGTACCTTCTGCAGCAAGGAGCTGAACAGACATTTCTGTCTGTAGCTTCAAGGAGCAAATGCCATTCGAACGGTGCTGACTGGGACAAGGCCGTTACCGGCTCAGAGCAGCAGACGACCGCGGGGAGAGGGGAGCCCTCTGTCCCGAAGTGCCGGCACGTTTAGTGGCCCTCGCTGCAGCTGGCTTTCTGTCACTTTGGCTTGACGAAAGACACTGTCTCCTGAAGGCCTGATTTTATACTTTGATTTTTTCACCACGAATATGCATCGTATTTGTCATTTTAAAACTAATGAAAGGAAAACAAGTTCTGGTTCTAGTATTTTGAAGTTGTTAGATAAAACTTCACTTAATCAGAATCCATCTAACAAAAAGTCTTGATCAGCCAGCCTTTGGCTGCCCCACGTTTAGGACAAAGATATGTGGCAAAGCAAAAGCTGATTATCAGTAATAATTACCATCTAAAACCAACTCCTGACTAGTGCCCGGGGCTCAACACACTTTTAACCTAATCTCTTCTGCTTTATGTAGCCGTCACTGAGGACCAGTTGAATTAATTTCTCCAGAGATGACACTATGCCACTAAAATTCCCTTTCTTGGTCATTAGCCCCCAAAACACTTTCACTCTCTTGGGCTCACTGACCGTCCTTCAGAAAGATTTTCCATACAGGCATCAGGAAACTATAAATATTTAACCCCGTGCTGGGTAAATTTAACCTGTGTTGTGATAAATGTCTACAAACTTTGACACTCCTCCCTTTAAGAGGTGGAGCCTAATTCCTCTCCCCTTAGGTTTGACTGGACATGGTGACTTGCTTCTAACAAAAACAGTATGATAGAAATGACAGTATGTGACTTCCAAGACTAAGTCCCAGAAGGCACCTTTCCTCATCACGCCTCCTCCTCTCTCTGGGGGAAGCCAACTGCCATGTCCGGAGGATACTCAAGCTGCCCTATGGAGAGGCCACACAGTGAGGACCTGAGGCCTCCTGCCAACAACCATGCAAGTGAGCTTGGAAGTGGATTTTCCAGTCGCAGTCACACCATCAGATGACTGCAGCCATGGCCAACACCTTGATGAAAACTTCGTGAGACCCTGAGCCAGAACCACCCAGCTAAGCCACTTCCACATTCCTGACCCACCAAAGCTGTGAGATAATCTTTGTCGTCTGAAACCATGAAGTTTTGAGGTGATTTGTTATGCAGCAAACCCGTTTAAACAGAAAAGTGAAGAAACAAAAAACAGACTATTTACCTTGTTAACATACGGTGCAGCATAAACACCCAGGACATACTGCTAACTTGGCTAGGTCTTTAAGAATAAATACCATGTGTTGGACACCTAGAAAAATCCCTCCAGCTTCAGCAGAGCAGGCTGAGCTGGCCCTCAAATACTAGTTGTAGAGACCAGCCTAGAAAACACAACTTCTTGGCTTATGCCTTGTATCAACATAGCAGAAGAAAAGACAGAACTGACCTTTTGCAAGCGGCGCAATGGTGATCTCACTATCTGCCAGATTCACAAAAACATCATAGAGGTCTGGTCTATTGCTCACCTCCAAGTCTACAAATCCAGCGATGTAACCTGCAGTTCAAAAATGATCAAGATTACTGTGGTGTAGGATGAGCTCATACTGTGAACAAAAAGGAATTGAGTCTAAAAGCTCACAGGTGCTTGTCATCACTGCTTTATTCAGGGAACAAGAGTCATGCCCTGTGCCCCGTGCATTACTGTCAACTGCCTGAAGAAATTCACGCAACTTAAAATGCTCCAAAATTAGATTTCAGTGTCAAGGACCAGGGCTGAAGCAAAGTGTTTACTTTCACTCGTTGCTATTTGGGTCAAGATTGGCAAATGCAGCGGAAGTAGAAAGGCTTCTCTTAACTAATGCTCCCCATCAGGTCTTTGTCTCCAGAAGTCAGAGTCAAGTGCCTGGGTTCCTCAGGGACAGCGTGGTGGAAACGGCATTAATTTTACTAATTTCAGATCTGAGACAAAAAAAATGCTCAAGGAGTCAGGGCAACTCAAGAACTAGCAGACCTCTCAATCAAGTGCTTTTTTTCCTGGAATTGGTGTTAAGACAATGGTTCCCAGACTTCTGAATTTCACAGGGCAATACAGTTTTTTAAAAAAGTTCTTTTTGAGGGCCAATTTATCATTGCTAAATTTTTATGTTGCCAAGTGAGGACATTTAAAAGCAACAACAGCAACAAAAATGGAGCACGGAGAGCCCAGACACAGGCCCACTTACACATGAGAAAGTGTGACCTACGGCAGAGAGGATACTGCTGCTCCCTGGAGAGAGGAGGACACTAGTCAGTAAGGAGCTGATTCATGGGCCGACTGGTTATCCACGTGGGAAATCGGATCCCAACCTCACACACTACAGAAAAATTAATTCCAGCTGGATTAGAGAATTCACTGGGGATGCCCATCAACAGATGAATGGATAAACAAACTATGGTACATACACACAATGGAGTACTATGCAACGAGAAAGAACAACAGTGAATCTGTGAAGCATCTCATAACATGGATGAAACTGGAGGACATTATGCTGAGTGAAATAAGTCAATCACAAAAGGACAAATATTGTATGAGACCTCTACTGTAAAAACCCATGAAAAAGTTCACACACAAAATGGAACAATCTTTGTTGGTTACCAGGGATGGGAGGGGTGGGGGGGAAATACTAAATAGGCAATAGATAAGTGGTATCTTGGGTGAACGGTGAGACAGTACACAATACAGGGGAAACTAGCACAACTTGTACAAGGAAAGGTCATGGAAGCCCCACAGACACATCCAAACTCCCCGAGGGACTGAATTGCTAGGCAGAGGGCTGTGGGGACCATGGTCTCGGGGAACATCTAGCTCAACTGGCATAACACAGTTTATAAAGACAATGTTCTACATTCTACCTTGGTGAGTAGTATCTGGGGTCTTAAAAGCCTGTGAGTGGCCATCTAAGATACTCCACTGGTCTCATCCCTTCGGGAGCAAGGGAGAATGAAGAGAACAGGATATAAGGAAAAGACTAGTCCGAAGGACTAATGGTCCACAGCTACCAAGGCCTCCACCGGACTGAGTTCCAGTACAGCTAGATGGTGCCCGGCTACCACCACTGACTGCTCTGACCAGGATCACAAAAGAGGGTTCTGGACAGAGCTGGAGAAGGATGTAGAACATAATTCTAACTCACAAAAAAAAAGACCAGATTTACTGCCCTAAAGGAGACTGGAGAAACCCTGAGAGTATGGCCCCCAGACACCCTTTTAGCTCAGTGATGAAGTTATCTCCGAGGTTCACCGTTCAGCCTGGGAGTGGACAGCCCCGTAAAACCAGTGACAAGGGCCAGAAGGCAGAAGGGGACAAGGAAGCTGGTGATAGGGAACCCAAGGTTGAGTAAGGATATTGCTGATGTGTTGTGAGATTGTTAACCATTGTCATAGGGCAACATGTTTACTAACTGTTAAATGGGAAACTATTTTGTTCTGTAAGCCTTCATCTTAAGTGAGAATAGCTGCACAACTGGAAGAGCGTAGTCAATGTCACTGAACTGTGCATGTAGAAATTTTTGAAATGGTGTTATCTTTGGCTATGTGTATTTTCACCAAAAAAAAAGGTTGAGAAGTTAGAGGGTTGACATGTTGTGGGGTCGTTAACCAATGTCATAAAACAATATGTGTACTACTGTTTCATGAGAAACTATTTGTTCTGTAAGCCTTCACCTGAAGTACAATTAAAAAAAAATAATTCACTAGGAAAGAAAAAACTTCAAAAACCTTTGCAAGAAAATATACGAGAATATCTTAGAATTTTCTTAAAATACAAAAAACTAAAACCATGAAAGTCTAATAAATTCCAACACATTAAAATGAAGAATTCAAGACAACATAAGGACACTGGAAAAAAAAATAAAGCTTCATACTTGGAGATTTTTAGAGCATATATAATCAACAGTAGATTCACATCGTGACTATATAAAAAAGTTGTAACAATCAGTAAGAAAAAAGAACAAAGTGTAAAAATGAGTAAAACATTCAGTCATTTTGCAGAAGAGGAAACATACATGGCACTAAACATACAGAAATACACTTCACCTCATTAGGAATCAGGAAAAGGCAAATTAGACCACAATTAAGTACGACTGAACACCCACCAGGTTGTCTGATAACTCTCAGTGCTGCTGAGGACAGGAAGCAGTGGGCCTTTCCTATACTGCTAATGGGACAGTAAACTGGTAAAATCTCCAAGGAAAACAAGTTGGCATTACCCAGCAAAGTTGAAGATTTGTATCCTTTCAAAAAAAACCCATTGCTATCGAGTCCATTCTGACTCATAGTGAGCCTACAGGACAGAGTAGAACTGCCCCATAGGGATTCCAAGGCTATAAATCTTTTTGGAAGCAGACTGCCACATCTTTCCTCTGCGGAGCGGCTGGTGAATTCGAACTGCTGACCTTTCAGTTAACAGGCAAGCACTGTAACCACTGTACTGCTTACAACCTGGCAATTCTACCCACTGATGTGTACCGTAGAGAAACTTTCACATATGTGTGCCAAGAGACCCAGAATAAGCACTGCTGTTCTAAAAATGAGTAACTACAAAAACAGAAATGGAGAGATTGTGCTATATCATTTGATGGAATCCTGCATAGCAGGGACCATGAGCAAGACAACAGACACCCACATGAACACGGGTGAATCCCACACAAAAAAATGAAATGTTAAGCAAAAAATGCAGGCCACAGAAGAATTCATCCATCATGAATCCATATAAATAAAGTTAGTTTAGCAAAACTAAACGTGTTGTTTACAAATATGTGTTTGTGTGTGTGTGGCCGGGGGAGGGGAGTAAATCCACAAAGAGATGCAAGGGAAAAGTAAACACTACTTGAGAAGGAGCGGGCCTGGGAGGGGAAGGCACGCGGGGGCTTCAGAGCATGGGCAGTGTCCTCCTTTGTCATCTGTATGGTGAGTCCCTGAGTATTCTTTTATTTTTATAACTTGCATAAACAATGTATTCTTTTGTATGTGAGGACTATCTTATAATTTAAAGAGCAACAAAGCCCCTACCATTTATTATCATCATTGCCTTATGAAGGGACCTTTAAATACCATAAAAATATAAAAGACATAGTAACCTTAAATTTAACAAAAAAACTACGTGACTAGAAAGTTAAGGTACCTATAGAAAAAAGTAAAAATACATTACGTATTTATTCACAGAATCTTAGTAATCGTTACACAAGTCCAATAATGTCATTTAGAAAATTTTATTCCTTTGAGAAATAATATAGAAAGGCTCAAGATGAGATCTAAAGATCCTAGATCAAATCACTGATACGAAAACTTTTAGAATTACAACTTTACAAGTCATAAATAGGTTAAATTTACCAAAGGAATAATTCTTTATCGGTATTCCCCTCCTTAAAGCAGCCTATTTCCTGCCCTGGTCCCTGCAGCTACCTGTGCACATCTGCAGGGCTTCCAGCTCATCACCGCTGAGGTGCACGTAAGAATGAAGAGTGGTCCAGTCCTGACGATGCCACACCAGGGCAGGCAGTGTCCTGGGGAATCAAGGCAAGAACTCAAACGTTGCTGGACCGCACCTTAGAGACTGCACCTGCCCTCCTCCCCTCCTCTTGCAGACAAGGAAATTAAGAGGGTAGAAGCACACAGCTATCAGAGAGACCAACCCCTAACATGCCAATACCACAGGCTTCAAATAAAAGCAATGCAATGGTTTAAACTCCACTTGTTGGGTCTGACTGGCTGCAAAAAGCTCAAGGTGAAGTTTGCAAAGATCTCCACGGTGGCAAGAATGACGCTTCTCAAGCTTTCCTCCAAACATCCCACTCTGCAGACTGCGACAGAGGGGGAGTCTGGCGGGAAAACCCAAAATGGCTTCTGCAAGCAAGAAATTGTTTTGGAAAAAAAAAAGAAAAATTGTTTCAAAGTTTCCCATTTTATATTTAAAATTCCAGTCAAGCTTGCAAACCACTTTGTGTTTGTTTTTATACAAAATAGGTTTGCTTAAAGAAAACTTCTGGTAAAACAGCTAATGCAGAAAGATGTGCTGATTTATCCATGGCTTCGTTAATC
The DNA here is from genome assembly GCF_000243295.1 of Trichechus manatus latirostris. Classification (NCBI taxonomy): domain Eukaryota; kingdom Metazoa; phylum Chordata; class Mammalia; order Sirenia; family Trichechidae; genus Trichechus; species Trichechus manatus. The sequence goes on along the minus strand of NW_004443967.1, from coordinate 9,541,189 downwards.
CCTGGTGCCCTGCTCAGTAGTTTTGGACACCCCAGGTTAAGAAGCATAAAGAAAAAAGATGGTGGGGTAGAAAAATATGAGGTTTTAGAGCCAGACAGAACAGGGTGAAAATTCTGGCCCTCTCATTTAAGATCTGAGCCAATCGTGACCGTAACCATAAGCATTTCTAAAGCACACAATATGGGCAAGGCATGTGCTAAGCAAGCACTTTACACAAACGATTTCAATGTTATAAGGTATTAGCATCCTCATTTTACAGAGAAACTGAGGCTCAGAAAGGTTAAGTATCTTTTATATGGTCACAGAGCTAATAAGTTGCTCTCCCCAGAATTTAACCCAGATCTTTCTGACTAAAAAGCCTTTGTTCTTTTCATTATCTTATCACTTTGCCTCTCTGAGCCTCAATTTTCTCATCCATAAAACGGAGAGGTTGTGTCCTTTCAGAGCCCTTGTCAAGAGGAAATGTAGTAGTTTAAGGTGACTTACACAATGCCCAGCATACAGTAAACCCAGCACAAATGCTACTTCCCTGCTTTTAAAAAAGGATCTGAGAACTACTTTGATTTGGTAAAGAAACAAAAAACTACAATGAATCTATATTTATCATAAAAATAAGAGTCTTTGGTAAAATTTATAGCGAGAACAACTTACTCTAAAACAGGTGGGCAAACTATGGCCCACAAGCCAGCTCCTTGTTTTTGTAAATAAAGTTTTATTGGAACACAGCCATGCTTATTTGTTTACATAGTACTTAGTGGCTGCTTTTGCACAATGACGGCAAAGTGAGTAGTTGCAACAGAGATCATATGGCCAGCAAGCCTAAAATATTTACTCTCTGCCCCTTTGTAGGAGAGTTTGCTGACTCCCTGTTCTAGAATGTTCACATTTCCAAATTTAAATCAGAATCTGTTCTTTAAAAAAAAAAAAGAATCTAATTCAGTGATTTTGAACTATTAGATCTAAACTAAAACATTAGATGAAAATGGTATTTCCCTTCTAGCCTATAGACATTCAAATTATACCAACTGTGCAAAAGCACAGAGCACATGGTATGTTAGTGGCCCAAATTGGTGGCCAACACAGTTCACCCTTTTTAATGGTTAGAATCCGTACCTGGTAAACTCCTGGACAGCTTCTATTCTTGGATGATAGACGACAATTCTTTTCTTTAGCATCAGTGCTGTGTATAAGATAACAGTTTCCATTCCAAACTGAGATACAATATCTTAAAAAAAAATGACAATGTTACAGCATTAAATATAAGAAAATAAAAGTTTTTATGAGCAAGAATTCTTGTGATAAGAATGCAAAACTTTTTCAATACAGAGAATAAATTTAGCAAGTGTAAGCACAGAAGCACCTTATTTGGTGGATGGGCGTACCCATCCATAAGTCTGATCACTGGATGTGTGACAGCTGCCTACAGCTGCCCCCGAAGGGCTCCATGCTGGATGTGTAGACCAACCCAGATTAAATGAAATAAATGATGTGAAAGGGCACCAGCACCTTCCTGTGTCCTGAAAACTTCCTGACTTAAAAAAAATGCTCGCAAACCCCTTCCTCTTCCATACACAGAGACCCACAGGTCATTACTTAAGTCCTTTTCAGTTAGCTTGATGAACACCCAACACCTCAACCATTCAGAACAGCAGGATCCAGAGCAAAGACAGAGGCACTGTGGGAGGATGTGAACGAAGGCCAGCGTCACCTTCGGAATTTCCTTCTCCTTCCTCTGAGGAGTCTGAAGGCTGTGGCATAGCCCTGTGCTGGCCTCTGCCATTTTGGATTTTCCAGCTACGGCTGGGAGTGGGGTTAGGGACTCGGGGTCAGGGGCTTCAGATCTCCAGATGTGAGAGTTAACTGCTAAGATCTAAGGAAACGAGAACAATGGAGACCTCGAACCATGAATTCAGCTACTGGTGAGGAACATTTCTATCACAGTCAGAATAACATGGGCAGGACCACCAAAGAAACTGGCTTTCCTTTGACAGAATTCTAACCCAAGCAGGAAACTCAGAAGTTGATGAACATAACGTATGGAAAGATGGCACAAGGAAGACTAAATGAGAGACCTTCCTTGGCTTGAGGATGTTGTTGTTGGGATGAGTTTTGTTTTTTTCTTTTCTTTTTTATTGTGGTGAAAATAAATGCAACCAAACATATAACAGTTCAACAATTTCTACTTGTATTAATTCAGTGACAGATTATATTCTTCGAGTTATTGCTTGGCTCTTTTTTTTTTTTTTTTTTACCTTTGATGGAGCCTGCAAGGTATGCCTTTCGGGCATCAAAGTCCTTGCTAAGGAACGAGCCATTCTCTTCACTCTGGCATATCCCCTTTGTCAGAACTGCAATGTAACTCTCCATCATTTTAACTGGGCTCCCATGTTTCAGGTACATTCTGGAAGAAAGGAAAAACACGACCGTGCTTTTATCTGGCATGAACCACATGGAGAAATGCCCCAAGGCTAGGCACTGGAGTCTTCTAAAGAGCCTAAAGCCAACCTGCTAATATACTTGAATGTCTGAACATTTTCATAACATGTATCACCTCTGTAATCTGAAAATGTATTAAAAACAACAACACTTGAGAGATAGTCAGCAATTCTTTTGAAGTCAGCTCTCTCCTTACAGCTGCAGCAGCCTGCTGGAGTCCACTAAGGCAGGAGAATGGACGCTGGACTTTCTGAGGTACCATTATTCCTGAGAATACTGTCTACTTTTCTTGCCTCTTTTTATGTCTTACACTCACAAGTGGTGTTCTTAGTCATAACTGTTTTATTGCTGGAACTTCCTTTGACAAGGAAGGAGTCATATGCATTGTTCACAGGGTAAGCACGAATTAGTTGTAGAACCCATACTTATCAGAGTTTCCAGAGGTAGCTATGTTTAGATAATTAAGAAATCAAAATGCCGTTAAGTTTCTGGTGGTAAATGCACATTAGATACTTTCATCTCCCAGTTAAAACGTCCAGAATATGCTGACAGGAAGCTGGCTGCACTGACAGCTCACACGTGGAGTCAGTCTCGTCCCCTGAAGTCTCTTCCTGTGAGCAACTAAAACGAAATTTTGTTTGAGAAATACTACTGGGTCTACTCAGGCCTTTCAGTAGCTAACAGAATAGAAAAATAGGAAGGAAATAAAACTGATGTTTAAAACAGATCACTTGAAAATTATATTTACTGTAGGTTAAGTGAAAAGGCAAGTGTTTTAACTGCTTGCCAAATTTTGTCAATCATAAAGTGTGTTTTTATTAGTTCAGTCCACAAATTGAGACAAAAAGGTAGAGAATAATGAATATGGTAAGCTCCCATATAGATACAATACAATCAAACCCACGAAATCATATACATGCTTATATGCAAAGAAAACCTCTCCTGATAGGAGATTAACCTGTTCCGGGGTTGGGGCAGTACTGGGGGCCTGGGGAACAGGGGCAGGAGGAGACTTACTTTTTACTCTATACCCTTCTGCATTATTTGTATTTTTTTAAACATGTACTTATATTACTACCAACAACTAAAAATAAAAATGCCATTAAAATTGTAAAGTAGAGGGTCAGCAAAAAAGAGGAAGACCCACAACAAGATGGACTGACACAGTGGCTGCAACAATGGGCTCAAACACAGCAATGACTGTGAGGACGGCGCAGGGCAGGGCAGCGTATCATTTTCGTTCTGTTGTACACAGGGTCGCTATGAGTCGGAACCTACTGAACGGCACCTAACAACAAGAATTACCACCAACAACTAAAAATCAAAATGCCATAAAATTGTAAAATAGAAACACCACACAGCAATGGAGAAGGGAGCCTGGCTGCCACACCTGGCCTGCACAGCTGATTCCAAGTGTGCTGGAAACCCCGGCTCCCTACAGGGCCACCATCTGCGGGGACTAGGAGATGAAGGGGTTATGGCAGTTGACCTAGATCCCACGCAGGGAATGGAGCTTTACCATCTGAGCTTCCACTGCCCTGGTGAGCAGCACTGTGGAAGGCATGCTCGCCTGCTTCTCTCATGAGAAGTGGAAGCAAACACCTCCACGCTGACCTCACCGTGATGAGAAAGTGTTTGTATATTAACCATGTGCACGTGCACACAGACACATGCACGTGTGTGGGGTGTGTGCTCGAGCATGTGGGTGTGTACACAAGCAAGGGCAGTCAAAGCAGGTGGGTGGCAACAGCTGTGAGTCCTTGTTCCTCTTGCACTGTGATAGAAGAGGAGAACGCAGAATGTACAGTGTCAGGACGCTGAGAGGGGAACCCAGAATGTACAGTGTCAGGACACTGAGAGGGGAACCCAGAATGTACAGTGTCAGGACGCTGCGAGGGGAACCCAGAGTGTACAGTGTCAGGACGCTGCGAGGGGAACCCAGAGTGTACAGTGTCAGGACGCTGCGA
>NW_004443967.1:9528195-9536686 GCF_000243295.1 Trichechus manatus latirostris | reverse complement strand
CCCAGAGTGTACAGTGTCAGGACGCTGCGAGGGGAACCCAGAGTGTACAGTGTCAGGATGCTGCGAGGGGAACCCAGAGTGTACAGTGTCAGGACACTCAGAGGGGAACCCAGAGTGTACAGTGTCAGGACACTGAGAGGGGAACCCAGAATGCTGCAGTGTCAGGACACTGAGAGGGGAACCCAGAATGCTGCAGTGTCAGGATACTGCAGAAGCTGGGAACCCAGGCAGGAAGCAGGGTCGGAAGCAACCCTGTCTTCTTGATCTCCAGAATATTTCAGGCGAGTAACCTAACCCTGACCCAATCACATGAAATGAGGGTCCAGTGTTTATTCAAAAACACCTCTGTGACATTTTTAGTTCACAGCCTCCAGACAGCTTCTCTTCAAGCAACAATGATCTCCATTCTCGTCAGTACTACTGTAGCGGACAACGGCTTGTATGACTTATTACATTAAGTCGTATGCCTGGAATTCATCTTAAGACAGCAAGAAATCTGTATCATAAACCAAAAACCAAGCGCATGGCCATTGAGTCAATTCCGACTCATAGCGACCCTAAAGGACAGAGTAGAACGGCCCCATAGGGTTTCCAAGGCTATAATCTTTACAGAAGCAGACTGCCACATCTTTCTCCCGCGGAGCGGCTGGTGGGTTAGAACCGCTGACCTTTAGGTTAGCAGCCAAGCACTAACCACTGCACCACCAGGGCTCCTGCAAAAACAGTAAAACTGCATTTTAAAACACAGTCTAACCAAAACCTTTAAATAAGGAGGAAGCATTCTGACACTGTGCTGGGTGTCTGTGTGTGAGTGTGCATACACGCAAACTGCCAAAAAGGCAACCGTTCACTGGGCTTATAGTGAGAAAAACAAAACAACCTCCCCTACAAAAAAAACCTGCTTACAGAAGAGAGCCTGAGGGCTGAGGGTAGGACATAACAGATGGAATTACAATTCTATCTAGTGACAACAATATTTTTAAAAAACCCTAAAACTCTGCAAAAGTCTTTATAATTAAAGAAAGAATCAACGTCCATAGCAGATGATAAAGATTTCATGCAGGCCACCAGATACACTCAGCACGACAAGGAAGTGGACTAGTACATTTTAGATAATTTTTCTCATCAGCTGGAATGAAACTAGAGTCTGTGTGAATCGCTACTAACCAAGTAACCAGAACTTCCCATTTGCCCAGCATCTCCAGGTAAGAAACGTTTTCCTGTGCTCGAGCATCATTCAAACTGCTCATTAACTTGCCCCAAAAATGATTCCCACGCACCGACCTTGACACATATGAACCAGCTTAACATTTTATAAGCCATTTAACATACCCATCCTGCTAAGTAAAATTCTAGATTGGGAAGTAGGTAGAAGTAATGGATCAAAAGTGGCAGGTGACTTAAAATACCGAGACACTACAATAGCTGTACCAACTGCATTTTTCCTTCCCCATACCATTTTCCCAAATAAGAGAAGCAGTATCATCAAAGCAGAAGAGAGGGTCCCTCTGTACAAAATAGTCAGTGAACAGCCACTAAAGTTTAAGTCAGGCAGATGAAGGACTAAAATTTGCTTCCACAGTATAGGAATCTGCTATGTAACTATTCAGCGAGACCTTCATTTTTGTATATTAACATTTAATACGGTTTTCATACAGACCTACACAATATCCTAGTGAAGGCGGCATATTTCTCTGGGTTAAAATCTTTGGCGGTCAGAACAATAGAAAAATGAGTCACCTGTCCAAAAGAAAACAAAAAAAGTACACTTTTTAAAGACACTTCAATAGAATTATTTTTTATTACTACATTCTAATAAACCTCTTGTACAAGACATGCCAGCATTAAAAGGAAAAGATAAAAATTTGACAAAGTCCTCAACTGCTTCTTTCTACTTTTATATGTACGTATACGTACATGAGTAGAAGGCTAGGCTCCCCACTCGGCCTTTGCTGGAATGGGTGGGGTGGGACCACAGTTTTTACTATGGTGTTTGATTAGAATACATAATTATTTTCTAAAAGTTCTCTGTCTTGCTATGAAGCATTGGTGGTTCAATGGTAGAATTCTCTCCTTCCTAGACTTAATTTCCTACATAAGAATGCAATACTTAAAGAGTTGGACATTTTTTTCCCAAAACATCCCTTGCCAAAAAAAAGCTCACAAAAATATTTCACTCTAATAAATGTGAGCTTTTATTTAAAGTTCCCTAATCTCATCAAAGTGGAAAGAACCAGGATTGCTAAATCAGACCTACCAATTTAGCAAATGTTTTTCATTGATGAGATAGAAGAATGGAAAACAACCAAAATATATCCCAATAAAAATCATACAGTCCCTTAAACAGTCCACTCTCTGTGGAGTGCTATAATCTAAAGGGCACTATTATCATAAATTTCATTTAATTATACGTCTCTATTATTGTAGGAGCCCTGATAGCACAGTGGTTAAAGTCCTCTACTGCTTACCGAAAGGTCAGCAGTTCGAACCCACCAGCCGCTCCGTGGGAGAAAGATGTGGCAGCCTGCTTCCGTAAAGATTTACAGCCTTGGAAACCCTATGGGGTAGTTCTACTCTGTCCTATAGGGTCGCTATGAGTCAGAACGGACTCAACGGCAGTGGGGGTTTTTTTTTTTTGGTTCTATCATTATAAATATACACTTCTGATAATCATATACCTAACACACCCATAAATGAAACAAACTTCTGAACTTTATCAAAAGCAAAGCATGTATAAATCTTTTTTAAAAAATCATATTTTGAAATATACAAAGTCTCTCTAAATCTTGAAATCAATTTTGCTACAATTTGCAGTTTGAGATATAAAACATGAGATAAATCTACTGGATGCATCAAGACTTAATGAACATAATTCAAAGATTTTACAACACATTAAAAAGTACCTTTTTGTAAAATTATATCTTCTAATCCTGAATCTGTGTTTTGTCCTAAAGCTGTAACGGTTTCTTAACTGTTGCCTTTTTGTTCTTTTAAATGCAATTCCTTAAATTTAAACTTGTGTCTTGGACATGCTTGATACAGTTCCATTACTGGTCATACAACTAGCCCTGAAAAGTGAAAAGAACTCCCCACCTGGGACATGCCACAGGTTCAGCCACCTCTTTGAGAAAAACCTGCTGGTTTCTTGGGATAAGGGACATCCACAAAGGTCACTTAATGGTTTTCAACATGTCATATTGATACTATTCACATCATCACCAAAAAAAGTCTACGTAATACATGATTTCCTTAGTTATCCTTTCTAGTCTCAATATAATCTTATTATCCACAAACAAATGGGGAAAAAAGTTTCTTCACTATGCCAAGGGTAATTATATACTTTAAAATAGTTTTCAATTATAGGAAAATACTTTTAATCAGAGTCATGGTTTTGAAAACTACTTGTAGATTTCTAACTCTGATAAGGGCAGAGACCACGTATTGCTGTTGCTCATCAATATATTCCCACAAGGTTTGGCCTATAATAACCAAAAAACTCACTGCCGTTGAGTCGATTCCAACTCACAGCAACCCTACAACTCATAGCAACCCTATAGGATTTCCCAGGCTGTCAATCTTTAGGGAAGCAGATCGCCACATCTTTCTCCCAAAGAGCAGCTGGTAGGTTCAAACCGCCAACCTTTTGCTTAGCAGCCGAGCTCTCGACCACTGTACCACCAGGGCTCCTTCTGCCCTATTAAAGACAGCAATAAATGCCTATAGAATGAAAGAAAGCGAACTGTGAAAGAGAACGTTTCCAATGAAAGTAATATTTACTGTTTTTCAAAAGTATATCATGAATGATAAATTAAGTGAAAAGCTAAGAGTTATTGCAACAATCTTACAACACTTTAAATATCTTTGGCTTTTTTCACCTTTATGCAGTCATACCTTTTTCAAAACTGAAGAATCTGGAACTTCAACTGTTGTGATATAAAACCACGTTCTTCGGTGCTGGCCAAAGACAAAGGGATGGAGAAGCTTGTTTTCATCTGTAAGGCAGCACTTTCTCAGCAGCAGGGTCCTTCGTGCGGCTGTCGTGGAAGGATAACACCACACCCACAGAACTTCTCCATTTGTGTCCTTTTCTATGGTGGAAAGATGGTCACTGTGAGAATGTCAAACAGCAGCAAGGAAGTGAATTGATTGGTTACTCAGAAGTATTTAGTGGAATCAGTTTTAACACCCCATTTTACAAAGCAACCCAAATACGTGAAACCCCAAATTCCCACCTACCTCCACTGGTCAAACTGTCTAGCTCTCATGATCTGAACCTGGAGGACACTTGAGTAGAAAGCTTTTAGAACAAATCATGAATGAAAATTTAGCCTTAGATGCTTGGTAGAGGTTCTCTTCCAAATTCTCACAAACCTATAATCACTTAAGTTTTTATCTAATTGGAAGAATTTTTAACAAATACATAGAAAAGCCTTGTTTTTTTAAAAAAAAAAATGGAGATGGAGAAAATAATGAAATCTCAAATCATGTTTCATACTGACTACATATATTTTGTATTTAAATTTTTTTTTTAATAATAAAGGTTTTCTGGTCATATATTTAGTTTTATCATGGAAGTAAATACCTCAATAACAAAAAGGAAACAATCTGTGAATTAAAAAAAAGCTCCAGGTAAAAAGACCCTAGGTTTAGTCAAACAGTTATGGCACATATAGCAGTAAGAATCCAGTTTTTGATATATAGACTTAATTTTTTTAAATTATGGAATATATCCAGTATACACAAAAGTAGACAAAATAATAAAATGAATTCCTGTCTCCATCACTCAGATTCAGCAATTATCAACACCTGTTTTCACAGGACCTGACCCCCACCCTCCCTCTCCCATTATTCTGAGGCAAATCCCCCGGTACCAGAGGTATCTAGACTTTTAAATTCATGACAATATGAATAATAAAAAAACCTGTTTAATGAAAACATGATCATAAGCCATCTTTTTTTTTTTCCCTGTTTCTAGATAAAATCAGTTTTTAACTCAGTCTTAATTCAGAAGTACATTCAGGCAGGACTAAGATGCCTAAATACTTAGGTTTTGCTTTGAAGCAGTTTAAAAATCACGATAGAAATGAGTACAGGAAGCTATTCCCAGATAAAGGATCTCCTCTGAGACACTGCAAAATAAATCAGCACAATTCTCCAGTTTCGCTCCCTACGCAATATTGTTGTACACTGGAGGATTAGAGAGGTGTTTAGGGCGTGGAAAGATCTAGGGGGGAACCGAAAGATGTTCATTCAAGCAACCTGGTGCTTGCTGTCACCTGTCAATGAATGGTTCCTTGAAACCTCTGCCCCCGAGGCCCTGCACACGGCTCAGCCACTCATTCTGGGCTCCCCAAAGACCTTATGTACTTCCCCAACCATGAAGTCTTCAGAAGTGACCAGGATCTCACCATGTACGGTTACGTAGAGACTCCTGTTCTATGCACGAGCTCTATCACATGACTCGGGAGTTCTCTGCTAGTAGAGTTGGGGCTCGAGGGCCAGACTGCAAGGGTCCCAATCCTGGCTCTGCCACTTCCCAGCGGGTGCCCAGGCACAAGACACCCAGAGCCTACACTTGCTCCTCCGTAAAGTGGGCATTATCTACAACCCCCTGGAGCTGTGGTGAAGGTTAAATGCGAGATATCTGTGTACAATGCGCAGAGTTAGCCTCCATGCCTCGAACCGCTCGATCACATGATCGAAGCCAAGCCGCGGGCCAAGCGCGCAGTCACGCGTGACCCTACACGCTCCGAGGCAGCAGCCCGCGCCGGGATCGGCGGGCCCCGGGCCTTGCACCTCCCCGCCGCGGCCTGGAGTCCAGGGCCGCCTGCGCAACGAGCCCTCGCAGCCTACGGCCACCCGGACGGCCAGACTCTGTCGGGCAAGCCGGGCGTCCGTGAAGAGCTCCACTGCGGGTCCTGGGAGGCTCCGGGGTCCCTTCGCCCAGACGCCGGCTCGGCGGGCCCCACGCGAGGCCGCGGGCGGTCGGCCCAGGGCGGCGGGCCGGACCCCGCACGGAGGAGGCCCCGCAGCCCCCGGCCCAGGCCCAACACCGAAGGGCCGCGCCCTCCCCACAGCGGGCGGCGCCAGGGCGCTGGGGCAGAGGCCACCAAGGCCCAAGGCGGAAGGGAGCTGGGGTGCGGGCCTGCGGGGCAGGGTGTCTGCGTCCTCACCGATGAGCCCGACTCCGAGCATCAGCTGAGTGTCCGCCGCCTCGGTCGCAGCCATCTTCCGGCGCCGCCGCAGCTTCAACCGCAACCTCAGCGTTGCGCCGGGCTTGCCGCCGCGGGCCCCGCCCCCGGTCCCCGGTCCCGCCCCCTCCTCCAGGCCCCACCCCCTCCTCCAGGCCCCACCCCAAGGGCTGGGCCCCGCCCATCGACCCCGCCTCCCTCCTCCCAGCACCGCCCCGGCCTTAGGCCCCGCCTCTGGATCCGCGCCAGGCCCTGCCTACCCGGACTTCCCTTTGCCCCTGCAATCGGCTTCGGGAACTGGACCTTCGGCCTCGGAAACATCCCGCAGCCTTTCAGCCTCCCTCGGTTTCTCTAATCTAGATCTCTTCTTCGACCTTCTTCAACCTTCCTTCGCCTCCCCCGGGCTTTTCTCATTCTACCTCCGACTTCGGGTTCAGCTCAAAAGAACAGGTTACATGGTTCCTAAAAATTGAGGCTTCCTGAGGATGGAGGAGGGGTCTCCATTCATTCATTCATCCAGCCATCCAAAAACGATGTTTTTTAGGGCCTATGAGTCGGAATCCACTCGACGGCAACTGTTTTTTTAAAAAAAATATGGCATTGGGAATATAGTGTTGGCCAAGACAGTCCATTCCAGTGGTGGAGATGGGCAATTATGGAGTAAAATAATACTAACAGCCCAGAGTGATAAATGCCCTAAAGGCAATAAAATACTGCAGTGTGTTAAGGAGTGGCTAGGGCTGTGCTGCTTTAAAATGGGTGTCAAGGAAGGCCTCCCTGAAGAAGGGATATTTGAACTCAGATCTGAAGGATGGGAAGGAGCCAGACAGTGAAAGATCAGAGTGCTTCGGATCTCTCCTTCAGAAGCACCTCTGGGTGCTTCAGATTCCTCTGGCCGCCCCCAACCCCAGATCACACTAAACTAATTAGACAGTCCTTGGTGTCTATGGAGGCTTGGTGGCACAATAGTTAAGAGCTGGGCTGCTAACCAAAATGTGCCGTGCCGGAGGAGAAAGATGTGGCACTCTGCTTCCCTAAAGATTTAACCAGTTGCCATTAAGTGGATGGAAACTCTGGTGGCATAGTGGTTAAGAGTTTGGCTGCTAACCAAAAGGTCAGCACTTCAAATCCACTAGGTGCTCCTTGGAAACCCTCTGTGGCAGTTCTACTCTGTCCTGTAAGGTTGCTGTGAATCCAGATCTACTTTATGGCAGTGAGTTTGGTTTTTTTTTTAATGTCAAGTGGATTGCGACCCATAGTGACCCCTACAGGACAGAGTAGAATTGCCCCATAGGGTTTCCAAGGCTGTAAATCTTTACAGAAGCAGACTGCCACATCCTTCTCCCAAGGAGCAGCTGGTGGGTTCAAATGCTGACCTTTCGGTTAGGGCAGCTGGGTGCTTAACTACCTTGTCACCAGAGCTCCTTTATATGTATATATGTACGTATATATATATGTACATATGTATATATGCGTGTGTGTGTGTGTGTGTGTGTGTGTGTGTGTGTGTTTGGTGGTGGTGGTGGTGTTTTCGTCGTCATTGGGTGCCGTGGAGTCAGTTCCAACTCATAGCGACACTATGTACAACAGAACGAAACACTGCCCAGTCCTGCTGCAGTCCTGTGCCATCCTCACAATCGTTATGCTTGAGCCCATTGTAGCCGCTGTGTCAGTTCATCTCGTTGAGGGTCTTCCTTTTTTTCACTGACTCTCTACTTTACCAAGCGTGATGCCCTTCTCCAAGGTCTGATCCCTCCTGATAACATGTCCAAAGTATGTGAGACAAAGTCTCACCATCCTTGCTTCTAATAAGCATTCTAGCTGTACTTCTTCCAACACAGATTTGTCCGTTCTTTTGGCAGTCCATGGTACATTCAATATTCTTTGCCAACACCATAATTCAAAGGCGTCAGTTCTTTTTTGGTCTTCCTTATTCGTTCTAGCTTTCACATGCATATGAGGCAATTGAAAATGCACGGCTTGGGTCAGGCGCAGCTTAGTCCTCAAAGTGACATCTTTGCTTTTTAACACTTTAAAGAGATCTTTTATAGCAGATATGCCCAGTGCGATGCGTCTTTTGATTTCTTGACTGCTGCTTCCAGGGTGTTGATTGTGGATCCAAGTAAATGAAATCCTTGACAACTTCAGTCTTTTCTCTGTTTATCATGATGTTGCTTACTGGTCCAGTTGTGAAGATTTTTCTTTTCTTTATGTTGAGGTGTAATCCATACTGAAGGCTGTGGTCTTTGATCTTCCTCAGTAAGTGCTTCAAGTCCTCTTCACTTTCAGCAAGCAAGGTT
>NW_004443967.1:9518132-9527052 GCF_000243295.1 Trichechus manatus latirostris | reverse complement strand
GCTGCTAACCAAAAGCTCAGCAGTTTGAATCCATGAGATGCTCCTTTGAAACCCTATGGGGCAGGTCTACTCTGTCCTATAGGGTTGCTGTGAGTCGGAATCCACTAGACTGCAATGGGTTTTTGGGTATCTCATATATATAAACATATATATATATGTACACACATATAGGATTGGATGCATACCCAACTGCTGATAGTGGTTACCTTGGAGGAAGGGTGTGGGGGATGGTGTGAAGGGAGGTTTGGGGCTGTATACTCTTACAATTTTCCGATCTTTTACAATGAGAACATATTCATATGTGAATTGTATAATAAAATGAAAACACAAATATGTATACATGTGTATACACTACATATAAGGCCCATAACTATAAATATATCATAAACAAATATTGGTAAAATATTCAAATATTTTAAAAAATTGAAATAGTCAAATGCTAATAACAGTTCTCTTTAAATGGGTGAGACTTCAGCAATTTTTTTCTCCTTTTACTTTTCTTTATTTCACAATTTAAAAAACACTTTCATTATTTCAAGTCCAGGTTTTCCCCGTTATCCAGAAAGTTAGCCTTAGGCCCCTTGGCTTTTACTAAAGACCTACATTAACCAAAAAAAAAAAAAAAAAATTTCAGTTTAGTCGATTCCGACTTATAGCGACCCTATAGGACAGAGTAGAACTGCCCCATAGGGTTTCCAAAGAGCGGCTGGTGGATTCTAACTGCCAACCTCTTAGTTAGCAGCCAAACGCTTAACCACTGTGCCACCAGGGCTCCAAAGACCTGCATTAGTACCTGTTTTTGGTAATGGTAAGAAACCCAAAGAGAATTTAGCTTTTATGAAAAAGGCAAAGAGTAAAAACAGTGTTCCTGTATGTAAACATCTTGCAATATATGTACAGGAAAGCTGGACAATGAATAAGGAAGACAGAAGAAGAATTGATGCCTTTAAATTATGGTGTTGGCAAAGAATATTGAGTATGCCATGGACTGCCAGAAGAATGAACAAATCTGTCTTGGAAGAAGTACAGCCAGGAATGCTCCTTAGAAGTGAGGATGACAAGAATTCGTCCCATGTACTTTGGACGTGTTCTCAGGGCGGCCAGTTCCTGGAGAAGGACATCAGTTTGGTAAAGTAGAGGGTATGAGAAAAGGAAGAAGACCCTCAAGGAGCTGGAACGACCCAGTGGCTGCAACACTGGGCTCAAACATAACAACAGATTGTGAGGACGGCGCAGGACCGGGCAATGTTTGGTTCTGTTGTACACAGGGTCGCTGTGAGTCAGAACCGACTCCACCGCACCTAACAACATGTAAACAGCTGGTCTGGGGGCGTGCGCGCCCAGTCGACGGTGGCCTTCGTAGGTGAACACCAGGAGGGCGATGCTAGACGGGTGTCAGTCCCCAGCGATCATCTCAGTCACCTCGTGGGTGCAGCTGTCCGGGAACTGGAAGTGCGACGTGCCGGAAGGTGGCGGCAGGTCCGGGTCGAGATTCAGGGCGCTGCAGTCCAGGCCGATGGGAGAAGGGGGCGTAAGAGGCGGGGCAGCCTGGTCAGAAAGCTCAACAGCTCCTCCCCCGACGCCACTGTCTCCTCCTCGCCTTTCTCCGCTGCCGTCGCATCCTCGTCCTCTTCCTCCGGCTCCTTGCTCTCCGAAGGTGTAGTGGAGGCGGCGGTGGCTGACCCCTCTGGCCCCACCACCCCTCGGCACGCTCCACCGCCCCGGGGCGGCCGCCCCACCGAGACCATCCTCCACAGCTCCTCCCAGGGTTTTATGTGTTATTTAGTATGATTGGTAGGTTCTTTTTTGGGTCTGGGAATGCTCAAAAATTTTTCCCATGTAAATTAATGGTAATTACTTCTTCGCTTACGCCTCTTTGGCTTAGGAAAGGTTTTATAAGAACGCTCTACTTGCCGAAAGCGGGAGAAACCTGCAGGGCAAATTAAAAACCTCTGAAATTGGGATGCAAATTTCCATTGTAATTGGTAGTGTTTTTTTTTTTTCCCCCTTCCTTCATGATACCTAAAATAATGGTGCTTCATCATTAATGGCATTTCTAGTTTTGATGAAACGTGATACGCAGAGGAAATATATTAAATTCGTAGACCCCATCTCTCCTGTGTTCCCCTGCACCAGAGTCATTTGCTGATCTTACAGGGACCAAAATGCATAGTGTAATTTTTCATGGTATTTGGGCTTGGGGAATCATTTTCCATTAAATTAGCAAGACTGCTGCCTATTGCTGTCAAGTGGATTCCGACTCATAGCGACCCCATAGGACAGAGTAGAAGTGCCCCATAGGGTTTCCAAGGAGCAGCTGGTGGATTTGAACTGCTGACCTTTTGGTTAGCAGCTGAGCTCTTAATCACTGCACCACCAGGGCTCCCCAGCAAGACTGTAGGATCAATAAAACTCAATTTCCATTGCATGGTGTACAGACATTTGCAAACAAATTGTGATGTAGGATAAAGCCTGGGATGACAGATGCAGATAATCAAAGCAGGGTTCTTGCCTATAACAATCTCATAATCAGGTGGGAAAAGAGAAAGGGGGAGGGAGGAGAGGCATGACTAGAGAGATCCAAACTTGAATTAAAAAAAAAAAAAAGGGAAAAAGTCTCAGAGATGGGACAGGATGAATGTCTTAGGTTTATTGGCCTGTCTTGCTCCTTGTTCCGTCATGCACGCTGGAGTTCCAGGCAGTCCCTGACCCTGTGGTGGTGGTGTTATGTGCCACCAAGTCAGTTTGCTGTGGATTTGAGGTGCTGACCTTTTGATTAGCAGTGGTCTTAACCACTACGCCACCAGGACTCCGACCCTGTGGTAGGCATGCTGAATGTTTTCCTCAGTGAATGAGTTAGGGAACAGCCCCATGTGACCCAGCCCATGGGTGCCATCTTTGTCTCTGGCACACAGCAGGCATTCAGTAAACAAACGAGGCTGAAGATGATGACAAGTAGGTAATAAAACAAAGGATTGGAGGGAGATGGTGGTTGCAGGGAGAGGAAGGACAGTGAAGTCTGTGGTCAGGCTCTGAGGGAGTGGGACGGAGGATGGGGGTGGAAAGGTTTTTTCTAGAAAGGGGGGAGGATGACTGGAATAGACGCCTCCTTCCAGCCTCCTTCCTGCTTCACCACTTTGTACTGCTGGACCTGCCAGACAGGTTCACAGAGGGCAGGAAAGGAGTGGAAGGTGGCGGGAGGGGCAGGAGATGCATTCCCAACCTTTAGCAATGGGACTGACTGCTGGCTGTCAGACAGGTAGAGCTAGGGCCCAGAAAGAGACCTGAGTTCAAATCCAAACTCTGCCCGCCTTAGCTGCGAAACCTAACTTATGCTGCTTATCTTCTCTGTGCTTGTTTCCTCAGAGGTCAAATGGAGCTATCATCGTACTTTCCTCTGTGCCTCTCTCAATAAAGGTCTGAGTCAGGAAAAGTCATTGTGCCAATTTTATCCACAAGGATAGCCTTGAGTCGGGGATCCCTAAGACCAGCCTCAGGTTTGATGATTCTCTAGGAGGACTCACAGGACTCAGCATATAACCATGCTCACGGCTATGATTTATTACAGTGAAAGGATACAAAGCAAGACTTGCAAAGGGAAAAGGCACACGGGGTAAAGTCCACAGGAAACCAGGCACAAGCTTCCAGAGTTCCCTCTTGTTGGAGTCATACAGGACACACTTTATTCTCCCAGCAATGAACTGTGACAGCATCAGTGAAATGTTGTCAACCAGAGAAGCTCATTACCGTCTTAGTTCCCAGGGATTTTATTGGGGGCTAGTCCTGTAGGCACACTCTGCCTGGCACATACCAAAATTCCAGACTCCCAGAAGGAAAGCAGGTGTTTAACATGAACCACATTGCTGGTACAAACAGTTTAGGCTCAGTGAGCCACTCTTATCACTTCCAGAATGGTGGGAACACTCCCGAAGTCCAAGTTTCCAGACAACAGCTAAGGGCTGACCTCCTAGAGGGCTTTTCTGAGAATAGCAATCTCAGGCCAGCTATGTGATCCTTTCTGCACAGCCTGCGCATTCCTTGCTCTCCAGGAAAGCAGTTAGAAGTTGTTGACACTGATGCAGATTTGGAAAATGCTCTATTTGGGCACATGGACAAGGGACTCTTAACATCTTCCACAGATGTTCTAATTCCCAGGTCGCTGTGAGCCAAATGTGCCTCTTCTTCTTCATCTTTTTCTCCATGGTTGGGTTTAATCAGAGATGAGGTTTATGTCAGCCAGAGAGACTCAATAGGGTGGGAGCTCTTTTAAGGGATTCCAGGCTTGCTTGGGGCTCAGGAGGTCACCTCTGGAAAGGGCTTCATTTAGCTGCCCTGACAGTCAACTGGCTCCCAGGATATGTGTGGCTGCTAGAACATTCCCTAGAGGAAGTTGCCGTTCTTGCGTTCTCCCAAGCTTCAGCGTGCTGGTATTGGAACCTGCGCAGATTCCCGGCCCCATGAGGCCAAACCTTGGAGTGGTGTTGCAAGAGTTCAACGAGAATAAAAAAATGTAATTAAAAAGAATTCTTATCTTCACTTGCAGTTTTCAAAGAACATTAAAGAGGATAAAATTCATTACCTTCAGTGATACGTCTGAAAATCTCCCTCTACCCATATGTTTAAAATAAACTTTTTAGTTTAGAATAGTTTTCGATTTACAGAAAATTTGCAAAGAAAGTACAGAGAGTTCCCATATACCTCACACTCAGTCTCTCCTACTGTTAACATCTTACATTAGTGTGGTACATTTATTACAATTAATGAACCAATATTGATACATTATTATTAACTAAAGTCCATACTTTTTTCAGATTTCTTCAGTTTTCACTAATGCCCTTTTTTCTGTTCCAGGATCCCACCCAGGACATCACATTACATTTAGCTGTCATGTCACTTGAGGCTCCTCTTGGCTGGGACAGTTTCTCAGACTTTCCTTGTTTTTGATGACCTTGACAGTTTTGAGGAGGACTTGTCAGGTATTTTGTAGAATGTCCTTCAATTGGGATTTGCCTGATGTTTTTCTCATGATTAAACTGACTTCTAGGTTTTTTAGAGGATAACCACAGAGGTAAAGTGCCATTTCCATCATATCACATCAAGGGTACATCAAGTATTGACCTTGATCACCTGGCTGAAGTGGTGTTTGTGTCAGGTGTCTCTGCTGTAAAGGTGCTCTTTCCTTCGCTTTCCATATTGTACTCTTTGGAAGGAAGTCACTATGCGCAGCCCACACTTAAGGAGTGGGGAGTTATGCTCCATAACTTATTCCAGCATAATTATTTGGAATTCTTCTGCATGGGAGATTTGTATATTTTCCCTCATTTAGTTACTTATTCAATCATTTATCTATATTAGTATGGGCTTCCGCCATATTTTTTAAAACTCTCTCATTCACCCAGTATGGGCTCTGCAATCTCTCTCATCCTCCTTACCAATAACTCTTCCTGTTGGCATCATCTTCTCTCCTCTTTCCTTTTCTTCCACACCCCCTATCTTTATGCCTCTATTCTCCCTTTCTCTCATCTCAACCCTTTCTTACTTGAATCTCCCACCCCACTTCTCCAGCCATCCTCCCAACTAATTATCCCATATACCAAATAAAGTCAGTGGAGAGAATGGGGGAGGCAAAGGGACATAGTCATTGGTCATTATCAGCCTATTTTAGCAGCTGAGGGGGCAAAAAGAGGCTGAGAATATTCATGCATTGATTATTTTGTCCCTTGTCTGCATATAGGTGCCCTGGTGGCAGAAATGGTTAAGCGATCGGCTGCTAACCAAAAGGCTGGTGGTTCAAATCCACCCAGCAGCTCTGCAGGAGAAAAGATCTGCTTCCGTAAAATTCCAAAAACCAAACTTATTGCTGTTGAGTCGATTCTGATTCATAGCGACCCTACAGAACGGCCCCATAAGGTTTCCAAAGCTGAAATCTTTATGGAAGCAGAATGCCACATTTTTCTCCCGTGGAGCGGCTGGTGGGTTCAAACTGCTGACCTTTCTGTTAGCAGCCGGGTGCTTAACCAGTGCACCACCAGGGCTTCCCATAAAGATTACAGCCTAGGAAATTCTATGGAGAGTCCTACTCTGTCACAGGGGGTCACTATGAGTGGAAATTGACTTGACAGCACCTAACAACAAGAACAATACGCTTACATGTGAAAATGGATTTCTACGGAGTTTATTATATATCAGACATTATGCTAAGAGCTCTAAGTATATTATTTTATTTAAACCTCAACAGAACCTTGTCATGGCTATTTTCACATTTGATAAAACTGAAGCTCAGAGAGATTGAGTTCCTTACCGAAGGTCATACTGACAGTAAATGGCAAAGCTGGGGTTCAAAGTTGCATCTGATTCCAAATCTGGCATACTTGTTGTTGCTGTTGTTATTAGGTGCTGTGGAGTCGATTTCAACTCATAGCGACCCTGCGTACAACAGAATGAAACACTGCCCGGTCCTGCGCCACCCTCACAATTGTTATGCTTGAGCACAGTGTTGCAGCCACTGTGTCTTTTGAGTACATGCCACGCTGAGGCGCTCATCTTTTTTTTTTTTTTTAATTGTTGTAGCCTAAATGAAGTTTATATTTCAAGTTAGTTTCCCATACAAAATTTTATACGTACATTGTTATGTGACCCTAATTGCTCACCCCATTCTGCGACAGCACACTCCTCCTTTCCGTCCCTGATTCCCCATGTCCAATCAACCAGCTCCTAACCCTCTCTGCCTTCCCATCTCACCTCTGGACAGAAGCCGCCCCTTTGGTCTCTTGTATCTATTTGAGCTAAGAGGCACACTCCTCACGCATATCACTTTATGTCCCACAGTCCAGTCCAATCCCTGTCTAAAGAGTTGGCCTCGGAAATTGTTTTAGTTCTGGGCTGATAGAGAATCCAGGAGCTATGCTTTCCAGGGTACCTCCAGTCTCAGTCAGACCATTAAGTCTAGTCTTCTGACTAGAATTTGAGTTCTGCACCCCATCTTTCTGCTAGTCCATCAAGGACTCTCTGTTGTGTTACCTGTCAGGGCAGTCATTGGTGGTAGCCGGGCACCATCTAGTTCTTTTGGTCTCAGGCTGATGAAGTTTCTGGTTTATGTGGCCGTTTCTGTCTCTTGGGCTAATACTTTGTGTCTTTGGTGTTCTTCACGCTCCTTTACTCTAGGTGGTTGGGACCAATTGACACATCTTAGATGGCAGCTTGCAAGCTTTTAAGACCCCAGACGCCACTCACCAAAGTAGGATACAGAACCTTTTCTTAATAAGCTTTGTTATGCCGGTTGACTTAGATGTCCCCTGAAAGCATGGTCCCCAGACCCCTACCCCTGCTACTCTCTCAAAGTATTTGATTGTATTCAGGAAACTTCTTAGCTTTGGTTTAGTCCAGTTGTGCTGACTTCGTGAGGCACTCATCTTCTGGCACTATACCAGACAATATTCCGCTGCTATTCATAAGGTTTTCACTGGTTAATTCTTTTCAGAAGTAGACTGCCGGATCCTTCTTCCTAGTCTGTCTTAGTCTGGAAGCTCAGCTGAAACCTGTCCACCATGGGTGACCCTGCTGGTGTTTGAATACCAGTAGCATAGCTTCCAGCAATACAGCAACATGCAAAGCCCCCACAGTATGACAAACTGACACACGTGGAGGAGGGGAATGAAATCAGATCTATTTATAATGAAATGTACTCCTTCATCCTAAAAAGACCAGTGTGAGTACAACAACATAGATTCTGAGTCCCTGTGTGTAGTTTTTGCTTAGTGGTCTAAATTTGCATAGTTAAACCTTAAATGGTCTTACTTTTTTCCTCCTTTGGTTGCTTTAAAATTTTAGACTCCATTAGTGTTTCACTCTTGTTTCCCTAAGAACTAATATGGAGTAAACTGTAAAGGTCTCTGGATTAGTTCCTATTGCTGAGTAACAAATTATCCCAAAACTTAGTGGCTTAAAACAACAGACATTTATTAGTGTAGGACTCTGTAGGTCATTAATTTGGGCCTGGTGTGGCTGGGTTCTCTGCTCAGGGTCTTGCTAGGCTGAAATCCAGGGGTTAGTCAGGCTGCATTCCTTTCGATAGGCTCTGGGGAAGAATCTGCTCATTCAGGTTGTTGGCAGAATTCAGTGTCTTGTTGTAGGACTGAAGGCCCCATTCCCTTGCTGGCTGTTGGCTGGCAGGCCTCCTCTAACCTCCTAGAGGCAGCTCACAGTTCCTTGCCATGTGGTCCCCTTGCATGCTTTGACTTTCTTACTTCCTTTATGATCTCTAGAAGCAGATTTGAAGGGCTTCTGTGATTAGGTTAGGTCCACCTGGATAATCTCCCCTTCAGCTGTGCCATATAGTATAATCTGATCACAGGAGTGATATCCCATCATACTCACAGTCAAAAGGTATGTACACCAGGAGATGGGATTCTTGGGGGACTTCTTAGAATTTTGTCTACCAGTCTCCGTTCCTTGACTTATTCATTTATTCATGCATCACATTTATGGAGTGTTTGCCCCGTGCCAGGCATAGGTCCAGGAGTTGGAGATACAGTGGGGAACCAAAAGAATTGGCCTCTTAGCAGTCAGCACAACTGGACTAAACCAAAGCTAAGAAGTCCCCTGAATATAATGCAACACTTCGAGGGACAGAGTAGTAGGGGCGGGGGTCTGGGGACCATGGTTTCAGGGAACATCTAGGTCAACTGGCATAACAGAGTTTATTAAGAAAATGTTCTGCATCCCACTTTGGTAAGTGGCATCTGGGGTCTTACAAGCTAGTGAGCGGCCATCTAACTTGCATCAGCTGGTCCCAACACATCTAGAGTAAAGGAGAATGAAGAACACCATAGACACAAGGAAAGTATTAGCCCAAGAGACAGAAAGGGCCACATAAACCAGAGACTTCATCAGCCTGAGACCAGAAGAACTAGATGGTGCC